>NC_061119.1:20920874-21151579 GCF_002878395.1 Capsicum annuum | reverse complement strand
GGTGTTAGATAGCATTTGTATTAGTATTGCATTTTCATTTCCCCAAGAATTTCAGATATCTTTCAACTTCAGTTTTACACATTATTTCATCATCCAACAATCCCAAATTCTCCTCTCAAACTCAAGATTAAAAATAAATCCAAGAGAATATGCTCAAGGATCAAGCTTAATTTCCTCGATTCTGGTCACTAGTTTCTCAACGTTTGGAGGTATGTAAGGTTGCCTTGATTCATAAATTTATTCACTTGTAATTCTCTCTTCTATCTCTATTCAGTTATTACCTTACCAGTTATCCTTGTGACTAAACTGGAAACTCGTGCAATGAAATTCTAATTATCCTTCTTATTTGGTCATTTTTTGAATACACTGTGGATTGGTGGCGAATTATAAGTCTAGTACTATCTGGGATAATATGTAAAATGAGTGTGAAGTGGAATTCAATTCTCTCCTGAAAATTCAAGGTTTGTTTATAGTGTCAATGGATGGAGTATAATAGTGAAGTGATGTTCGAATGAATTGGGTCTTCATTAATGGTGTTGAGAAATGGTTATGGTATTCGAAAAAAGAACACGGTTGTGTGAGAGAGATAGCCAAAATTTCGTTGAAGGAGATTTTGAAAAATGAATTCTAGTGATTCTGGGCTACAATAGTGGAATTGCCTATATTAGATATGTATCAAGAGCAATTTTTAATTTGTGTGATTTTATGTAATTATTTAAATGATGATATAGGATTTATGTATTAATGACCCTAATATTTTGATATTTGTCTAATTTATCTATTTTTTAATGGGTAAAAAGGTTGTTCAATAAATTTAAGGACATTTTGATAGTTCAACTTTTATTTTAGGGTCTTCCCACTTAAAATAAGTATAGCGTGTGTGCGCGAGTGTGTGTGTGTCATTTTTCAAAAAAACTTTTTTGAAGAACTAGTTCCACCATATTAAAAACAGTAGCTAGCCTTGGGACATTGCAAAGTTAGATGAACACATTAACCAGATCTCAAAATATACTTCACCAACACACTATTATTTTTAAGAAAATTTGAACGAGAAAAATTTGTAGAAAAGCTACACGGAGCTTACCTGAAAGCAAATATGGGAGTAATAATAAGAATTTTATCCTGCACAAATATTATGGTAAAATTGAGATGTAATATAATTAGTTCCATAAATGATTAGTCCCATATATATACTATATAATGGGTGATACTAAGCCAAACAACAATTCCAAGTCAAGAAATGCTATTTAAATAGTGAGTGTTTTGATAAGACTTTTCAGTACTAAAAAATTATCATAACATCTAACTATTTACTAGAAAAAGTGAAAAATGATGAGTAGTTATTTTGTTCTGCTTTTGACACAAAAGCAGGAATAGCTCAGTTGGGAGAGCATCAAAGATCATAAGGTCATGTATTTGATTCGCATTCACTGCAAATTCTTTTTCCACCTGTGAAATTTCACTAAATATGTTATTATTGTTATTCTGCTTTTGATATAAAATTAATATTCAGATAGTTCTAGAAATAATAACTTCTCATAGCAGTGTTTAACCAAAAAAAATCTTTTCAACACATATTTTCTTGTAACCAAGTACAAGATAAAAAAAACTTCATAGAAAATATTTTTCTGCCAATAACTTCTCCCGAGCCAAATACACAAATGATATATAATTTGACACTTCAGTTATTTAAAGATATACTTGAAGATGACTTGCTACTTGCATCCTAGTAAGATTAGGCACATTTATCAGCTTAAGAATGTTTATCGGATAACAATCCACATATTCCTTAAGAATGTCACTTTAATTTAGTAACTATAATATTGTTAAATCAGTTCCATTACACGTAAATACTACAACCACTATGCCTTAATGAATTCACACAATTCATATCAGTCCATATAATGGAATTACCAATAAATGAAATTAATAGTGAAATAAACTTACTTCCTCCATCAAGTTGTAAACTTTATTATTATTGGTACTTACTTCCTCCATCAAGTTGTAAACTTTATTATAATTTCACCAATAATTTTAAGGAGATTCATTGACAGCAATTGAAAAGTTCGCGGTGGTCAAGATGGGAGATCTGAACAAGCCATTTCGGTTCAACGGTACTCATTTCAAAAGGTGGAAGGATAAAGTTTTTTTCTACTTAAGTCTTCTCAACTTTTCATATGTGTTGAATTAGAAGAACCCAAACAAAGTAGATAACTCTTCCATAACTGATGAAGAACTCATTTCTCTTCAAGAGAAAGTGGAAAAATATGATGGTGACTCATACAAGTGTCGGTATTTCCTTCTTAATTGTCTATCCGATAATTTTATGATTATTATGATAGAAATTACTCTAGTGCAAATATGAAACTAAGGAGGCGGGAGCGAAAAAATATGCATCTAGCAGATTTTTCCGTTTCCAAATGGTGGACAACAAATCAGTGGTAGACTAAGCTCAGAATTTCATAATGATCGTTGGCGAGCTCAGGTCTGAGAAAGTCAAAATTGGAGATAACCTTATTGGTTTGTTACATAATTGATAAACATCCACCTTCGTGCAAGGAATTTCAAAACACTATGCGCCACAAGCAAAAGGAAACTTTTCTTGAGACTTTGATAATGAGAATCCACACGGAAGAAGAAGCACGGGGGAAAGATGCACTTTTAAAAAAAGAAGAGAACAACATCACGCCAAAGGTTAATTTAACTTCTTCAAATAATGCTACCCCTGAAACTAACAAAAATACTACTTTGAATCCTAAGAAGAAATAAATCAAGAAAAATGATGGTAGACATCCCAAGGACAATAATGGTGGAAACAACCAAGCAAAAAATCAATATATACACCAAAAGGACTATGGTTTATCTGTGACAAGAGTGGGTATATTGCTCGATTTTGTAGATTCTAGAAACTTGAGTCTAAACCTCAGGCAAACATTACCGAAGAACATTTATGGCGGTGATAACAAAAATAAATATGATGGAGAATGTTGATGGATGGTTGGCTGACTCTTGTACAAACCATCATGCTTGTTATGACAAAGACTGGTTTAAAAAATATATAAATTTTAATGATCCCAAAACCATCATGTTTGGAGATTCACATGCCACTCAAGTACTTGGAAGGAGAGATGTTGAGTTGAAGTTTACTTCTGGAAGGGCATTAATCATAAAAGATGTACTTTATACTTCTTCTATGAGAAAAATTTTTTGTCTAGTTTTTTTCTTAATGAAGTAGGCTTCAAACAGATTATTGAATCTAATTAGTATGTAATTATTAAGAATAATGTTTTTGAGGGAAAGGGTTATGCATGTGATGGTATGTTCAAGTTGAATGTTGAAATAAATAAAACATGTACTTCTTTTTTTATGCTTTCTTCAACTAATATTTGGCATGATCGTTTGTGTCATATAAAACATCGTTATGTGGGAATCACGAGTAGTTTTGGATTAATTCAGTGATCAAAAAGAAATTTGAAAAATGTGAGGCTTGTAGTAAAGCGAAAACCACAAAAAGGCCTTATTTTCAAGTTGAAAGAAAAACAGAATTGTTAGAATTAGTTCATAGTGGTATTTATGAACTTGGTAGAATTTTAACTCATGGAGAAAATAGATATTTTATCACTTTCATTGATAATTTTTCTAGGTTTACATATGTTTACTTAATGAAAAATAAAAGTGATGCATTTGAGAATTTCAAAACTTTTCTCCATGAAATTGAAAATCTGTTTAATAGAAAAATAAAAAGAATAAGAAGTGATAGAAGCCATGAATATGAGTCACACGAATTCAATTAGTTTGTTTGATCATTGGGTATAATTCATGAAACTGTACCTCCTTATTCTCCCGCATCTAGCGGTGTAGCGAAAAGGAAGAATAAAACTTTGATTAAGTTGACAAATGTCATGTTAAGTGAGTCTTGTGCACCTTTAAGTTTTTGTGCTGAAGCTTTTTTGACTGCTTGTTATATGTTGAATCGTGTGCCTCATAAAAATACAAAATTAACGCCTTTTGAGTTGTGGAAAGGTCATAAGACAAATTTGGGATATCTAAGAGTTTGGGATTGCTTAGCCTATGTAAAGTTAATGGATCCTAAAATCTCTAAGTTGGGTAAAAAAGATACTACTTGTGCTTTTATTGGTTAAGCTTCAAATAGTACGGCCTATAAATTTTTTAATCTTGAAGATAGTGTGATAATAGAATCAGGTAATGCCATTTTTCATTAAGATAAATTCTCATTTGATTCTAAAAATAGTGGGGGTATAAGGACTACAGAAAATATTTTGTCACTGCCTAGTTCTTCTACTTCTACATTAAAAAATAAAGAATATGCTGATTTTGAGTTAATAAGAAGTAATCAAGCTAGAGTAGAAAAAGATTTTGGTCTTGATTATTACGTTTTTAATGTTGGAGATGACCCCATCACTTTAAAAGATTTATCTTTGCATGATGCTATTTTCTGGAAAGAGGCTGTAAATGATGAAATGGAATCGCTAATTTCTAGCAAAATATGGAATCTAGTTGATTGCCCACCGGGTTGTAAAACAACTGGAAGTAAATAGGTCTTACGTAAAAAATTAAAAACGGATGGATCTGTTGATAAATATAAAGCTAGGCTAGTGGCTAAATGTTTTAAACAACTAGAAGGCTAGGATATTTTGATATTTTTTCTCTGGTAACTAGAATTAGATCAGTTGGATTTTTAGTTGCTATTGCAGCAATTTTTGACCTCCAAATTCATCAAATAAATTAAAATCTGCTTTTTTAATGAAGACCTAAATAAGGAGATTTACACTGAACAACCCGAGTGTTTTGTTGAATTTGGCCAATAAAGCAAAGCATGTAAACTTAATAAATACCTATATGGCTTAAAACAGGCATCAAAGCAATAGCATGAAAAGTTTGATTCCTGTATGATTGATAATGGGTTTAAAATAAATGACTGTGATGGGTGCATATATAATAAGTCTTGGAAGAATTCGCATGTTATTATTTGCCTATATGTTGATGATTTATTGATCTTTGGCTCTAGCATGAATATTATTGATGAAACTAAAAATATTCTTAGAAGCCATTTTGATATGAAAGATCTTGGTGAGGCAAATTTATTCTAGGTATAAAAATTACACGAACATGTGATAGAATTTTACTTGACCAGTCACATTATGTGAAGAAAATGTTAAAAAAATATAATTTCCTTGAATGCAAGCATGTTGTAACTCCATTTGATTCTAGTGTTCACTTGTTTCCCGTTGAAACTTAAAATGATGTAATAAATCAAAAGAAATATGTAAGAATAGTTGGAAATTTTAGATATGTGACTGATTGCACTCAACTTGATATTGCATATGCAGTAGGAGTACTTAGCAGGTTTACTAGCAAGCCAGGTAATGAACATTGCCAGGCTATAACTTGATTAATGAGATATTTAATTGGAACAAAAAATTATCGTTTGTTCTATAAAAAATATCCTATTATGCTTGAAGGCTTTTGTAATGCAGATTGGAACACTTTAATAGGTGATTCCTTATTCACTACTGGTTATATTTTTACTTTGGGTAGTGGTCCTATTTGTTGGAAGTCAAAAAAGAAAACAATTATTGCTAACTCTACCATGAAGGCTAAACTAATTTCTTTAGCTTCAGCTAGTAAAGAAGCGAATTGGTTGAGAGATTTGTTATTTCAAATACCTTCTGTTGAAAATTCAATTTTTCCTATATTAATTCATTGTGATTGTACCGCTGCAATTGGTAGAGTTCAAAACTATTATTACAATGGTAAATCCAGACCTATACGGAGAAAACAAAATAATGTGAGATCATATTTGACAAATGGTACTAGTAATATTGATCATGTCAAATCTTGTGATAATCTTGCAGATCTGTTGACTAAGGTCTTAGCAAGATAAAAGGTCTGGAACACATCGAAGAGGATGGTATTGAAGCCTATTGATTCTTGAGTCATATGTGAGGAAACCCAACTTGGGGACTAGAGATCCTATAACCAGGTTCAATAGGAAAAACGAATAACATGATGACTTGTTGTTAAATATGAACTACTTTTTAATCCCTCCCTATAGCGTGAGCGCATTTACCTGTAATGATTGTGAGGTTGAATTTAAAATAAACTCTTAATAAAAATCTGTAGCTCGTATGAGTGGGCTGGTAAATTACAAGAGCACTCTAGATGGATTTCACCTATGTGAGTGTGGAGGTAGGCCGCTTCCTATGAGAATTAGGCTCGTTCTCAAAAACACTCATGAAACTGGGATACCACAAGGTCGTAATGTGCTGGCTATAAAGCTCATGTCAACACCTTGACTATTATATGTAAGTAGTAACTTTTTTATTTCCCTTAAGCAGTTATAGTTCAAGTCTGAGACCACTATGACTCTGGAGTAAAAATTATTGTTTTATTAAGTGAAGGTTCAATGCAGAACACACCTTCATTAGGCATAGTAGTCTTCCTTCAACTAGTGGACTCTCTCATAAATATTAAAATGAGTGGGGGATTGAAGTTGCATTTTAATATTATTATTTAATATTATTATAATGCATGATTCTTGAAAGCTTTTGGCATTAATGAGCATTATGATTGTTCTTACTTTGCATGAGAGTTGCCCGTATTTTAATGCAATAATTTGGTTTAATGCACACGTTGCTGACTGTTTCTTTGAATCTTTTAACCTCAGCTTTTAACCACCATTCATTTGAGTTTATTTGTGTCTTTAATCACAACATTTAGTGGGTAGAAAGTGGATATAAGTTTCATGTAACTTCCACCTTAATTCTTCCATTATTCTATTCTTTATGTGGTGTAACCCTTGTAACTCATGAAACCTCTAAGCCATTGATCTTCCCTCTTTATTACCTTATTCATTCTTTCTATTCATTAACCGAAAGACTTCCTTTCCTATAAATACAGGTGGTCTTGGATGGTTTGGTAATACACGTATAAGATAATAGAAAGTTCACAAAAAAGTTAGTTAAAAAGAGAGTTTGCTAGTACTTGAAGGGAGGTGTTCTTTTTGTGGAGCTTTGAACTCAACTCTTGTCTAGAGGTGTTGAGTTATTGTGAGAAAGTTGTTGTATCATGAGGGGGACAAGTCAAGAAGATTACTGCTGGACCAGTGAAACATTTGCTATAGTGGGCTTGAATCTCCTTAAAGAGAGTGAGATATCCGCACCTCAGCCGAAGAAGAAGAAAACATTTTTTTTCTACACTTGTAATTTTCAGTTGTAAACTTTATTGTAATTTCACCAACAAAAAATTTATCTAGCTATAAATTATTTAACGAGAGATTAATGGTGGATTTTATAACTAACTTTTATTGTAGTTTTTAAATTAAAATAACTAACTATACCCTTAGTAGACACATAAGTGAAAGAGTGGCACAAATACTTACAGAGTGAAATTATATCTAAGTTCACAACTTGAGCTAAGAGTTGAAAAGGAAACAGGTTCAATGAATGGACATTGATTATCACCACGTTAATTTTTTTCTTTCCTTTGGAAAGCATTGTCATTGCTGTTAAAGTCGTGCCAATCATAATCACTATATAGTTCTCTTTAAAAGTAAGCAAAGAAAATCATTCACAAAATTATCATTAGGGTTTGTAACATATACAATTTCAATGATAAATTATCAAATTATATTGCAACAATTTTGTTTATGCAATTGCACATATACATGAACTTATAGTACAACCACATGTGAAATCTTAGATAAATTCACATAATTTACCTATATGCAGCATTATTTAGGATAAATTATTGGATTGTATAGAATATGAAAGATCATGTTGAAAAACATTATTAAAGAATCTAGAAGAAAAATCAAATGTTCCATCAATTTTCAGATATAGCTTAGATATGTTATCTGTTTATAGTCGGGCTTATTACATTTCATTCATTCGTGGCACTAACAACTAATGTACTTCTAGTACAACAAGATTTTTCCACGTGGCTTCATCTAAACACTTCATTTCTTACTAGCCCCCAACAATTTAATGAGTGGCATATGTTATTCGTCATTCATTAAGTTCAATTTTATACTTGAGTGTTCTCTTTTATGCCTTATAATACATGACTCTTTTGGATAACAAAACTAATGTAATGACCTTTCAGGTCATTTTCTGTATCCCCTCATATTTTAATCATTAGAGCTTTTTCATAGCTGCCCCAAGTCATTTATGACTTGATGAAACTAATAGTTCGGTTATTGGGTAGTTCTATTGGTTTTTAGAGCTAATTTCCTGTTTAGAACTCTTCCCTGATCCTAAATGGCCATCGAACGAAAATTGTTGTAATATAATTTTGGATGCATATTTCAACTGCACTAGACTTTTTAAAATATCTATTTTAGGCTAGGTAGACACTTGTCTTGGATCCCACTACACCCGAGCTCATTTTGACCCATTAGTTGAAAAGTCAAAAATAAAAAGATATGGATGTGGGATCCACAAGTGACCTAAATGACCTGGGATAGAAAATCCAACTTCAGTAATGCACCTAAAACATCAAAATTAGTGGGGTTAAATAAATTGTTTGCGACAAACGGAATCTAAATGAGTCTGAGAGGTCAAAAATAAGTTTTTACCGTGTGGGTCCATTTTAGCCGCATATATAAAGGCCCCTTGTATAAATTTTAGTCATTTTCACCTCTCTTTAAATCCTAGTAGCCCAATAATGATATGTTTACTTCAAATTAAGTCTTGGTGGTGAATTAGAAGTTCGATTAACAAGTATATTTGCGATTAACAACAGATTTGATGTAAGAATCCTTCCATTTCTTACATTAGTATCTTGAATTTTTGACCAAAATTCCAAATGTCTCAAGTCTTGATTTTAGCTCCAAATGTGGTGTTTTGCACAAATTTCTTTAGGGATTCAACTTCATAATGGTATTCAAACGTTGAGTTGGTCTCTGAAACTCAATTTTCGTAAGTGGGATCCACTTGGGGGCTTTGGTGTCATTTTCAATTCGAAGCACAATGGTGCAATATGGGTGTTGTTATTATCATAATAATGCATAAATTATGTTTCTGATAGAGTTGAACCTTGGAGAAGCTTCGAGGAATGAGAAAGCAAGGATTCTTGGTTCGTAAGCTATAGTTGGATTCAAGGTAAGTTAGGCTTACGTTTGTTAGATTAAGCTTTATTATAGTATGATTTTGATATCTTTTTCAGATTGTAATGAGTTTTAGGCATTGGTATGATAAATGGTATATGTTAGATTAGTTGAACTACTTAGTTCATTGAACTTGTATAGTGTGGTGATTGATGTATAACTTAGAACCATGGCTAGTTTGACTTGTTATCCCATGAATAGTATGAGAATGTTCTAGTTGTTGTAATTAGATGGAAGTGACCTTGTTCACTCACCCTAAGAGTAATTTGACTTTAGATAGGTTTAGTTGTTAAATTTTCCTTAGATGCCTTGAATAAACTAAGAGTAATACTTAAGGAAGAATGATATGATAGAACTAGTATGGATTGTTAAACCTCTAAGACATGATGTAGATGAACTAGTCTAGTCCCGAGTAGAAGTTCGACTTGAATGAATATTTTGGGGTATTAGAAGTAGAATGTGACTACATTAAGCTTGGATTATGTAAATTGTAAGTGACCTAGATATTAGTTAAACTACTAGAATATAATTTTGGGAATGCGATGGTTAGACCTGGGGGGTTGGTTATTCACGAATTTGGCATTGAAAATAATGTGTATATTGATTGTCATCTTCTTGAAATTCTTGATTAGCAATTGAAAGTCTCACAAATTGAGCCTATGACTATGCTATCACTTGAATTATTGGCTTGTTGTTATGTGGACCTTGTATTATGCTATTACACATATTATGTTCAAGCCTAATGAATAACCTAATGTTTGTGCAAAGGAATCCCTTAATCATTGTATTATGAATCATGCATATAAAGGGAGATTCGAGAAAGTTTAATCATAGCTAGTTATTGACCATGCTAATAATCATGTTAAGACCGGTAATACATGAAGTGTTCTTGTCATATCTATGTATATGCTCATGTAGCTCCAAACATATTGCATTGATAATAAATGACAAGGTGTGATGATATGTCCTTCTTACTTCTTTTGGAATCTATTTATTGTGGGCTTATAGTTGTAATTAATTTGACAATGTGTGGGTGTGTATTATTTTCATGGTGAATATATAGATGTTATGACGATACCCGGTGAGTTCAGAGGATATATTGATGTTATTATGGTGCTTGATTAATCCGGAGGATATATTGTGGTATGATGATACCTGGTAAATCAGAAAGTGGTATTTGTGTTATGATTATTCCCGGTGAATCCGTAGAATATATTATTGTTATGATTATGCCCGGTGAATTCGGAGGATAAGTTGATAATGTGATGATGCTGGGTAATTTGAAAGAGGTATTGATATTATGATGATTCCCCATAATTTTGGACAATATGATGATGATATAATGATGCTCCGTAAATTTGGAAGAGGTATAAATGTTATGGTGATGCTCGATAAACCCGGAGGATATATTGATGTTATGGTGAAGTTATGTATGGCAAGCATGTGAAAAAATATAGGTATATGTGTGGTTGTGCCATTGTATGATTAAGTCCTTATGTGCATGTGGAATATGATATTTTCCTTGGAAAGTGTCTATATTCTCTATCATTAATCACTAGTTATGTGGCATGGCTCTTGTTAACACTAAATAATGGATAGAAGTAGAAATTGGCGACTAGTGAGTCAAGACTAATTGGCAAGTGTAATCATGTGTAGAATTAAGGTATCGCCTAGTAAATATATTTGTGTTGAATAAATGGTTAGGTTATTCAATTTCGCCTCGTGAAATGAGTTATGTGGTAATTACTTGTTTATATAAAGTGGTTATATTGCTTGATAGCTAGGATGCCTAGAATAAAATTTGGTGAACCTCATTTAGTTAAATATGGAAATTAGTAGCTACGTTTGTTAAATGACTAATGATAATAGTAGAAATAGCATTGTTGATGATTTGTGATATTGACGCCTAATAGGTGATGTCATGGGTTCCTTAAGTGATGACATAGAGATTTATGGTGTTAAAAAATGAGAGGTATAGAGTAATAGATAGATAAATGTGTTTCATAATATGTAACCTCTTTCTATATGATGGCTAGTGCACCTATGGTAACTAGGATTGAACTTCAGGTTAAATGGTGATTATGGTTTTTTTGTGCATCTTGTCTAGATGTGAAAGCTGGCTATTTAACAAATGGTAATTAGTTGCTATTTCATGAAGAAGGCCTATAAAGAATCGGTTAGACTATTGGTTGGAGGATTTATTACGAGTAACATGCTAGTAGCTTAATAGTAAATGATGGTTAGTTGATATAGACTACATTGAGTATATTAAAGAGTTAAAGGTCTAAAAAACTTTATAACTATGGTTATGATTATATTGGTTCCGTTGTGTCCAATTACGATAATTGATGATGATTATGGGACTTGGAAAATGGCCGTTAATGAAAACATCTAAATGGTAGTAAATATGTGTTGGTTGTGTATTTACATATTCTTGATCATTTATGAATTGGTCTATTGATGCACTCTCTGGTGGTATGGGATGTCGTGATGAGTTCTTTACTTTAAGTTCTTTTCGGTGTACTTCCAGGTTGGATTGAATGTCGTGGTAAGTTCTCTTGCTTTATGCTCTAATGATGGTATGTGTGTTAAACTTGACATTTATGTGATTGTGATTCTAGATACGTTGCTTTACGCTTTGAATTGGTTATTCATTGTGTATGACGACTGTGGCATGCTATAATGCCCGAAAAATGGGCCCCGAGGTGTCACACGGTGCTTAAGGCTACAAGTAGACCCAACCTAACCCTTTTAGCTGTTTTTTTACCATTCAACACTTATAATGAAAGTCATCATAATCAAAACATATAAACATCCTCCATAATATCATACTTCAATACGAATGAAATACAGAAAGTAAGAAAATACAACATCTCTGACAAATCTGATCAATCTATCCATCTAATCTGACAAACCTCTACTAAACTATATATCTATGAGCCATTGGTAAAAACCCCAACTGACCCAAACTTAGGAAATAAATTGAATGACTCAAAGTAAATGAGGAACTCTGAATAACTAGTCCTCGGACCATGAGGACTCACCACTGCAGAGGATGTAGTTCAGCGTGCTCGGATAATCACGGTCAAACCTGGGAATGAGCACCTGAACCTACATTATAGGGAAAATGTAGCCCACATGCGAACATGTGGGTCAGTACTACGGAATATGTACCGAGTACATGGGAGAGCATGAAATAAACATATTTATATGCATATATATATATATTTAATGATCATCTCATAAGTTTTCTTTCCAAATCATGCAGGACATTTGTAAATGGGTCGTAAAGCTTTAAAGAAATCTAAAATCTGAAATCATAGACAATGAATGGTAAAACATGCCAATCTGGATATCATGAGCCATTACACTTAATCCAAATATCAAGATTCTTTTCTTATTCTCTCATCAAGAAATCTTAGTGAAATCTGGAATATTGAATACATCATAAATTTGCATTTCAAATCTCTTTTAAATCAGTAAAATCAATCTAAGAATGAGGGCCGACTCTTTGGGAGGTTCTTCTAACCAACATGTACACCATGTGAGCACCCATGATGTCTCACGACTTGCCCCCGTAAGGTTAGGGCTGTCCAACCCTTGCCACCGGTGTAGAACAATCTCATCTAAGTGATCACTATCTAAATTTTTCACATATAGTGGAAGTCAATGTCTCAACCTATGGTGGCTTGTAGTTCTGGGGTATGAAACCGTAGTAACATACCCAACTCGGTGCTAAATACTACTCCCAATAATATGCTCAAAAATCTCAAGAAAATTCCACTTTAAGGGTAATCTCATATTTCTTAAGTTAAATAAATGATAAAATCCGGAACTCGTTTCATAAAGTGGATTTTAACTCTGTTGTGACCAAAAGGACAAATGTTTTTATACTTCATCAAAAATAGTCTAAATATGGGTGCATGTAGCATATAAATTCTCAAAACAACAATCTCAAATTGGGTTAATGACCCTTATAGCAATACTTAATCAAAATATTTCAACATTTATGCTTTATATCACACGCATGCATAATTTATACGGAAATCTGAAAAATTTCAGCCTTTAATCATAACAATAATCTCAAACTCATGGAGTTTATTTTCTAAATATTCAAAATAATCATAGTATCTTGAACAACAACATAGGATAGGACTTATCACTTCAAATTCATGATAAAACATGTAAAATTCATGTATCTTTGTAAAATAATGCAAACTTTGGGCACAAGAATGAAAGGGTGTTCTTATTCATAACCCCACATACCTTTATGGTAACGAATTCGTTGAAAGATTGGACCCTCAATGTTGATTGTGTAACCCTAGTTGTTCTTCTCTTTTAGTGGTCTTGGATGAAGAACTTAGACTGATAATAGGGTTATGATGTGTTTAGAATCTATTAAATTCGTAAGGTTAAGTTTAGGGCTGTGTAAAGAGTGACAAAATACTTAATTGCCCTCAAAATAACCCCAAAACCATAAGATATGCAACACACATGATATCACCTATATTTACATAGGCGCCACATATGATATCGCCTATATTTACATAAACGCCGCATATGATATCGCCTATATTTACATAGGCGCCGCATATGATATCACCTATATTTACATAGGTGACGCATATGCTATTGCATATGCTTTCCAGTGGCCATGTGCGATTGATTAGGCGACGTACTATATTTCGCAAAACCATAACTCCTAGCTCGGGTGTCGGATTTTGGTGAAATTGATATCGTTGGAAATAAAATTCGATTCTCTATAATTTTGTGGGTAGAAATTTGCAGAAATACCACATATTTATCAAGTTATGCTCATTCAAAGATGACCCTTGTGAATTCAAACACTAAAACTTGATGGATCTCGAAACTCTTAGCTTGTACTACCTTAAGTGACTGATATAACCACACTTAACACATCATATTCTCTCTTATAACTAGGATACTCTTGGTAATTTAGGTGCCCAAATATGGATTACAAAATTTGCATTTTCACATATACGAACAATGGTTCGTTTTCTAGCTCAGGAAAGTGCGGGGCATTATAATATCTCCCATTGGGGACATTTGTCCTCGAATGACGCTGGGTATACCAAGAGTAAATAGATAATGAAGGGTACACAGCTGAAGAAACTTGCTAATCTTGCCTCTATTCCATTCTATATTTTCAACACAACAAGGGGTGCATCACTAATGAAATCATAGCTGAATAGTATAAAATAACTGCTGAACTACTACAATTCTGCATAGAAAAGGAATAATTTAAAGTAGAATGGTACCTTCAGCTTGATTGGAGATTATGGAAAATAGGTGCGGGTACTTGGATCGCATATCTGCCTCAGCTTCCCATGTTGTACCCTCAACGGATTGGTTTCACCACAACAATTTGACCAAGGGAACTTCTTCGTTCCTTAGTCTTCGGACTTGGTGATCTAAAATCTAAACAGGAAATTCCTCAAAAGAAAGACTATCTTGCACCTCAGGGTTTTCTGAAGGATCTACAACAACACACTCACCAACGTGTTTCCTAATCATGGATACTTGGAAGACAAAATGAATGGAAGATAACTCTGAGGGCAACTGAACCTCATATGCTACCTTACCAACATGGCTAAGAACTCTGTAGGGGCCAACATAACGGGGACTAAGTTTCTCATTCTTTCCAAATCTCTTCACTCCCTTCATGGGTGAAATATTCAAATACACCAAGTAATCAACTTCAAATTCAAGGTCTATTCTCCTAACATCAGCATACGACTTCTGACAACTCTGTGCGGTTTTTAATTTTTCTCTAATCACTTTGAGTTTTTCCATTGTTTCAAAGACCGAATCAGGACCATTCATGGCCACTTCACCCAATTCAAACCAACCTATGGGTGACCTACATTTTATATCATACAAATCCTCAAATGGAGCCATGCCAATGCTAGAGTGAAAACTATTATTGTAAGCAAACTTTTTCCACAGTAAATGCTCATCCCAACTTTCCTTAAAGTCAAGAGCACATGCTCTCAAAATTTCTTCTAAGGTCTGGATGGTCCTTTCAGCCTAACCATCTATCTGCGGATGGAAAGCAAAATTCAAATGTAATTGGGAACTAAGATCCTTCTGAAAAGCTCTCCAAAACTGCGAAGTAAACTGAGTACCCCTATCTGAAATGATGGACAATGGAACTCCATGCAATCTGACTAAATCTCGGATGTACAATATAGCGTAATCCTCAGCAGTATAAGAAGTATGCACATGCAAGAAGTGCAGACTTAGTCAATCTATCCACAACAACCCAAATGGAATCATGATGGCATCGGGAAGGAGGTAAACCAGTCACAAAATCCATGTTTATCTTTTCCCACTTCCAAGTGGAAATACCGAACTCCTGCATTATACCACTAGGTCTTTGGTGTTCTACCTTAACCTGTTGGCACGTCGCACACTTAGCCACAAATGCTGCTATGTCCTTCTTCATGTAACTCCACCAATAGATTTGCCGCAAGTCGCGGTACATCTTAGCAGCACCAGGATAAATAGTATCGCGCACCGTGCGCTTCAGCCATAATTCTCTATCTCCAATCCCCGACATCCAGAACACATAATATATCCTGCAATCTGAACACACTATCCCGCCCTTAGGAGAAAACCTCCATTTTTTGGTCCTTGACTGTTTCTTTCAGCCTGACAAAACTAGCATCTAAGTTTTGCTTCTCCTTTACTTCCGAAACCAAGGAGGATTGGAGCTACTCTTTACTAACATACTCCCTTCAGTGGAGTCAAGCAACCTAACTCCCAACCCATCCAACTGATACACATCATAAGCCAACTCCTTCTTACCCTCTCCAATATGTGAAACACTACCCATAGACATCCTGCTAAGGGTATCCACCACTACATTAGCCTTTCCCAGGTGATACAACACACTCATATCGTAGTCTTTCAATAACTCTAACCAGCTTCTCTGCCTAAGATTCAACTATCTCTAAGTAAAAACATACTGAAAACTCTTATGATCAGTGAAAACATCAACATGAACACCATACAAGTAGTGTCTCTAGATTTTCAGAGCAAACACAATAGCAGCTAACAAAGATTATGGGTGGGGTAATTCTTTTCATGGGGTTTTAGCTGTCTAGAGGCATAGGCTATAACCTTACATTTTTGCATTAGTAAACAACCCAAACTAACTCTAGAAACATCACAATATACCACAAAACCATCAACGCCATCAGGCAGAGTCAAAACAGGGGTTGTAGTGAGTCAAGTCTTCAACTCCAGAAAACTATTCTCACAAGAATCGGACCACAAGAACTTCACTTTCTTTTGGGTCAACCAGTCCATAGGAGATGCTATAGAGGAGAAACTTTCAACAAAACGGCAGTAATAGCCAGCTAGACCCAAGAAACTTCTAATATCGAATGGAGAGACAGGTCTAGGACAGTTTCTAAAAGATTCTATTTTCTGGGGATCAACTCTAACACCTTCGGAAGATATAATATGACCCAAAAAAGCAACTGACCTTAGCCAAACTTCACACATTCCAAATTTAGCGAACAAGTGATGATCTCTAAGGGTTTGCAGACGATACGGAGATGATCAGCATGTTCATTCTCACTACGGAAGTATACCAAAATGTCGTCTATAAACACTATGACAAACATATTAAGATATGGCTTGAACACTCGATTCATGAGGTCCATGAAAGCTGCTGGGGCATTAGTTAGCCCGAAGGACATAACAAGAAACTCAAAATGACCATAACGTGTTTGGAAGGCTATCTTCGGGATATCACATTCCCTAACTCTGAGTTGATGATAGCCAGAGCGAAGGTCTATCTTTGAGAAGTAACTTGCACCTTGCAATTGATCAAACAAATCATCTATTCTTGGAAGGGGATACTTGTTTTTTATAGTGACTTTGTTAAGCTAGCGATAGTCAATGCACATGCAAAAAGAGCCATCTTTCTTTCGTACGAATAGGACAGGTGCACCCCAAGGAGACACACTTGGTCTTATAAAACCTTTATCTAAGAGATCTTTGTGTTTCCCTTTCAACTTCTTAAGTTCTGCGGGTGCCATACGATATGGAGGAATAGAATGGGCTGAGTATCGAGAAGAAGGTCTATCCCGAGTTCTATCTCTTTATTGAGAGGTACCCCTAGAAGATCATCCGGAAAGACAACGGGAAACTCATTAACAACGTTAACTGACTGGAGAGTTGGAGTCTCAGACTTAGTGTCTTTAACTCTGATTAGGTGATAAATTCACCCTTTGGAAATAAGCTTTCTGGCCTTGAGATATGAGATAAAATTACTCTCGGGAGATACAAAATTACCAGACCATTCGATAACAGACTCACCAGGGAACTGAAACTTGACTACACGGGTACAACAGTCTATGGATGCATAATAAGAGTGAAGCTAGTCCATACCCAGAATAACATAAAAATCTACCATGTCTAACTCTATCAGATCAGCAAACATAACTCTATGAAGAATAGAAATAGGACACTTTTTTGTACACTTTTCGAGCAACAATGGACTCACCCATTCTCAGGACTTACTTCAAAATTTACAGCAACTAGAGGTGTCACAAATGAAAAATGGACCCAGGGTCCAACAACGCATAAACATCAAACTAAAACACACAAAGTATACCAGTAACAATATCGGCAGAGTCCTCCTACTCCTGACGGGAAGGCAAAGCATAGAATCTGTTCTGGTGCTGACCGCCAACAGTGCTGGAAGAAGAACTATTAGTAGGAGCTGGATGAGCTACAGGAGCTGGAGCACTATCAGTCTGATCCTGGGGGTGAACATCACGGTTCCCCTATTTGGTATGATGATAATCTCTAAAACTGTGGCCCTCCTAGCCAGATCCATTGTAGCCCTTCTGACCCCACAAATACTTACCCTTGTGATCCCTACCACACCTAGTGCATGGTGAACGGTTAGGCTAGTTACTCACAGTATTCTAAAGATAGTGCTAGCATAAATGAGAGGCTTTGAAACTGAGGGCGATTCCCTCCTTGCGATCTATTCTGACCATAAGTAGGTTGCTCAGATCTGACTCTCTTATTCCCCCTTACTCTATCCCTCTCTTTTATCTTATCTGATTCGATCTGTTGGGCATGGGTCATCAGTCTGGAAAGATTTATATCAATATTAAGTATAGCTGATCTACACTCCTTAACCACATAGCTTGACACCCCTGTCAAGAACTTACCCATACTGGCTCGATTGTTAGCTATTAGATTTGGGGCATATTTTGCTAACTAATTGAACTTCAAGTAGTACTCCTTACCAGTCATAGAGCTTTGTCGTAAATTCATGAAATTCTTTACTTTCACCTCTCTCAACTCTAGCAAGAAGAATTTATCTAGGAATGCATCCTGGAACTACTACCAAGTCATAGGAGTAGCACCCTCTACTCTACCCTTTCTCCATGCAACCACCCAGTCATACGCAAGGTCTTTCAATATGTTGGATGCTAACTCAACACTCTACTCCTCAGACACGTGCATTACCTTTGTGATCTTCCTTATCTACTCCAGATAAAACTACGGATCCTCACCTACCTTCGATCCATAAAACTCTGGCAAATTCATCCTCATAAGGACATGGATTCTTGTGGAAGATAAGTTACCTCCCTATTGTTTTGGAGCCGGGGCCTGGTTGGCCTGAATGTTGGCGGTAATAGCTTAGGCAAGTGCCTGAAAGGCTGCCCTGAACTCAGCGTGGGACACATTCTCATTCAGGGGATCAGCAGGCTATTGTTGCTAACCCACATTATTTCTTCTATCTTGATGAGGAGGCATATTCTAAAAGAAAAATGCACGAATTAATAACTGAAAGGGAACAACTGTAAGCACGATAAACATTTGAAAGAATGAAATGACCCCTTTTTTTTTCTAAAATGTTTCATAGCCTCTTGCTCATAGATGTGGCATGCTACACACTGATGATCAAGACTCTACTTAACGTGCCATGTCAGACTCCCTAGGACTCCAACAACCTTAGGCACTGATACCAAGTTTGTAACGCCTCGAAAATTGGCCCTGAGGCATCACACGGTGCTTAATGCTACAAGTAGCTCCAAGCTAACCCTTTTAGCCATTTTTCTACCATTCAACACTTATAATCAAAGTCATCATAATCAAAACATCTAAACATCCTCCATAATATCATACTGCAATACGAATGAAATATGAAAAGTAACAAAATACGACATCTCTGACAAATTTGATCAATCTAACCATCTAGTCTGACAAGACTCTACTAAATAGTATATCCATCAACCATTGGGACAAATCCCAACTGACCCAAACTCAGGAAATAAACTAAAAGACTAAAAGTAAATGAGGAAACCTGATTAACTAGTCCTTAGACCATGATGACTCACCACGGCAGAGGATATAAGTCAATGTTCTTAGATAATCATGGTCGAACCTGGGAATGAGCACCTGAACCTACATTATTGGGAAAATGTAGCCCACATGAGAACATATGGGTCAATACTATGGAATATGTACCTAGTACATGGGAGTCCATGAAATAAACATATTTATATGCATATATATATATATATATATATATATATATAACGATCATGTCATAAGTTTTCTTTCCAAATTATGCAGGACATTTGTAAATGGCTCATAAAGCTTGAAAGAAATCTAAAATATGAAATCATACACAATGAATGGTAAAACATGCCAATCTGGATATCATGAACCATTACACTTAATCCAAATATCAAGATTCTTTTCTTATTCTCTCATCAAGAAATCTTAGTGAAATTTGGAATATTGAACACATCATGAATCTGCTTTTCAAATCTCTTTTAAATTAGTAAAATCAATCTAAGAATGAGGGATGACTCTTTGGGAGGTTCTTCTAATCGACATGTACAACATGTGAGCACCCATGATGTCCCACGACTTGCCCCCGTAAGGTTATTTCTATCTTACCCTTGCCATTGGTGTAGAAAAATCTCATCTCAGTGATCACTTTTTCAATTTTCCACATATAGTGGAAGTCAATGTCTCAACCTACGATGGAACGTAGTTCTAGGGTATGAACACATAGTAACATACCCAACGCGGTGCTGAATACTACTCCCAATACTATGCTCAAAAATCTCAAGAAAAATCCACTATAAGGGTAATCTCATATTTCTTAAGTTAAATAAATGATAAAATTCATAACTCTTTTCATAAAGTGAATTTTAACTCTGTTGTGACCAAAAGGTCAAATCTTTCTATACTTCATCAAAAATAGTCTAAACATGGGTGCATGTAGCACATAAATTCTCAAAACAACAATCTCAATGTGGGTTAGTGACCCTTATAGCGATACTTAATCAAAATATTTCAACATTTATGCTTTATATCACAACATGCATAAATCTAAAAAATTTCAGCCTTTAATCATAACAATAATCTCAAACTCATGGAGATTATTTCTAAACGTTCAAAATAATCATAGTATCTTAAACAACAACATAGGATAAGATTTATCACTTCAAATTCATGATAAAACATGTACAAATCATGTATCTTTGTAAAATAATGCAAACTTTGGGCAAAAGAACGAAAGGGTGTTCTTGTTCATAACCCCATATACCTTTATGATAACGGATTCGTTGAAATATTGGACCCTAAATGTTGGTTGTGTAACCCTAGTTATTTTTCTCCTTTAGTGCTCTTGGATGATGAACTTAGACTGATAATAGGGTTATGATTTGTTTAGAATCTATTAAGTTCATAAGGTTAAGTTTAGGGGTGTGTAAGGATTGCCAAAAGACTTAATTGCACTCAAAATAACCAAAAAACGGAGTGTTTAAGTCACTTGAAACCATAAGATATGCGCCGCATATGATATCACATATATTTACATAGGCGCCGCATATGATATCACCTATATTTACTTAGGCGCCGCATATGATATCGCCTATATTTACTTAGGCACCGTATATGCTATCGCATATCCTTTCCAGTGGCCATGTGCTATTGGTTAGGCGACACACTCTACTTCACAAATCCTCCTAGCTCGGGTATCGGATTTTGGTGAAATTGGTATCGTTGCAAAGCTGATTCGATTCTCTATAATTTTGTGGGTAGAAATATGTAGAAATACAATATATTTATCAAGTTATGCTTATTCGAAGATGACCCTTGTGAATTCAAACCCTAAAACTTGATGGATTTTGAGACTCTTATCTTGTACTACCTAAAGTGACTCATATAACCACAGTTAATACATCATAAGATCTCTTATAACTACGGTAGTCTTGGTAATTTAGGTGCCCAAATATGACTTACAAAATTGGGGTTTTGACATATACGAAAAACGGTTCGTTTTCTAGCTTTGGAAAGTGCAGGGCATTACATATGCTTTGATATGAGATGTCGTATTATTGATCTAGTTGATTAGTTATTTTGAACAAAGATGATGGAGATGATTCAAGTTTGATTCAATACCTTGAATTATAGTTATTCTCTTACTTTATATTATAATTTAGATTAGTTGGTCAATGATTCCTACTGAGTAACCGTTGTTTTAGTACTCATACTACAGTTCTGTACCTTTTTGGTGCATACTCGAGTACTAGTTGTCTCCACTAAGTTGAGATAGTGTTGTGTTGATCTTCTGGAGACTAGGTGAGCTCTTGGAGTTTGAGTCGCCCGTTTCCCTCCTATCTTTACTCATTCTTCTGTATTTATGACGAATGTATAAGACTATTTAAAATTTTAATTCTATTTACTATTGTTAAAACGTAGATGCTCTTTTACTAATATTTCAAGGTCATGGGAATTTATATCTGTAGTTGCTTGTCTGCGGTGAAACATCGTTGTTTGTTGTGGTATTCATCTATTGTGGTTCTTGCCGGGCGTTTCTAATAAATTAACCCATTGCCTTAGCTCCGGGTTAGGTTATTGGCTTACCTACTGGTGAATTTAGTAGGCGCCATCCCAACTCATGAATCGGGTCGTGACAACTAACTTATATTATTTTTAAATTTTATCATTAATTCAGCATCATTCATAGTTTTGTATAAAAATATTAAAATTTTATTATACAAACTTATAAGGATAAGTTTGTCCCTTATACTAATAACATTATTATTTTATGAGGAAAAATTCTATGCTCTCATTTAATTGAATATTGAATCCAGTCTAATATCATTGTATTAGTGCAAGGTTGATGAAATAAAGACTCATATCTAGATTCTTGTCCGATAAGAATGTTTCACCTAAATTAAAAGGCAAGTCCTACAAGTGGTAGTTTGTTGGGTGTTATTTTTCAACAAAAGGATGGGGCAACAAAAAGAGATTAAAATGGCTCTCAGTCTATTGAAATATTTCAAAAGCTTCAATGATTTCAATGAGAATTGATGATCTTTAAATAGCCAACATACAAATAAAATCAACATAAATTTAAAATTCAAAAACCTATGATATCTCAACTACTCAAACAACCTAGTTAAAATTCAAAATATAAATACATCCTAAATTTAATAACTTAGTTTGCTAAAAATTAGTAAACTAAAAGCAATTTTCAACACTCCTCATTTCCTTTAGTTATTGCAATTTAAAAAATGCTCCTCCTCAATTTTTTCTCTGACAGAGGATACTAAATATTTCAATTTTTTCGAACTTGCACATCTTTTTGATGTTCATCTTTCTCTTCTTTCCTTTTCTTCTTTTGATTTTTGCTAAGAAACAATCAACAAACTTGTCTTATTTGAAAGTACTTACATAGGCTTTGCAAAAATGTTGTAAGAATTTTTCACCCTTTAAAACATCACATGAAGGACGGATTTTAAGACATAATTTCTTCATAGACCAAATTTGATAGGTTTTATCTGTGAAAATTTTTGGGTCATTCAGAGAGAGAGATTGTTGCTTGACATCTTTTTTGTTGAAAATAATTCTATACTTTGAAATAAAGCAGGGGTTGAAAATGGTAGCCCTGGAAGCCTAACGGGTTATAAAGGTAGCCATTACGAGCTAAAAAATGATATAATAGTTCTTTGAAAGAAATTACATATCTTGTAAGATCAATGAAACTCTTGATACAACTATTGATTCTTTTGAAGAAGAGTAAACGCTTTGTTTTAACCCTAAACTATACACGAAATTGCTGAGATATACTCAAACATTACGATAGTCCTATTAACCCCTTGAACTAATTAAAATTGTATGTTTGTCAAACTTAGAGCCTATGTAGCACATAAGTGAATCAACACTGAAGGTCCACGTAGGCACAGGTATGTGTCATGTAGGCACACGTATGTTCCACGTAGGCACTAAGGTTGCCAAAATTTAATTTTAATTAGTCTGGGGATAATAGGACCCTTCTAAAGTACGGGTGTATTTTAGCAATTTCGTGTATAGTTTAGGGTGAAAACAGAGCATTTTCTCTTTTAAAAAAAAGAACAGCAAAACGGAGTTAAAATGGCTCTCAATGGATTGAAATACTTTAAATAGCTTTCAATAATTTTAATGCACATTGAGGATCTTTAAATAGCCAACTTACAATAAAAATCGGCATAAATTCAAAATTCAAAAACTTACAATATCTCAATTACTCAAACAACCTAGTTAAAATTCAAAATTAAAATTCATCCTAAATTTCTAACTTTTTTTGCTAAAAACTAATGCAGTAGCTAAAAGCAATTTTCAACATAGTTAGACTGGCTATGTTGTATGGGTTGAAGTGTTGGCAAGTTAAGAACTATCACATTCACAAGATGAAAGTGGTAGAGATGAGGATTCTATGATAGATTTATGGATATACTATGAGAAGTAGAATTAAAAATGTGGATATTCAAGATAAGTGGGAATGACTTCAGTGAAAAACATGATGCGGGAAGCGAAGTTAAGTTGCTTCGGACAGATGCTGAGGAGATGCATAGATACCCTTGTGTAGAGGTGTGAGAAGTTGGTTATGGATGGATTTAGGTGAAGTAAAGATAGGAAAAAGAAGTATTACGAGAGGTGATTGGAAGGGACATGACATAATTACAACTTACCAAAGATATGACTGTTGATAGTAAGGTGTGGATAAATTAGGATAGAAGCTTAGTAGGTACGGGTGCCCCCAATCTAGTAGATATGAGTGTGTTGTGTTTTTTCCTTTTCTAGTAGTCGTAGGACTACTTGTTTAGTTTTGTGCTCTTCAAATTCTGTTACTACTGATTATGTTCGTGCGATCGAGTGGAGTATTATTTTGTTGTAGTATTGTTCTTTTCCCATTTTTCATTTTTCATACTACCTACGGTCTTTTGTACTCCCATGACATTTTCTTTACTATTTTTATCTTGAGTTGGGGTCTATCGGAAAAAAAATCTCTATCTTATCTTTAAGGTAGAGGTACGATTTGTGTACATTCTACCCTTTCCAACCCCACTTTATGAGAGTACATTGGATATGTTGTTGAGTCTATATGATATGATTTACAATTTCCACATATTTTATGGATCTTTGAATAGATTTAAGAAACATACCAAAAAAAAAAAATTCAAAGAAAGTACACTACTGAGAATGTGTTGGATGTGAAAAGTACGTTTGAGGGTATCTAAATTAAGAGTGTTTATATGATTTGAGTATTTATGTGTTTGCAAGTTCAAGGTAAAATTTGGGGTATTACAACGGCTGGAATGTGGTAATTTTTTAGGAAAATGACATAAAATATTGTTCAAGAAATGATAAGACCAGATAAAAAGAAAACAATGAGGTATAGATGGACAAGTAAAGAATATATGAAGTTTGTGAATTAAGAGTATATATGTTTTTTCGTAGTGGAATTTGGGGTTGGGACGTGATAATGTCTGGGGAAAAAGACTAAATTTGCTTAAGAAAAAAAAGGGGTTTAAATGAGAGTACACTAATGAGGTGTAGTAAAGTGCACATGAGTATGCAA
Source organism: Capsicum annuum (assembly GCF_002878395.1). NCBI lineage: Eukaryota > Viridiplantae > Streptophyta > Magnoliopsida > Solanales > Solanaceae > Capsicum > Capsicum annuum. The sequence goes on along the minus strand of NC_061119.1, from coordinate 21,126,536 downwards.
ATTAAGAGTATATATGCCTTTCTATAGTGAAATTTCGGGTGTTAATAGTGGTTAGAACAAGATAAGGGATTGATAAAAGGCTCAATATGCTACTAAATGAAATAGATCACATATGCCACTCGTAAAATAAGGTAGAGACTGATAAATAATGAAGGGTTAGATGATGTTAGGTGAAAAAATTTAATAGTAGTAGGACTTTATTAGTGATTAGTGGAACGAATGAACTAAATATGTCATGGCAATAACATAATAAGATTAGATATTAAGGGATGACAAGGTTGAGCAATTAATGAAAGTTCAATACTGTATTTTAGATTTTCCCAAGAACTTTCAATTATCGAGAAACAACATTCAAGTCGAAAGGATTAACACACCTTGGATAGAGAAAAATCAATGAATATTGCTAAAATGATTGAAAATAGATTGGGGTAAGATAATTGTGGCATTTATTTCAATACTAGGAAGAAGAATAGTAATTTAAAGAACAAATCAAGAGGAACAATAGAGAACAAAATAACAAAAGATAAATATAAGATCAGTATCTTCTTTCTTTTATGTGTATCAAACATCTTCCTCAAAACCTCTATTTATAGTATTACATAGGAAGATTCAAGAGGTGTCAAAAACATGATGATCAATGAGGAGGTAGTGAAGGTGTGGGAGTTACTACATTTAAAGGAGGAATTACACCAAGAAGTAATGGAGGAATTACTCCAAAGAGTTATGGAGGAATTACACAAAAAAGTCATGGAGGAATTACACCAAGAAGTTTGGACATCCACATCATTACAATAATTTTCAATGCACCCCTTCGGATGTCCATTGATACACTATGCCTCGTTAAAATTTTACTAAGAAAAAATCCTTTGGAAAGAAAAATCCTAGTGAAGGAAAAATAGTACATACATAGTCTTATACGCATTGTTTGCTACCTCGTTAAAAACCTTGCCAGGAAAACCCATTTGGGACAAAACCTAGGCCAAGGAATAAAAGTGTGTAGCGCGTACTTTACTCCCCCTAATGCAAATATTATTTCATTTCTTGTAGATGGTGCATCCCAATCTTGAATATCATCTTCTCAAATGCTGAGGATTTTAATGCTTTAGTGAAAAAGTCTGCCAAATTATTTGCCGAATAAATTTGTTGAACATTTATTTCACCTTTCTCTCAACATCATGAGTGAAAAAGAATTTTGGTGTAATGTGTTTTGGTTTGTCTCCTTTAATTTAACCTCCCTTCAACTGAGCTATACAAACAAAATTATCTTCATAAAAGGTAGTTGGAATATCTTTATTCTAAGGAAATCCACACATTTCCTGAATATGGTGTATCATTGATCTCAACCAAATACACTCCCGGCTGGCTTCATGAATGGAAATGATTTCTAGATGATTTGAAGAAGTTGCAGCTATGTTTACTTTACTGAAGGCCATGATATAGCTATGCTACCTATGTAAATAAATAACCCATCTGAGACGCAGCATTATGTGGATCAGACAAGTATCCTGTATCTGCATAAACAATTATATTTTACTTGAATTCATTAGAATAAAATAATCCTAAGTCAATGGTCCCCTGAAGATATCTGAATATATGCTTGACACTATTCCAATGTCTTTCAGTTAGGGAAGAGCTGAATCTTAGTAATAAATTTTCTGCAAAACAAATATCTAGTTGAGTATTATTGGCAAGATACATTAGTGACCCGATTGAACTATGACATGGAGTTTCATCACCAAGAAGATTTTCATCATTTATTTGAGGTCAAAATGAATCTTTATTTAACTTAAGCAACCTCACAACCAATGGGGTACTCAATGGATATGATATATACATGTAAAATTTCTTTAAAATCTTTTCAATGCATCTTGATTGATGGACAAAAATTCCATTTGTCGAATGCTCAATTTGTAGGCTGAGACAAAATTTAATCTTTTCCAGCTCTTTCATTTCAAATTCTTTCTTCAAACACTCAACAGTTTTTTAAAGCTCCTTAGGAGTGTCAATGATATTTAAGTCATAAACATAAGCAACTATTATAGGAAATTCAAATCCAGAACTTCTTATAAAAACGCAGCGGCAAATAGGATCATTTTTGTACCCTTCTTTTAGCAAATATTCGCTAAGACCATTGTACCACATCCTCCCTGATTGTTTCAATCCATATAAGGATTTCTAAAGCTTTATGGAGAAAGTTTCTTGTGAATGTTTATATGCTTCTGGTCCTTTTAAGTCTTCTGAAATTTTCATAAAAATATTGTTGTCCAATGAGCCATACAAATAGGCCATGACAACATCCATTGGGCGAATATCAATCTTTTCATGAACTTTCAGATTATTATATATCTGAACGTAATTCCATCAACCAAATGAGAATATGTTTCTGCATAGTCAATGCCAGGACTTGTCCAAAAACCTTGTGCCAGAAGTCATACTTTATATCTTACAAGTTCACCCTTTTAATTTTTTTTTTCTTACAAAAACCCAGTTTTTCCCCACTGGCATGATACCTTCGGTTGGAAAATTTCACATTTTTTCAAGTGAAGTCAATTCGGCTTGAATTCCATCCTTCTATTTTGGAAATTTTTTCTCTGTCTACATTCATTGACAGATTTTATATGACACCCCATGCCTTAACAGTCAAATAACACTCTCTAAAATGACCTTTATGACCCTTGTATGGATGGTATACTTATTTTGGATGTTGTGGGTTGCATTGGGAGCATTTCAAGACCTTAAAACAAGTAGGCGATGCACAACAGACCCTTTTTCAAAATCCATTTGTCACATGACAAATGCATAAGGCCATGTGAAATGGTGTGCAACTGATATGCATCACCCACTTGGGGTTGTTCAATAGGCATGCGTCGTACACCTTGGCCTGTCCAATTTTTATACGTGATATGGTAATAACATTGCAGCGTAAGTGCTTCGTTTTGTATTATTATATAGGCGTTAAGGTCTTTTCACACCCCCTTAACCATCCCTAATAACTTATAGACAAAATTAATATCCTTAAATCCATATTAACACTCTCAAAATCCCTAATTTATCTTCCTTAAGCTAAAAAGGAAAAAACTAACTAGGGTTTGAGAGATTAATGCTCAAGAGTCAATGTTTCTCAATGTTTTCATCAATTCATGGTATGTGGGGCTATCCTAAATCCCATCGACAAATGTTTTATGATTTTAACAAGCTTTAAAGTTATGTATGTATGTATGTATATGTAATAAGTTTTGGAAAATTATTTTAATAACATGCATCGTGCACTCAATTCGATGAAAGTTCATATTTGTCATGGGGTTTATCCATAAGCTTTATTTCGAATTTCGTGCATATGTGATTCTAGTTCAAAAAGTCATTTATTAATGAGACTTGTGATATCCCCTTACCCATGATGAAATTTATGGTCTTTGCATGGCATAGATGTAAATTATTTTCTAAGCTTTAATTAAAAGCCTTTGTAGGATCATGAGATTTATGTACAACCAATGTTGGGGTTGGTTTAATAATGGTGACAATTCTTGAGTGTTGAATGGCTCTTTAACGACTATGCATTGTTGCTTTCATGCTTTCAAAAGGGGTATTTCTTATGCTAAAGGCTCTTGTGTCTAAACTAAAAGAAATGCTTGCGCTGAATAAATGAATTGGCCACCATGTGTTAAAGATTTGTAGAGAGAGTATGTGCATGACTTTACATATGCTTTAGAAAATAAGAACTCTCGTGTGATTTGATAAAATCTTTTGTTGGTCATATGTATGTTTTTGAATGTGAGGGGCAGATACGATGTGGTATGATATGAATGACTTAGATTTTTGGGTATGACGATACTCGGTGATTATATGCCCTTAACAAAATAAGCATTGAATGGTTTATAAGCATGAAACATGATTTTAAATAATTAAAAATGGGATTAAAGATAGTTAGATGGTTATCCGAAGAAAGCACGAGTTGAAAAATTCATCGGTGGAAAACATGATTTGCCAACTAGGGATATTGTACCCAGTTTTGTGATTGTGTTCCTTGATTCATGTTGTCCTAATTTGGGGAATATGGTTAGGATCCCTTCTTTGTAATCTTGTGAACTACCATGACATGTTAATTTTATTGGGGATTATGATACCCTGCTTTGTGATCTTGTGTGTCCCCCTTACTTATACTCCAATCCTTGCAATAAATTTGGATTGGGGGCTTAGCCACTAAGTTAAGGGCGGATTCCATATAGCTCGTGGGATCATAGAAATACAGGGTCTACCATCTAGATCAGAAGTAAAATAAAGAATTGAGTCATGATTACATGGAAATGTTTTAAAGCTCATAAAATTATGCCCATGTGTTTTTGATTACCTTGGGCTAAATTGATTTATGAAACTCTCTCACTTATTTTGTATAAAATATATGTTATTTTTGGATTGATCTACGTACCAGAATTTTCAGATATTGATACATTATATTTCAGGTGCTAAGGCCCAGTCCCATGGTCCTGTAAACCAATAGATTTTTCCAATAGTTCAGAGTTGGTGAGCCTCTCTTATTTCAGCAGGAATCTTACGCACGTTTTAGTTTTAAGTTATTTTATGGTCCGGCTGGGGACCTTCTCCCAATTTTTAAACAAACTAGTATATTATGATCAGTATAGAAAACATATATGGTTTTGGATTTGATTTTGGTTTTCTGTTTTAATAGGATGTTATGAAGTTTTCAGTTTTATTTTGGGACTACCATTTTTTCAGTTTATCTTCCACACATTTATATCATATGAGTTATGCTTATGATTACATGCTAAAGGATCTCTCAGTCCTTCATAGTTCGGGATGCCTTTCATAGCCAGGACCTCGGCTCGGGTCACGACATTATTTGGTTTCAACATTGTAAGAAAAAATAATGTCAACCACAATATTATTTCTGTTCAACCTATTTCTCGTCCAGACATAACTTATTGATATTTCTTTATTCTCATTAGTTTCATATATTTTAACCTCATCAGTGGTCGTATCATTTGTTAGATCTCGAGGCTCTTTTTGAGCAATTGTTATCATATCATGATCAATTTGATCTTTTATTTTTTTCTCTTTTGAGTATTTTTATCCTTGTAATCAATCGGTCCACCACGTTTCAAATATGGCTTAGACTCATTTGCATTGACCACTTGTCCTATCGGGACATCGAATCGAACCAGAGGATTAGCTGCCGAAATATAAGATTTAGTAACCCTTGGAAGGTTACAAAATGCATCCGGCTACTTATTTGAAATATTTTGCAAGTAAATCATCTTTTGAACCACTTGCTCACATTGATTTTCTTGAGGATCTAAATGAGATAGTGATAATGCATTTCAATCTATCTCATGTTTTAGATGCTTATGTTCTCCCCCTAATGGTGGGTATACTGATTCATAAAAACGACAATCAACAAATCTTTACAGTAAACAAGTCTCTTATCATAGGTTCCAAGTATTTTACCATAGAAGGAAATTCATACCCAACATATATTTCCAACCTTCTTTGGGGTCACATCTTTGTGTGTTGTGGTGGAGCAATTGGAACGTATACCGCACATCAAAAAATTCTAAGATGGGAAATTTTTTTTTCTTGACCAAAAACATACTATAATGGGGAAAATTATGATAACTTGTTGTCCTTATGCACAAAAGTTTTGTTGCATGATAAATAGCATGTCGCATGTTGAAACAGCAAGTTTTTTCTGCATTAACATAGGTCTAGCTATCAACTAAAGTCTTTGATCAATGATTCTTCTAGACCATTTTGAGTGTGAACACGAGCAACTGAATGTTCAACTTTTATTTTAGTTGACATATAATAATCATTAAAGGACTGTGATGTAAACTTACCAGCATTATCAAGATGAATAATCTTTATTGGTAAATCTAAAAATTATGCTCTTAACCTTATTATTTGAGCCAACTGTCTCGCAACGAGTTGATAATAAGCACCTATGTGACCATGTTGTAGATGCATCTACCAAGACCATATAAAATTTGAAAGGTCCACATGAAAGGTGAATTGGTCAATATATATCACCCTATATACGTTCCAAAAATGCAGGGGATTCAATCCTAATCTTATCTACTTATAGTTTAATAATCAACTTTCCTTGAGAACAAGTAGTAGAAGAAAATTTCTTTAAATAAAGAATATTTTGATTCTTCAAAGTATGCCCATGTGAATTCTCAATAATTCTGTCCATCATATTAAAATCAGGATGGCCTAATTGGTCTTGCCAAATGATAAATTCATTAGAACCAGTAAACCTTTTGTTTAGTATGGCATGTGATTCAACCATATAAATGCTTTTATGGTACAATTATGAAGAAAGTGTGGGTAGTTTTTAATGCACAAACCTTTTTCCTTCCTTTCTTGTAGTAATTTAAAGGTATTCAACCTTTCCTTCACTTGCCATCTATATATGATAGCCATTTTGGCGAATAACCTTGAAACTTAGCAAGTTTCTTTGAGACTTACTACAATATAATGCACTATCAATAGCTAATATTGGTCCCCCAGGTATTAAAAAGGTATCTCTTTTAGAGCCCTTAATTAAATTTGTACTACCGGATATTGTATTACCATAAGTCATTTGCATAATTAGTTAAAGAAATATTTATTTTCTCTTAATATTGTGTGAGTTGTAGCAATATCAAACACATATCTCCCTTACTCATATTGGATTTAATTGAAGATTGGAAAAAAATTATTAAATTCAACATAAATAATATATGTTAAGAAATATGAAATTTCACAATCTTACAATGAAACTTAGATACTTTTTTTGTTGAAAATAAAAATGAGATAATGAACAAAAAACATGATAACTAAAGAAACAACATAATAAAAAAACATTATTTATTTCTACAATTAATTGATCAATATTTAGTTTTTATCTCCAAAGAAGTCTTCAACTTCCAAATGAGTGATATCATCAAGACCATCAAAATCTTCATCTTTCAGAACCAAACTTGCCTCAAAATTATCATCATACTTTAGTAAATGTCCTGCCTAATCATCATTTTTGAAAGCCAAGTGTAACTTCATTCAGGAATTTGAAAAGGTCCCACCTCTATTTCTCTATCTTTTGAAAGATTCTTGATAAAGCCTAGCGAAATGCTTAGACGCCCGACATTCATTCTTCCAATGTCTTTTCATAACACAACCATGAAAATTTCCTCTTCAAGAATTATTGCGAGGACCCATTTGGTCCTTCATTTTTTGGTTACCACCACGATGGTGATTGTTATATCCTGCTTTGTCATTTTCACGTCCACACTAATTATTATGACCTCAATCTTGCCATCTTTCAGGATGGCCATGTGCTTGAAGCCCATTTTTTTTGATAATGGAGTAGGTCCAGTGGTATGAGCTTCATGATTTTTCATCAAAAGAGTATGCTCAGCCAACAGAAGGCATGATACCAATTAAGAATATATCTGAAAGCCCTTTTGTCGATATTGCTGCTACAAATCATATTTGAGTTATGAAAATTAGTAAGTGTTTTTTCCATCATACCCTCTTCATTTATATTTTCCCCACATAATTTCAATTGGGAAACAATCCTGAATACAACAAAATTATATTCAACAATTGTTTAAAATTTTTTAAACCATAAGTCCATCCACTCATAACAAGCTTTAGGTTGTACTGTGGCCTTTACGTAGTCATACATTTCGTTCAAATAAGTACACAATTCAAGTGGATCTTTCAATTTCCTTTACTCAACCTTCACCCTTTTATCCAGATGATAACTGTAATACCCTGTACTTTTTTCTACCTTGAAATTATTCCAAAAAGGTTAGAAGCTTTATTTGAAAGATGAATCCACTTTTGTACATGTAAAATTTTTAATATTTTCAATTTTTTTCAAGTGGAAAATTCAATAATCTTTCCATCGATATAAGATTTATTTAAATCCTATAACCAAGTAAGAAGTTATGACTATTTCAAGTTTTCATCGTAAAACAACGCCATATTGATCAGTGACGCTCTACGCCACAAGATAAAATAACAATTGTCCTTTTCAAGTGTCTCAGCGTGATTTTCCCTGCTTCGTGCCAAACTTCTAGGACACAAAGTAAATGGCAACGCGATGGTTCTGCGTTGCCCCATCCCTCAGTTTCTCAATTGTCAAATTCTAGTGACACGATGGATAAGCCGCGTCGCACCAGGGGTCCAGTTCAGGAAAATTTTATTGAAATTACAAGATGTATCCAGGGTTAAAAGGTCCCACCACTATTTAAGCCATTTAACACGAGATTCAGCTATTGATAACCCAAAATATACTCTCTTCTCTCAAAAAAACCACTCAAGAAACAACCTAGGGCTTTTTATATAAGATTCAAAATCAAGAATTTCCTCCGTCAATCTTCGTGTATATATGAATCAAGGTATGCACAGTGTTCCTTCATGGATTCCATCCATCCATGAAGCTCAAAAACCTTCTTTTTTCTATAAATAATGGTATTTACGTTGTGGGTTATTTGTAATCATGTTGCTGACGTTGATTTATTTCAAAGTTGAAATCTTTGTGTGTTTTTCATGATATTATGTTAACATGAAAGATAAAAATCCATGAATTCAGTTTCTTATGATGTTTAATTTGATGATTTCACGTATGTCCTAAATTGTGCAAGGTATTTGATAAAATGCTTGGAAGAGTAGAAATCATGCCTTATAGCCCAAAACATAAACTAAATATGACATACTTGTCATCCTCCTATGTTAATATTATTTCCATGCTATCATTGTGAAATGTGTACGTTGTTGGAATGCCCATGATATTAGAACATGAGACTATGATTTGATTATCAACATTCCCATCCATGTGAGATAGTATGATAACCATGTATAACTTATTATATTATGGATTGTTGATGTTGGTCATGTATTCAAGAAAGTCAAGCTTTGTCAATTTCTTTCGATCAAGTACTGGGGGTACTTGTACCCAACAATTTAGCTATAGCCTAGAGCCAATGTCATGTTTTCAAGATAGTCTCAGTCAAGCCATGTTCAATAGAATTCAGTCAGTCTCATGACTCAGGAAAACTAAATAATCTCAGTAATATTCTGTCAGTCAATGGAAATCAGTTAACTCAGTCCAGTTCAGTTCAGTGACCCATGTTCATTGTTTATTTAGATAGGAGTAAAAATTAGCACCGAGTGAACCCAAGGATGGGAACTCCCATACCAGTAGAGGGTGTGATTAGTAGAAGAAATCCTTGCATACTAGAACTACGTAGCCAGTGTAGGTTGAGACATCATACCTGCTAGTTGAGTCTAGATGAGGTGGCTTAACCTGCTAGTTGAGGGTTACCACCATTCTCATTAGAGTAACCTTCTAGTTGAGGGTCACTGGCATGTTGTCCTTACCTGTGGTATGGTATTGATACCTTTTTAATCAGGGCATAGATTAGACCTTAATTCAGCTATAATACATCATTTGGGGTATATTGGTTAGATAAATACTTTCCAAAGTTTCATGTTACTGAACCAGGACTGTCAGATACAACCAAGCAGTCTTAATAATAGAACTCAGATAGTTCTACAGAATTCAGGACTATCAGATAAAGTCAACTTAGATACAGTACAAAGCTCAGCTAGTTCCATCAGATTCAAGACTGTTAGATATAGTCACTCAAGTTATTAGTATAGCAGTTATAGAACTCATTCATTAGTCATGTTAGTTATCCGTAAACTCACGTTATCACGATTTTAGTTTTAGTTACTATGTATGTATGCATGTTTTATCACGCTCATATTAGTTGGTTAATTAGTATTGGCCATTCATATACTCACCATGCATTTAGTCTACCTCACATGCATACTAGTACATTCAAAGTACTGAGTATTCACGCTATGGTGTTTTATACCATAGGTTAAGAGACACGAGCTCTAAAGCACCAGTGGCATTCCAGTCTTAGCAGTCAGAGTTAGAAGTAAATCCTTATCTTTCAAGAAAATGATCATTACTTATTTATGTCATTAATTAATTTATTAGTTGAAGTTAGTTGGGAACATATCCCATCAATTCCTTAGAAAGACAGTTATGTTTTAGAGGCTTTTCAGACTACAATATGTTCGTATAATCTATTTCAGTTTTGTTTTGGGAATTTTATATCCCACCCAGATGTTCTATTTTATTAGATACTATGTCATGGGTTAGCTTATGGTCCTCCGGGGTCATGAGCACCGTGTAGTATTTTGGGTACCAGATTTGGAGCATTACATTCTTGGTATCAGAACCTAAGGTTCAATAGAGTCTTAGGAAATCTAAAAGCCATATCTAGTAGAGTATTGTACATGGTTGTGTTGCGTGCCACATTTATTTATTAGAGGCTATAAGATTTTTAGGAACAGTTTGACTTCTTTTAGTATTCATGTCGTGCTAATGAGTATAATCTCAAGTCAAATTCTCAGTCTTATCTATTTCTCCCTTTCTTCTACAAAACATCCCTCCTAAAATAAAAAATGGCAATCAGTCAGCCCCTCATCCCGAAGAACCTTTGGGCGAACATGTTTTTTATGCAAAGTTTAGAGCTGCATTCACTACTCTTGCTCAGTCAGTTACTGCTCAAAATGAATGACTAATGGTTTCCCAGGCCAACCCAGTGGCCAATTTAGTTGCAGCCAAAATTTGGGACTTCACTCGAATGAATCCTTCATCCTTTATTGGGTCTAAGTCAGATGAGGACCCTCAGGAATTCCTAGATAAATTTTAGAAAGTTACAGACATCATGGGGGTTACTACTGTTGAGAGTTCTAAGCTAGCTGCATATCAGTCGCAGGATATTGCTCACACTTGGTTTAGATAATGGAAGCCAAAAAGGCTATATGATGCAGGGTTGGTTGAGTGGAAGGAGTTTGCGCCTACTTTCCTTGATAGATTCTTTCCCCTAGAGCTTAGAGAAACTTAGGGGTTTGAATTCATCAGCCTTAGGCAGGGCAACATGACGGTGAAAGAGTATTCTCTTAAGTTTACTCAATTAGCCAGATTTTCCCCAAATATTGTTACAGATAGATAGGAAAAAATGAGTAAGTTCCTTTCAGGGGTGAATGATAGCGTGGTTAATGAGTGCAGAACTGCCATGATGAATAGTGACATGACTTTAGCTAGGCTCATGACTCTTGCTCAGTAGATAAAGAAGCAACATATTAAGATGAGGGAGAGGCAAAATAAGAGAGCAAGGACAGGTAATTTTAACTTTACTTAACAATAATTAGAAGAAGGAAACTGTTCTCAGTTTATCCCTAAGTCATCAGTTCTAGCAACTTCTTTAGCCATTGCTGCAGTTCCTAAGTTCAGAGAGGGTAACAAAGATAGAGCACCAGGCTCTAAATATCAGGTCCATGTTAGTAGTGCCCGCACCTAGCCTTTTTGTCAGACCTATGGCAAGAACCACAGGGGTACTTGCAGGGATTGCAGTAATACTTTTTTCGAGTATGGAAAGCCAGGCCATAGAATTAGAGATTGTCTATAGTCAGGTCTGTAGGGTTAACAAAACCATTTATCAGCTCAGTCTGGTCACCCAAATCTACAGGGTGCCACCTCCAGTGCTACTAGTGGGAAATGCCCAAACATACTCTACGTTCTCCAATCCTGGCAAGATTAGGAAAATTCTTCTGATGTGGTTACTGGTACGTTATAGTTCTTTCATGTGCATGTTTACTCTTTACAAAACCCAGGATCTTCTTTGTCTTTTATTACTCCCTATATAGCAGGAAATTTCAAAACCAGCCCCGAAATTCTAGCATAGCCCTTTTCAGTCTCTACCCTAGTAGGTAAAACCATCATAGCCCGTTGGGTATACAAGAACTTCTAGGTTATGATATTTCAGAAAGTCACTTCAGCAGACTTAGTCGAATTAGAGATGACTGATTTTGATGTCATTCTCGACATGGATTGGCTTCACTCCTTCTGGGTGATAGCTATTTCTCCAAGATAGACCTCAGATCCAGCTATCATCATCTTAAAGTCAAAGAATATGAAATTTCGAAAGTAGTTTTTCATACCTTGTATGGTTACTTTGAATTCCTAGTCATGTCCTTTGGTCTCGCCAATCCCTTAACAGCTTTCATGGACTTGATGAACCATATGTTCAAGAAAAGCTTAGACACGTTCGTCATAGTCTTCATAGATGATATTCTGGTCTATTCCCACAGTGAGCATGATTATGCAGACCATCTTAGAATTGTACTTTAGACTCTCAGAAATTATCAGTTGTTTGCCAAATTCAGTTAGTGCGAATTTTGGCTAAGGTCAGTAGTATTCATTAGTCATATAATTTCTGGTGATGGCACTAAAGTAGATCTTCAAAAGACTAAAGCGATAAGAGACTGGACCTAACCTGTCTCTCCATCAGACATCAGGTGTTTCTTCAGTTTGGCTGGCTATTATAGATGGTTTGTTGAAGGATTTTATTTTATTGCATCACCTATGTCCAGATTGACTCAAAAAAAGTCATGTTTCGATGGTTAGATACTTGCGAGAAGAGTTTTTAGGAGTTGAAGACTCGACTCACCTTAGCTCTAGTCCTAGCTCTTACAGATGGTTCAAATGGTTTCATAGTGTATTGTGATGGATCCAGAGTAGGTTTGGGTTGTGTTCTCATGCCGCATGGTAAGGTCATAGCCTACTCCTCCAGAAAACTTAATCTAAATGAGAAGAATTATCCGACTCGTGATCTTGATTTAGCAGCCAACTATTTGCCTTAAAGATTTAGATGCATTATCTATACGGTGTTCATATTTATGTGTTCACAGATCGTAAGAGCTTTCAGTATGTCTTTTCTTAGAAAGATCTATACCTTCATCAGAGAATGTGGTTCGAACTCTTGAAAGATTTTGACATGAGTGTCCTTTATCACCCGGGAAAGGCCAATGTAGTGACGGATGCTCTTAGTAGACTTCATATGAGAAGTATTGCTCATTTTGAGGATAGTAAGAAAAATCTTATCCAAGAAGTGCATCAGCTTGCTAAACTAGGTTTTCGTTTGGTCGATACATAAGAAGGTCATATATAGGTTCAGGGTAGTTCAAAATTATCTCTTGTTTCCAAGGTAAAAGAAAAGCAACATGGAGATCCCAGCTTTGTTTAGTTGAAAGAGTCAGTCAATGATTAGAAAGTAGAGGTTTTCTACCAAGGGAGAGATAGTGTCCTTCATTGTCAAGGTCGTCAGTGTGTTCCAACTGTAGATGACTTGAGGATGCGAGTTCTTGCAAAAGCGCATGATGAGCGCTACTCTATTCATCCAGGGGACACAAAGATGTACTACAACTTGTGGGAGATCTATTGGTGGAGAGGGATGTAGAGAGATATTGCAGAGTTTGTGGCTAAATATCCTACATATCAGTAGGTTAAGATAGAGCATCAGAAGCCTAGTGGTCTTATGCAGGAGTTTAGTATTCCTACTTGGAAGTAGGAAGAGGTGAACATTGATATTGTGATGGATTGTCCTCTAACTCGTCATCAACATGATTCAGTTTGGGTCATTATAGATAGCATGACCAAATTAGCTTATTTCTTTCCAGTCTATACCTCTTATTTAGCCAAGGAATATTCCAAACTCTACATTAGAGAGTTGGTCATATTGCATGTTGTTCCATTATCCATTATCTTAGATAGAGGTGCCCCGTTCACCTCTCACTTCTGGAAAGCATTCCATAAGGGTCTTGGTACCCAAGTTTATCTCAGTACAACCATTCATCCTCAGACAGATAGTTAAGAAGAAAGGACCATTCAGACCCTAGAAGATATGCTAAGGACGTGTGCAATTGATTTCAAGGGTAGCTGGGATGACCACTTTCCTTTGATTGAGTTTGCATATAACAATAACTATCATTCCAGTATTCAAATGGCTCCACTCGAAGCTCTCTATGGTAGGAGGTGCAGATCTCCAGTCGGTTGGTTCAAAGTTATTGAGGGCCTGATTTAGTATTCGATGCCTTAGAAAAAGTCCATTAGATTATATAATGACTCCAGGCTGCTATAAGCCGACAGAAGTTTTATGCTGATGTGAGTAGAAAGGATCTAGAGTTTGAGATTGGTGACTATGTCTATCTCAAGATCTATCCCTTGAAGGAAGTGGAGAGGTTTGGCAAGAAGCGAAAGCTTAGTCCGCGATATATCGGTCCCTTCAAAATTCTCAGTCACTTTAGTAAAGTAGCATATGAGCTCAAGTTTCCTTTAGATCTAGCTTTAGCTCAGCTAGTCTTCCATGTATCTTTCCTAAAGAAATTCATAGGTTACCCAGTAACTATAGTCCCTACTCAGAGTATTGATGTTCATAATAGTCTCTCTTATGAGGAAATTCCAGTCAAAATCCTAGACTATAAGACTAGCAGACTGAGGAACAAAGAAGTCCCTCTAGTTAAAGTTCTTTGGCAATATTAGTCCGTCGATGGAGCAACTTGGTAAGCAGAAGAAGTCATGTTTACCAAGTATCCTCACCTCTTACGTCAACTCAGATCAAGCTCAAGGTAACAGTTCTCCTTAAACTTACTATGTTTCATGTTCAGTGTTTATCAAAAACTTGTATCAAATACCATTTCATATTCAGTGATGCATTCATGTATCAGTTCAGTTATGTAACTATGCATTAGACATGCATTCTAATTTTGAGAAACTTAGTTTCCCAGAATACTCAGTCATGCATTCATGAATCAGTTACACATGCATCAGATATGCATGTTCAGTATGATATATTTAGTTAAAAGTCATGTCAGTCATGAGATCATGTTTCAATATTGATGTTTAGTATGTACGTTAGTTATCTTCTCCCCCCACTCTCAGTCTTATTCGAGGATGAGTGTTTTCAAGGGGGAGATATTATAATACCCCATACTTTTTCCTAGCTTAAATTGTCCAAGAAGTTAAGATTTTTGCTTTTTGTGATGTGGGAAATTTAATAAGCTTTCCATCGATACAAGATTCATATAAATCCAATAATCGGGTAAGAAGTTATGACATTTTCAAGTTCCCATCGTAAAATAGTGCCATATTGGTCAGTGACACGCCGCACCAAAAAAAAAATTTAATTTGTCCTTATCCAGTGTCTTAGCATGATTTCTCCTATATCATTCCAAACTTCCAGGATACAAAGGAAGTGGCAACGTGATGGCTCTGCATTGCGCCATCCCCTATTATCCCAATTGTCAAATTCCAATAACATGGTACGATAGTGCCACATCGCGCCAGGGGTCCAGTTCAGGAAAATTTACTAAAATTACAAGACACATCCAGGTTTAAAAGTGTGAATTTCCCACCCCTATTTAAGCCCTTTAACACGAGATTCAGCTATTGTGAACCCAAAATATATTCTCTTCTCTCAAAAAACCACTGAAGAAACAACCTAGGGCTTTTCATAGAAGATTCAAAATCAAGAATTTCCTCCATCAATGTTATGTATTTACGAACTAACATATGCAAAGTGCTCATTCATGAATTCCTTCCATCCATGAATCTCAAGAACCTTGTTTTATCTATAAATCATTGTATTTATGTTGTGGGTTATTTGTAATATGCTGTTGACGTTGATTGATTTCAAAGTTGGAATCTTTGTGTGTGTTTTCATGATATTATTTTAACATACAAGATACAATCCATGAATTTAGTTGCTTATGATGTGCAATTTGATTATTTCACCAATGCCCTTAATTGTGCATGCAAGGTGTTTGATAAAATTCTTGGAAGAGCAGAAAACATGCCTTATAGACCAAAATATAAACTAAATATGACATCTTTGTCATCCTCTTATGTTTATATTTTTTTCATGCTATCATTGTGAAATGTGTATGTTGTTGGAATTCCCATGATATTATAACATGAGATTATGATATGATTATAAGAATTCCCGTCCATGTTAGATAGTCTGATAACCATGTACTTTGTGAAATCCCTATATTATTATATTACGGATTCTTGATGTTGGTCATGTATTCAAGAAAGTTAGGCTTTGTTAGTTTTCTTTTGTCGAGTCTTGTGGGTACTTGTACCTGACAATTTAGCTGTATGCCTAGATCCAATGTCATCTTTTTAAGATACTCACAGTCAATCCATATTAAGTAGAATATAGTAAGTCTCTTGACTCACGAAAACTCGGTAATCTCAATAATATTCTGTCAGTCAACGGAACTCAGTTAAATCATTCCAGTTTAGTTTAGTAACCAATTTTTAGTGTCTATTAGGATGGGAGTAGAAATTAGTACTGAGTGAACCCATGGATGGGAACTCACCTTCTAGTAGACGTTGTGACTCTTAGGAGCAATCTTTGCATTCCAGAACTACGTAGCCAGCATAGGTTGAGACATCATACCAGCTAGTTGAGGGTAGATGAGGTGGCTTAACTTGCTAGTTGAGTGTTCCCACCATTCTCATTAGAGTAACCTGCTAGTTGAGGGCCACTCACTTGTTATCCTTACTAGTGGCACAGTATTGACACCATTCCAATCAGGGCACAGATTGGACCGCAATTCAGCTATAATGGGTCATTTTGGAAATGTCGGTTAGATAACTACTTCCCATAATTTCATATTATAGAACCAGGACTGTCAGATACACCCAATCAATCTCAGTAATAGAAATCAGATAGTTCTACAGAATTCAAAAATGTCAGATATAGTCAACTCAGATACAGTATGGAACTCAACTTGTTCAATTAAATTCAGGACTGTCAGATACAGTCACTCATGTTATTAGTATATCAGCTATCAGAACTCGTTCATTAGTCATATTAGTTATCAATAAACTTATGTTATCACGATTTTAATTTTAGTTAGTATTGTTCCTGCATATGAACCCCACGCAATTAGCCTACCTCATATGAATACCAGTATATTCAAAGTACTGACTCATTCGTGCTATGGTGTTTTATACCATAGGTTCAGAGACACGAGCTGCAGAGCACTGGTAGTATTCCACTCTCAGAAGTCAGAGTTAGAAGTGAGTCCTCATTTTTCAAGGACGTGAGTCCTTATGCAGACAGTCATGTTTTAGAGGCTTTTCAAACTATAGTATATTCAGATAATCTATTTCTATATTCTTTTGGGTATTTTATACCCCAAACAGATGTTTTGTTTTATCTTATACTTTGTCTAGGTTTTGAACCTTATGGCCTTTCAGTTCATATTTTCACATTAAGCAGTATACAGGTACATATATCAGTCATTGGTTAGCTTGTTTTCCTTCGGGGTCATGAGCATCGTGTATAATTCCGGGTACTAGATTTGATGCATTACAAAATTGGTATCAGATTCTAAGGTTCAGTAGAGTCCTAGGAAGTCTTAAAGCCGTATCTAGTACAGTCTGTGTATTGGTGTATTTCTCACCACATTTATGTGCAGGAGGCTATAAGATGTTTAGAAACAGTTTCCTTTCTTTCAGTATTCATGTCATTGCAGTGAGCACAATCTCAAGTCAATTTCTTAGCCTAATCCATTTCTCCCTTCGTTCTACAAAACATGACTCCCAAAAGAAAAAAAGGGAATCAGTTAGGCCCTCGGCCCAAAGAACCTTTTGGAAAACATGTTTCTCATGCAGAGTTTAGAGCTATATTCCCTAATCATGCTAAGTCAGTTGCTGCTCAAAATGAAAGACCAGTTGTCCCTTAAGCTAACCTAGTGTCCAATTCAGATGTATCCAAAATTTGGGACTTCACCCGAATAAATACTCTATCCTTTCTCGGGTCTAAGTCAGTTGAGGACACTCAGGAATTCCTAAATCAAGTTCAGAAGGTTACAAACATCATGGGGGTTACTCATGTTGAGAGTGCTAAGCTAGCTGTATATCAGTTCTAGGATGTTTCTCACACTTGGTTTAAACAGTGGAAGTCAAAAAATCGAGATTATGTAGGGTTTGTTGAGTGAGAGGAGTTTCCTTTTTCTTTCCTTGATAGATTTTTTCCCCTAGAGCTTAGAGAAACTAAGGTGTTAGAATTCATCAACCTCAGATAGGGTAACATGATGGTGAAAGAGTATTATAATAAGTTTACTCAATTATCATGATAAGCCCCTTATGTGGTTGTAGGTAGTATGGCCAAGATGAGTAAGTTCATTTCAGGTGTGAATGATAGCATGGCTAATGAGTCCAGATCCGCTATGCAAAATAGTGACATAACTTTAGCCATGCTCATGGCTCATGCTCAGTAGATAGAGAAGCAAAAGATTAAGATGAGGGAGAGACAGAAAAAGAGAGCAAGGACAAGTAGTTTTAACTTTGCTCAGCCTAAATCAGAATAATGAAACCATTCTCAGTTTCATCCTAAGTCATCAGTTCAAGCTCTTTCTTTAGCCAGTGCTCCAGTTCCTAAGTTTAGAGAGTGGAACAAAGATAGAGTGCTAGGCTCCAAGTCTTAGGGCCTTGTTAGCAATGCCTGCACCTACTTCTTTGTCAAAATTGTGGCAAGAACCACTAGGGTACTTGTAGGGATGAAAGTGATACTTGTTTCGAGTGTGGCAAGCCAGGGCACAAAGTCAGGTCTGCAGGGTCAATAGAACTGTTCCTCAGTTAAGTCCGGTCGCTCAAATCAGTAGGGTGCAACCTCCAGTGCTACTAGTGGGCAACGGCTAAACAGTCTCTACGCTTTCCAATCTTGACAAAATTAGAAAAATTCTCCAAATGTTGTTTCTGGTATATTACATATCTTTTATGTGCATGTTTACGCTTTGATAGACCTAGGAGCTTCTTTGTCTTTTTTACTCCCTATATAGTAGGTGATTTCAGAACCAGTCCCCAAATTCTAGCAGAGCCTTTTTTAGTCTCTAGCCCAGTAGGTAAAACCATCATAGCCCAGAGGGTATAAAGGAACTACCCGATTATGATATTTTAGAAAGTCACTTCTGCAGACTTAGTCGAATTAGATATGACTAATTTTGATTTCATTCTCGACATTGATTTGATTCATTCCTTCTACGCCACAGCCAACTACAAAAATAGAATAGTCATGTTTCAGTTCCTAAATGAACCCTTTCTTTAGTGGAAGGGTACTACTTTAGATTTTAGAGGTTATCTTGTTTCCTACCTTCGGGCAAGAAAAATGATATCAAAGGGATGTGTCTATCATATTGTTTGAGTTAAGGACAAAAGTTTTGAAACTCCCAATCTTGAATCTGTCCCAGTAGTGAATGAGTATTCAAATATCTTTCCCAAAGATCTTCCAGGAATTTCTCCAGATAGGGAAATAGAATTCAACATTGATCTTTTTCTAGACACTAAGCCTATATTTATTCTGCCATACAGAATGGCACCAGTAGAACTTAAACAATTGAAAGAACAGTTAAAGGATCTGTTAAACAAGGGATTCATTAGACCCAGTGTGTCCTCGCGGGGTGCACTTGTCTTATTCGTGTGCAAAAAAGATGGATCTCTCAGGATGTGTATTGAGTACCGTCAACTCAATAAAGTCACAGTCAAGAACAAGTATCCTCTTCTAAGAATTGATGACTTGTTTGACCAACTTCAGGGTGCTAGCTATTTCTCCAAAATAGACTTCAGATCCGTATATCATCAGCTCAGAGTAAGAGAATGTGACATTCTAAAAATAGCCTTTCATATCTGGTATGGTCACTTTGAATTCCTATTCATGTCCTTTGGTATCACTAATGCCCCAGAAATTCTTATGGACTTGATGAACTGTGTGTTCAAGAAGTAATTAGACATATTATTCATAGTCTTCATAGATGATATTTTGGTCTATTCCTGTAGTGAGTGTGATCATGCAAACCATCTCAGAATTGTAATTCAGACACTCAGAAATCATCAGTTGTTTGCCAAATTCAGTAAGTAAGAATTTTGACTAAGGTCAGTAGCATTCCTTAGTCATATCATTTTTGGAGATGGCATTAGAGTAGATCCTCAAAAGACCAAAACGGTAAGAAACTGGCTGAGACCTGTATCTTTATTAGACATTAGGAGTTTCTTCTATTATATCACCTGTGTCCAGATTGACTCAGAAAAAACTCAAGTTTTGGTGGTCAGATCCTTGCGAGAAGAGTTTTCAGGAGTTAAAGACTTAACTCACTTTATCTCCAGTCCTAGCTCTTCTAGGTGGTTTAGATAGTTTCGTAGTGTATTATGACACATCAAGAGTAGGTTTGTGTTGTGTCCTCATGTTGTATGGTAAGGTCGTATCCTATGCCTCCAGATGACTTAAAACTTATTAGAAGAATTATCCTACTAATGATGTTGAGTTAGCAGCCATAGTATTTGACTTGAAGATTTTAAGGCATTATCTATACGGTGTTCAGGTAGATGTGTTCATAGATCATAAGATCCATCAGTATGTTTTTTCTAAAAAAAAGCTAAATATTTGTCAAAGAAGGTGGTTAGAAATCTTGAAAGATTATGACATGAGTGTCCTTTATCATCTGGCCTAGGCCATTATAATGGCTGACGCTCTTGGTAGACTTGTCTATGGGAATTTTTTGTCATGTTGAGGACTGTAAGAAAAAGCTAACCCAAGAATTCCATTAGATTTCTATACTAGTTGTTCGCTTAGTCGATACAGAAAAAGGTGATATATGGGTTCAGGGTAGTTCAGAATTATCTCTAGTTCTTGAGGTGAAAGAAAAGCAAGATTGAGATCCCAACTTTGTTAAGTTTAAAGAGTTATTCAAGGTTTAGAAAGTAGAGGTTTACTTCTAAGGGAGAGATGGTGTCCTTCGTTGCCAGGGTCGTGTCTGTGTGTTCCATTTGTAGATGACTTGAGAAAGCTAATTCTTGCAGAAGCGTATGGTGTGCACTACTCTATTCATATAGGGGCTACAAAAATGTACTGCAACTTGCAGGAGATCTATTGGTGAAGTAGGATGAAGAGAGATATTGTAGAGTTTGTGGCTAAGTTTTTTACATATTAGCAAGTTAAGATAGAGCATCTGAAGCCTAGTCGTCCTAAGTAGGAGTTTATTATTCCTACATGGTAGTGGGAAGACGTGAACATGGACATTGTGATGGGTTTTCCTTGAACTCGGAATCAACATGATTAATTTTGCGTCATTGTAGATATGATGACCAAATCAACTCATTTCCTTCCTGTCAATACCACCAGTTGTTTGCCAAATTTAGTAAGTGCGAATTTTGGCTAAGGTCAGTACCATTCCTTATTCATAATATTTTTGGTGATGGCATTAGAATGGATCCTCAAGAGACCGAAGCGGTACAAAACTGGCCAAGACCTGTCTCTCCATCAATCATCATGAGTTTCTTGGGGTTTCCTAACTATTACAGATAGTTTCTTGAAAGATTTTATGCTATTGCATCACCTACGTCCAGGTTAACTCACAAGAAAGTCAAATTTTGGTGGTCAGATCCTTGAGAGAAGAGTTTTCAAGAGATGAAGATTCGACTCACCTCATCTGTAATCCTAGCACTTCGAGATAGTTCAGATGGTTTTGTAGTGTATTGTGATGTATCCAAAGTAGGTTTGGGTTGTGTCCTCATGCAACATGGTAAGGTCATAGCCTACGCCTCCAGACAACTTAAACCTCATGAGAAGAATTATCCTACTCATGATCTTGAGTTAGCAGCCATAGTATTTGCCTTGAAGATTTGTAGGCATTATCTATACGGTGTTCATGTAGTTGTGTTCACAGATCATAAGAGTCTTCAGTAGGTCTTTTCATAAAAAGATCTAAATCTTCGTCAGAGAAGATGGTTAGAACTCTTGAAATATTATGACATGAGTGTTCTTTATCATATGGGCAAGGCTAATGTAGTGGCCAATGCTCTTAGTAGACTGTCAATGGGAAGTATTGCTCATGTTGAGGATTGTAAGAAAAAGCTAGCCCAGGAAGTCCATCATCTTGCCAAACTATGTGTTCGCTTGTTCGATATAGAAAAAGGTGATATATGGGTTCACGGTAGTTCAGAATTATCTCTAGATTATGTTGTGAAATAAAATCAAATTAGAGATCCCAGCTTTGTTAAGTTGAAAGAGTTATTCAAGGATTAGAATGTGGATGTTTTCTTCCAAGGGGGAGATGGTATCCTTCATTGTCAGGACGACTAAATTATGTCTTTTCCTTCCTATCCATAACTCTTATTCAGCCAAGGATTACACCAAACTCTATATCAGAGAGTTGGTCAGATTGCACGGTGTTTCGTTATCCATTATCTCAGACAGAGGTACCCAGTTCACCTCTCACTTCTGGAAAGCATTCAAAAAGTGTCTTGGTACCCATGTTCATCGCAGTACAACCTTCCATCCTCAGAAAGAACCATTTAGAGCCTAGAAGATATGCTAAGGGCATGTGTAATTGATTTCAAGGGAAGTTGGGATGACCACTTGCCTTTGATTGAGTTTGCATACAATAATAACTATTATTCGAGTATTCAGATGGCTCCATTTGAAGCTTTCAGTTGTAGAAGGTTCAGATCTCCAGTCGGTTGGTTCAAAGTTATTGAGGCCTGAGTTATAAGGCCTGACTTATTATTCGATGCCTTAGAAAAAGTCCAGTTGATTAGAGAAAGACTCCGGGCTTTTCATATCCGATAGAAGTCTTATGAAGACATGTATAAAAAAGATCTTGAGTTTGAGATTGGTGACTATGTGTACCTCAAGATCTCGCCCATGAAGGGAGTGAAGAGGTTGGGCAAGAAGGTAAAGCTTAGTCCTCGATATGTCGGTCTCTTCAAAATTCATCGTCGCTTTGGCAAAGTAGCTTATGAGCTCAAGTTTCATTGAGCTTTAGCTTTATTTCATCCATTCTTCCATGTATCTTTGCTCAAGAACTGAATAGGTGGCCCAGAAGTTGTAGTCCTTATTTAGAGAATTGATGTTCAGAACAGTCTCTCTTATGAGGAGATTCCAGTCAAAATCCTAGATTATCAGACTCATAGACCGAGGAAAAAAAAGTCCCTCTAGTTATAGTTCTTGGGTGAAATCAGTCTATCGAGGGAGGTACTTAGGAAAAAGAACTAGACATGCATACCAAAAATCCTCACCTCTTCTCCGCCAACTCAGATCAAGCTTAAGGTAACAATTCTCCTTAAGCTTACCCCATTTCATGTTCAGTGTTTATCACAAACTTGGTATCAACTACCATTGCATATTGAGTCATGCATTCATGTATCAGTTTAGTTATATAATTATGCATCAGACATGCATTCTCATTGCGAGAAACTTAGTTCCTCAGAACACTCAGTCATGCATTCATCAATCAGTTACATATGCATGTTCAGTTTGATATATTCAGTTATCAGTCATGTCAGTCAAGATATCATGTTCAGTATGTATGTCAGTTATCTTCTCCCCTTACTCTCAGTCTCATTCGAGGATGAATTTTCTCAAGGGTGAGATATTGTAATGCCCCGTACATTTTCCTATCTTGAAATTATCCCAAAAAGGTTAGAATCTTTATTTTAAAGATAAATACACTTTTGTACAAGTTGTATTTTTAAGATTTTCACTATGTTTCATGTCGGAAATTCAATAAGATTTCCATCAATATAAGATTCATTTAAATCCGATAACTGAGTAAGAATTTATGACTATTTCAAGTTTCCATCGTAAAATAGTGCCATATTGTTCAGTGACGTACCGCGCCACAAGCTAAAATGGAAATTGTCCTTTTCCAGTGTCTCAGTGAGATTTCCCCCACGTCGCGCAAAAATTTCTTGTCGCAAAGGAAGTGGCAACACGTTGGCTTCGCATTGCGCCAACCCTCAATTTCCCAATTGTCAAATTCCAGTGACCCGACTCGATAGCGTCGCGTCCGCCAGGGGTTCAGTTTGAGAAAATTTTACTGAAATTACAAGACGCATCCAGGGTTAAAAGGGTCAATTTGCCACCCCAATTTAAACTCTTTAACATAAGATTAAGCTATTGGGAACCCTAAATATACTCTCTTCTCTCAACAAACCTCTTAAGAAACAACCTAGGGCTTTTTATAGAAGATTCAAAGTCAATAATGTCCTCCATCAATCTTCGGGTATTTACGAACCAAGGTATGCACAGTTATCATTCATGCATTCTTTTCATCCATGAATCTCAAGAACCTTGTTTTATCGGTAAATCATGGTATTTATGTTGTGGGTTATTTGTAATCATGTTGTTGATGTTGATTGATTTTAAAGTTGGAATATTTGTGTGTTTTTCATTATATTATGTTAACATTCAAGATATAATCCATGAATTTAGTTTCTTATGATGTGTAATTTGATAATTTAACCTATTCCATAAATTGTGCATTCAAGGTGTTTGAAAAAATGTTTGGAAGAATAAAAATCATGCCTTATAGCCCAAAACATAAACTAAATGTGATATGCTTGTCATCCTCTTATGTTTATATGGTTTTCATGCTATAATTGTGAAATTTGTATGTTGTTGGAATGCCCATAATATTAGAACATGAGATTATGATATGATTATAAGCATTCCCGTCCATGTTAGATAGTATGATAACCATGTACTTCGTGAAATCCCTAATTTATTATATTATGGATTGTTGATGTTGGTCATGTATTCACAAAAGTCAGGCTTTGTCAGTTTTCTTTTGTTGAGTCCTAGGGGTACTTATACCGAACAATTTGGTTGTATGCCTAGAACCAATGTCATGTGTTCAAGATACTCTCAGTCAAGCCATGTTCAGTAGAATTCAGTCTATCTCATAACTCAGGAAAACTCAGTAATCTCAGTAATATTCTTTCAGTTAACGAATTCAGTTAACTCAGTCCAGTTCAGCTCAGTAACCCATGTTCAGTGTCAATTCAGATGGGAGTTGAAATTAGCATCGAGTGAACATAAGGATGGGAACTCGCCTTCCAGTATAGGGTGTGATTTGTATGAGCAATCCTTGTATTCCAAAATAACATAACCAACATAGATTGAAACATCATACCTGCTAGTTGAGGGTAGATGAGGAGGTTTAACCTGCTAGTTGAAGGTTCCCCCCATTCTCATTAGGGTAACCTGCTAGTTGAGGGTCACTCACAAGTTGTCCTTACCAGTGGCGCGATATTTACAACCTTCTAATCAGGGAATAGATTGGACTCTAATTTAGCTATAATGAATTATTTGGGGAATGTCGGTTAGATAATTACTTCCAATAGTTTCATGTTAAAGAACTAGGGCTGTCAAATACAGCCAATCAGTCTTAGTAATCGAACTCAGATAGTTCTGCAGAACTTAGGACTATCAGATACAGTCAACTCAGATACAGTATGGGACTGAGCTTGTTCCATCAGATGAAGGATTGTCAGATACAATCACTTATGTTATCAATTATATTAGTTATCAGAACTCATTCATTAGTCATGTTAGTTATCAGTAAACTAACATTATCATGATTTTTTTTAGTTACTATATATGTATGCATGTATTCTCACGCTCATATTAGCTAGTTAGTCAGTATTGTTCATGCATATGAACCCCATGCATTTAGCCTACCTCATATGCATACCAGTACATTCAAAGTTCTGACGTATTCGCGCTATGATCTTTTATACCATACGTTTAGAGACACAAGCTCCAGAGCACCAGTAGCATTCCAGTTTCAATAGTCAGAGTTAGAAGTGAGTCCTCATCTTTCAAGGACATGATCATTACTAATTTCTGTCATTAATTAATCTAATAGTTGGAGTTAGTTGGGGACATGTCCTATCAACTCCTTTTGCAGACAGTCATGTTTTAGAGGCTTTTTAGATTATAGTATGTTGAGATAATTTATTTCAATTTTGTTTTGGGTATTCCATGCCCCAGCTAGATATTATATTTTATCAGATACTATGTCATAGTTTTGAACCTTATGGCCATTCAGTTCATATTTTCTTATTATGTATATATCAGTCATGGGTTAGATTGTGGTCCTTCCGGGTCATGAGCACGCTGTAGCATTTCAAGTACAAGATTCAGAGCATTACAAACTTGGTATCAGATGCTAATGTTCAATAGAGTCCTAGGAAGTCTTAAAGCCGCATCAAGTAGAGTTTGGTACATGGGTGTGTGATGTGTGAGCAAAAGCTAACATATTTAATGATTTTTGGCTCAAAATAATTGCAAAGTCTTAGTCAACTACTATTGTTTTTTTATTGTTTTATTTTTTTTAATGCAGACACAAGTGATCAGGAAGGAAACTAAAGAAAATAATAACAAATCAGCTGAAATTGGGTGCAAATGAGCTATACTGAAGTTGACGCCATTTCTGAAGCGCCGTCAGACATATGATAGGCTATCAAAGTTGCAGTCAAAATTAGATAAAACCTGAGGAATTGAGATGAAATGTGATGACATTTTAGAAGCGTCGTCAAGCATGGGACCGGGCTATCAAACTGGCTGTCATCCTGAGTTAGATTATGCTGATGAATAGTGAAGGATGTGACGACATTATTCATGGGTCGTTACATATTTGACACATCATTAGATTTTCCATCAGAAAAATCAGAAGATAGTAATTTACTAAAGACTTTGACGGCATCCTGCACACACTGTAATACATATGACGCGCCATCAAGAATGTCGTCACCCATCCCGAAGAAAATCTTTAATTTTAATTTTATTTCCTTATTTAGGGTTGAATATTTAAAGACCTATGGGAGG
This sequence comes from Capsicum annuum, assembly GCF_002878395.1. Lineage (NCBI taxonomy): Eukaryota > Viridiplantae > Streptophyta > Magnoliopsida > Solanales > Solanaceae > Capsicum > Capsicum annuum. Next base: position 21,099,999 of record NC_061119.1, on the reverse strand, counting down.
GTTTTCTAATATTATTATTCTATAGAAGGGGAGAGAGCCGCACTTGAGTTTTTTGTGAGACAACACATTGATATTTTCTCTATCTAATTTTCTTGTCTTGAAGAAGAAAATCCTTTGAAGAGATTAATATTAGTACTTTGGAATTTCCTTTGTGATCTAATCTGCGATTCACTTGTTATTACTCAAATCTATAAGTTTATCTTATAAATCATGAATTCAATTATGTGTTTCGTTTATTACATCATGAGTGGCTAAATTCCATTAACCTGGATTATGGGATGTAGGTTTAGGTCATTATAAGGTGTTAAATACTAAAGGTTTAATAGGTGTTAGGATTTTATGATAATTCTGAGACTATAATTTATGTCTGTTGGATGTAAATAATAGGCGTGCCTACTTTGGTTTGCCTGGGAAAGAAATCATAAATAGTAAGAAGTGAGTTATCAACAGGGACTCGAAAAGGCTTCATTTAGTAATCAGCATTGTACCAAGGTTGATTAACTTGAGGTAAAATCTGTGTAGCGATAAGCGATTCGCTAAGTTCGAGAGGATTAGGGAATTAGGCGCTTGAGTAGGTCGAGAGACATTTGAGCATACCATCGATAAAGATAGCTTTTTATCCTAACTACCATGAGAACCTTGAGTAAATTTTAGTTTTTGTCATGTATCGAATGCCCTAGTGAACATAATCCTGGTTATTTCATAAACTCTTATTTACAAACTGAAACCAAGGTGACCAACAATTACTTGCTAAACTCAAAACCCCCATTTATCTTTTCGTACCAGTTGTTTGAATTTGACTTGTAGCTTTAGGTTCAAACTAGTTTAATTGTCACTCACATTATTCCGTGTGGATTAAGCCTGACTCCAAAGTTGGGTAAATATATTGATGATGATCTTCTTGCACTAAATTAAGGAGTAAGTTGAGCGTTATCAAAAAAATAGTGCCATTGCCGGGGAACAATTTGGCGTATTGAGTTGGTTTGGAATTTTAGCTTACTTGCTTGAATTCAAACTTGTAAATATTTGTTTGTGATTTCCTCTGTTTTTTGTGTTAGGTAGTTTTTTTTTATTTTTGTTCATTTCTTACTATGGCATCATGAAATGAATATGAGTTTGATGGTTGGAAATCTTATCTGGATGATCCATGTCCATATTGTGATGGACCCCACTTTTTGCAAGATTGTAGATATGCTCCCAGGAGAGAGATGTATGCACCATCTCCATCCTACCGGGAGTATAATTGTTCTTTATATAGTGGTCAAGATGGACATTGGAGTGATTTACCAAATGCCCCCTCCCCCTATTGTGCTAACCTAAGTTTTAGTTCTTCTTATGAGTATGACATGTCTTATGGTAAAAAAAAAAAAAGAAGAATGAAGCACTAGAAAGAGTGACATTTAAACTATGCTTCAACTAATATTGGATTATATAGACACAAAGAATGATACCATATGTGACATACGTCAAGACATTAGGGCATCTAACCAGGGATGAGGAAGGATAGAAGAGATGGATATCGAGGTCAATCATACAAAATACTTTTCTACATTATGCTTAGATGATATCTTGTTTGTGGAATTATTTAAAATAATCGAAGAGTGTGAGGATGAAGAGAAAAAATCTGATGTTGATGATGACCTTGATGTTGAGCAACCCTCGGTCATTTCCCAACCAACCAAACCATTCTTGAATAAAGATGCCAAGGATGAGGAAATGGCATTAAAGTCAAAAGAAGAAATCAAGAACAATCCTCATGAAGACTCTAGTCCATTTTGGTGTAAAAATACTAATAGGGAAGTTATTCCAAAATTGAGGGTTAGTCTTCGTTTGAATCACTTTTCAGCATTATTCTTAATGGATGTGATGAAAGTCAAATCACCCAAGCAAATGATGAATTTTGAAAATGAGGAGGAAGATTATTACATTTTGGAGTTTATCCTTCCAAAAGGGCATAATACAACCCCTATATAGAAGGCCAAGGAGCTTAAATATCAATGCCCATTTAGTGGCTATTTAAGATTCTCACCATTGCCAATTGAGCCCACATGATAGTTTGATACAAAATTGGGCAAGCAGTTTAAGTCTTCGAAGTGGCGTGATAGACCTTTCCTCCATGTGGAGACATAAATAATTATCAACAAGGTATATTGACGAAGTCTGAGTAGTCAAGATATCTGATTCATACCGCGACGTTAAACGAGGCACTTCTTGGGAGAAAACCCAAGTTATTTTGTTTATTGTATTAATATTATGTGATTGACATCAGATTTTTGCACCCATGGTGCCATAGGTATATTTCTGACTCTCTTGTTTTGTCTTGACCCATTGGGGACTTTTCATGATTTTAGGTTGAGGGTGGGGATACTTGTGGGTGTTGATGTCCTCCTGGGTTTTTTATTTTCGTGTCTCTTTTCTCTAGAGTCGTGTTCCTGGTTGAGGCGAAATATTTAGGCGTATCATGTTTTGTTTTGGGATGTGTTTTGTTTAACTAGGAGAAAATAAGTATCTGGGGCAGTTTGCATATTTTTGTTAATTTTTTGAACACTTCTCTAATGATATATTTTATAACTGTGTGACATGCATTCATATGTGACCACTATGCATCTTGTTGTGGCATTAGTACTAGTGACACGATAATCACTACTAACAATTTCATGAAGTGAATAAGTAATGGCTTGTGATGTACCGGTGTGCCATGTGTGTGTGAGATTTCACTGCGTTCCCTTTGTATTATCGAATCCAGAACTTGCCTAGTTCGTCTTACCTTAGTTGAAAGGTAGGGGTTAGGAACGGATCATAGGACATTTTTGAATTTAAGTCACTATTAGCGTAAAAGACATTCACGTAATGCATGATATCCCTTGATCCTTGAATTGACTAGTTTCTTTCTATGACACCTATGACCTTCCCTTTTTTTTATCATAATGAACCTGTTTTGGCCCTGGTCCTCCTTGGACACTGTGCACCTTGACTTAGACAAATAGCCTAAGTTGAAAGTGGCTATTCTAGGGGAGCGTGATTTAAATTGATTATCAAGATAGGTAGAGTAGAAGAAAAATGGTATGTGAAAAAGAAATAAAAAATTACGTGTTGGTGAAAAAGAGCAAGAAATGAAGTTTATTTGAATAAAACGAAAAACTACACCCATTCTGAATGCGCGGTAAAGAGAAAAAGAAAAGAAACGAAAAGGAGGTTAATAAGTGGATCCCACAAGTTAAGGTAGTGCCAAGGAGGTTAGTCACTCTAAATACCATCAAATATCATACCAGCCCTTAGCCTACGTAACAGGCCTAAGAAAGCCCTATAGTGATCTTAGCTTACCTGTCTAGACACTTTGGTAATGAAGATAAGCGCAAGCATATAGTATTTGGCATACATTAGTTTGAACTTCATTCTGAGAGTGAGTGTTTTTGTGATGATGCCCATGTTTATACTTTGACTTCTACTGTGAGAGAAAAAGGGGAAATTCTTTATTGTGAGGGCACACTAGTATGTTGCTAGGTGACTTACTTGTTTGGGTAGTGTAATATTGATATTTGCGTGATTGTTGGTACTTAGTTGATGCCATGGCTAGAATCCTTTGTGTTACATTGCAGCTTTTCAATAAGATACACAGTATTTTAAATTGGTTGACCTTGGAGGTGGTAACTGAGTTCTGAGCTAAAATGGTTGTTGACTACCGAATGTTCTTTGTATTGTCTTAGTGTTTTTGTTTCTTGAGGACAAGCAGTAGTTTTAAATTGAGGGTGTTGATGTGTGAGCAAAAGCTAACACATTTAATGGTTTTTAGCTCAAAATAATTGTGAAGTCTTAGGCAACTTTTGTTGTTTTTTTTTGATTATTTTTTTTATTGCAGACACAAGTGATCGGGGAGGAAACTAAAGAAAATAAGAACAAATAAGCTGAAATTTGGTGCAAATGAGCTATACTAAAGTTGACGCCATTTCTAAAGCACCGTCAGACATATGACAGCCTGTCAAAGTTGCAGTCAAAATAAGACAGAACTTAAGGAATTAAGATGAAATGTGACGACATTTTGGAAGTGCCGTCAAGCATGGGACGTGCTGTCAAAGTGGTCGTCATCCTGCGGTAGATTATGCTGAGTAATAGTGAAGAATGTGATGACATTATTCACGGGCCATCACATATTTGACACATTATCAGATTTTCCGTCAGAAAAATCAGAAGATAGTAATTCAATGAAGACTTTGACGGCATCCTGCACACGCCGTCATACTTATGACGCGCCATAAAAAATGCTGTCACCCATCCCAAAGAAAATCTTAAATTTTAATTTTATTCCCTTATTTAAGGTTGAATATTTAAAGACCTGTTGGAGGTTTTTCTAATATTATTCTTCCATAGAAGGGGAGAGAGCCTCACTTTAGTTTTTTGTGAGACAATACATTGATATTTTCTCTCTCTAATTTTCTTGTCTAAAGAAGAAAATCCTTTGAAGAGATTAATATCAGTACTTTGGAATTTACTTTGTTATCTAATCTACGATTCACTAGTTATTATTCAACTTTGTAAGTTTAACTTTTAAATTATAAATTCAATTATGTGTTTCGTTCGTTACATCATGAGTGGCTAAATTACATAACTTAGATTTTGGGATGTAGGTTTAGGTCATGATAAGGTGTTAAATACTCAAGGTTTATTACGTGTTAGGATTTCCTGATAATTCTGAGACTATAATTTATGTTTGTTGGTTGCAAACAATAGGCGTGCCTACTTTGGTTTGCTTGAGAAAGAAATCATAAATAGTAGGAAGTGAGTTATCAACGGGGACTCGAAAAGGCTTTGTGTAATAATCAGCGTTATACCAAGGTTGATTAACCTGAGGTAAAATCTTTGTAGTGATAAGCGATTCCCTAAGTTTGAGAAGATTAGGGAATTAGGTGCTTGAATGGGTCGAGAGATATTTGAGAATACCATCGATAAAGATAGCTTATTGACTTATCTACCGTGGCAACCTTGAGTAAATTTTAGTACCTGCCATGTATCGTATGCCCTAGTTAACATAATCCTGGTTATTTCATAAACTCTTGATTACAAACTGAAACCAAGGTCACCAACAATTACTTGTTAAACTCAAAACCCCTATTTATCTTTTGGTGCCAGTTGTTTGAATTTGACTTGTAGCTTTAGGTTCAAACTAGTTTAATGGCCACTCACATTGTTCCCTGTGGATTCAGCCCCGACTCCAAAGTTGGGTAAATATATTGACGATGATCACCTTGCCCTAAATTGAAGTGTAAGTTGAGTGTTATCAAAAAATTACACCGTTGGTGGGGAACAATTTTGCGTATTGAATTGGTTTGGAATTTTAGCTTACTTGCTTGAATTCAAACTTGTAGATATTTGTTTATGATTTCGTCTGTTTTTTGTGCTAGGTAGATTTTCTTTATTTTTGTTTATTTCTTACTATGGTATCATGGAATGAAAGTGAGTTTGATGGTTGGACATCTTATATGGATGATCCACGTCCATATTGTGATGTACCCCACTTTAGGCAAGATTGTAGATATGCTCTCCGAAGAGAGATATGTGCACCATCTCTATCCTATCGCGAGTATAATTGTTCTTTATATGGTGGTCAAGATGAACATTGGAATGATTTCCCAAATGCCCCCTCCTCCTATTGCACTAACCCAAGTTTTAGTTCTTCTTATGAGTATGACAGGTCTTATGGTCAAAAAAAGAAGAACGAAGCACTAAAAACAGTGACATTGAAGCTATACTACAACTAATGTTGAAACGTATAGACACAAAGAATGATACCATATGTGACATACATCAAGACATTAAGGCATTTAGCGAGGGAACAAAAAGGATAGAAGAAATAGATATCGAGGTCAATCATCCAGAATACTTTTCTACATTATGTTTAGATAATATCTTGTCTGTGGAATTATTTAAAATAATCGAAGAGTGTGAGGATGAAGAGCAAAATTCTGATGTAGATGATGACCTTGATGTTAAGCAACCCTTGGTGATTTCCCAACCAACCAAACCATTCTTGAATGAAGATGCCAAGGATGAGGAAATGGCATTAAAGTCAAAAGAAGAAATCAAGTACAATGCTAGTGAAGACTATAGTCCATTTTGGTGTCAAAATACTAATAGGGAAGTTATTCCAAAATTAAGGGTTAGTCCTCATTCGAATCACTTTTCAACATTATTCTTAGTGGATGTGATGAAAGTCAAATCACCCTAGAAAATGATAAATTTTTAAAATAAGGAGGAAGATTATTACATTTTTGAGTTTATCCTTCCAAAAGGGCATAACAACCCCAATATAGAAGCCCAAGGAGCTTAAAGATCGATGCCCATTTTGTGGCTATTTAAGATTCTCACCATTGCCAAATGAGCCCACACGAAAGTTTGATGTAAAATTGGGCAAGCAGTTCAAGTCTTTGAAGTGGCATGATTGAACATTCCTCCAAGTGGAGACATAAATAATTATCAATAAGGTATCTTGATGAAGTCAGAGAATTCATGATATCTGAGTCACGCCGCGATGTTAAACCAGGCATTTCTTGGGAGGCAACCCAAGGTATTTTGTTGATTGTATTCATTTTATGTGATTGACATCAAATCTTTGCACCTATGATGCCACTGATATATTTCTGACTCTCTTGTTTTTGTTTGATGCATTGGAGATTTTTCATGATTTTAATTTGATGGTGGTGCTACTTATGGGTGTTGATGTCCTCCTGGAATTTTTATTTCCATGCCTCTTTTCTACAGAGTCGTGTTCCTAGTAGAGCCGGTATGTTTAGGTGTATCGTATTTTTTTTGTGATGTTTTTTGTTTAACTAGGAGAAAATAAGTATCTCGGGCAGATTACAAATTTTTGTTGATTTTTTGAACACATCTCATATAATCTATTTTATAACTGTGTGACATGATTCATGTGTGACCACTGTGCATCTTGTTGTGGCATTTGTACTAGTGACATAATAATCACTGCTAAAAATTGCATGAAGTGAATAGTTAATGGCTTGTGATGTACCGGTGTGCCATGTGTGTGTGAGATTTTACTTAGTTCCCTTGGTACTACCGAATCCAGAACTTACCTGGTTCGTATTACCTTAGTTGAAAGGAAGGGGTTAGGAAAGGATCATAGGCTGTTTTTCAATTTAAGTCACTATTAGCCTCAAAGACATTCACGTAATGCATGATATCCCTTGATCCCTATTTGAGCTTGAATTGACCGATTTCTTACTATGATACCTATGACCTTCCCTTTTCTTTGTCATAATGAACCTGTTTTGATCCTGGTCCTCCTTGGACACTATGTACCTGACATAGACAAACAGCCTAAGTTGACAGTGGCTATTATAGGGAAGCGTGATGTAATAGAAAAAGAGCAAGAAAAGAAGTTAAGGTAGTGCCAAGGAGGTTAGTCACTCTAAATGCCATCAAATATCATACCAGCCTTTAGCCTACTTTTCAGGACTGAAAAAGCCCTATAGTGATCTTAGCTTACCTGTCTAGACACTTTTTTAATGAAGATAAGGGCAAGCATATGGTATTTGGCTTACATTAGTTTTAACTTCATTCTGAGAGTGAGTGTTTTTTGATGATCCCCATGTTCATACTTTGATTTCTATTGTGAGAGAAAAAGGGAAAATTATTTGTTGTGGGGGCACACTACTATGTTTCTAGGTGACTTACTAGTTTGGGTAGTGTCATATTGATATAAGCATGAATGTTGGTACTTAGTTGATGCCATGGCTGGAATCCTTTCTGTTAAATTGTTGCTTTTCAATAAGATACACAGTAGTTTAAATTGGTTGACCTTGGAGGTGGTAACTAAGTTTTGAGGTAAAATGGTTGTTGACTACTGAATGTTCTTTGTATTCTCTTAGTTAGTTTGTTTCTTGAGGACAAGAAATTGTTTTAAGTTGAGGGTTTTGATGTGTGAGCAAAAGCTAACACATTTAATGTTTTTTAGCTCAAAATAAATGCGAAGTATTAAGCAACTTTTGGTTGTTTTTTTTTATTGTTTTATGTTTTAATGTAGATACAAGTGATAAGGAGGAAACCAAAGAAAATAAGATTAAATCAGCTTAAATCTGGTGCTAATGAGCTATACTGAAGTTGACACCATTTCCAAAGCACCGTCAGACATATGACAGGCTGTCAAAGTTGCCGTCAAACTTAGATAGAGCCTGAGGAATTCAGATGAAATATGACGACATTTTGGAAGTGCCGTCAAACATGGGAAGGGCTGTCAAAGTGGCCATCAACCTGAGGCAGATTATGCTTGTTAATAGTGAAGAATGTGATGACATTATTCACGGGCCATCACATATTTGACACGTTATTAGATTTTTCGTCATAAAATTTAGAAGATAGTAATTCGCTGGAGACTACGACGGCATCCTGCACATGCCATCATACTTATGACGCACCGTCAAGAATGCCGTCACCCATCCCGAAGAAAATCTTAAATTTTAATTTTATTCCTTTATTTACGGTTGAATATTTAAAGACCTGTAGGAGGGTTTTCTAATACTATTATTCCATAGAAGGGGAGAGAGCCACACTTGAGTTTTTTGTGAGACAACACATTGATATTTTCTCACTCTAATTTTCTTGGCTTGAAGAAGAAAATCCTTTGAAGAGATTAATATCAGTACTTTGGAATTTCCTTTGTGATCTAATCTGTGATTCACTAGTTATTATTCACCTCTGTAAGTTTATCTTTTAAATCATGAATTCAATTATGTGTTTCGTTCATTACATCATGAGTGGCTAAATTCCATTAACCTTAATTATGGGATGTAGGTTTAGGTCATGATAAGGTGTTAAATACTAAAGGTTTAATAGGTGTTAGGATTTCTTGATAATTCTAAGACTATAATTTATGTTTGTTGGTTTCAAACAATAGGCGTGCCTACTTTGGTTTGCTAGAGAAAGAAATCATAAATATTAGGAAGTGAGTTATCAACAGGGACTCAGAAAGGCTTTATTTAATAATCAGCATTGTAACAAGGTTGTTTAACTTGAGGTAAAATCTGTGTAGGGATAAGCGATCCCATAAGTACGAGAGGATTAGGGAATTAGACGGTTGAATAGGTCTAGAGACATTTGAGCATACCATAGATAAAGATAGCTTGTCATCCTAACTACCATGAGAACCTTGAGTAAATTTTAGTGTTTGTCATGTACCGTAAGACCTAGTGAACATAATCCTGGTTATGTTATAAACTATTGATTACAAACAGAAACCAAGGTGACCAATAATTACTTGTTAAACTTAAAACCCCAATTTATCTTTTTGTGCTAGTTGTTTGAATTTGACTTGAATCTTTAGGTTCAAACTAGTTTAATCGCCACTCACATTGTTCCCACTGGATTCGACCTCAACTCCAAAGTTGGGTAAATATATTGACGACGACCGCCTTGCACTAAATTGAGGTGTAAGTTAAGTGTTATCAGTGTGTTACACTCCACATTTATGTGCAGAAGGCTATAAGATATTTAGGAACAATTTCCCTTCTTTCAGTATTAATGTCGTGCCAGTGAGCATAATCTCAAGTCAATTTCTTAGTCTAATCTAATTCTCCCTTTTTTTCCACAGAACATGCCTCCTAAAAGAAGAAATAGGAATCAGTCATCCCCTTAGCCCGAAAAACCTTTGGGCGAACGTGTTTATCATGAAGAGCTCAGAGTTGCATTCACTGAAATTGCTAAGTCAGTTGCTACTCAGAATGAATGACCAATTGTCGTTCAGGCCAATTAATGGCCAATTCAGCTGCCGCCAGAATTTTGGACTTCACTCGAATGAATCCTCCATCCTTTCTCGGGTCTATGTCAGATGAGGACCCTCAAGAATTCGTAGATCTAGTTCAGAAGGTTACAAAAATTATGGGGGTTACTCGTGTTGAAAGTGTAGAGCTAGCTCCATATCAGATGCAGGATGTTCCTCACACTTTATTTAAACATTGGAAGTCAGAAAGGCCTGATGATGCAGGGTTTGTTGAGTGGGAGGAATTGTCTTCTACTTTCCTTCATAGATTATTTCACCTAGAGCTTAGAGAACCTAATGTATTACAATTTATTAACCTCAGGCTGGGCAATAAGACGGTGAAAGATTATTCTCTTCAGTTTACTGAATTAGCAGGATATGCCCCTCATGTGGTTGCAGATAGCAGGGCAAAGATGAGTAAGTTTATTTTAGGGGAGAATGATAGCATTGTTAATGAGTGTAGATCTGACATACAGAATAGGGACATGAATTTAGCAAGCCTCATGACTCAAGTCAGTAGATAGAGAAGAAAAATATTAAGATAATAGAGAGGCAGAATAAGAAAGCAAGGACAGGTAGTTTTAGCTTTACCCAGCCCAAATCAGAAGGAAGAAACCATTTTCAGTTTCATCCTAAGTCATCAGTTCCAGCTCCTTCTTCAGCTAGTTCTCTAGTTCCTAAGTTCAGAGAGGGTAACAAAGATTGAGCGCCAGGCTCTAAGTCTTTGGGCCGTGTTAGCAGTGCCCGAACCTATCCACTTTGTCAAACTTATGAAAAGAACTACTAGGGCACTTGCAGGGATGGTAATGATACTTGTTTTGGGTGTATCAAGCCAGGACACAAAGTTAGAGATTGTTCGCAGTCAGGTCCGCAGGGTCAACAAAACTATTCCTCAGCTCAATCTGGTCGCCCGAATCAGCAGGGTGCTACCTCTAGTAATACTAGTGGGCACTACCCAAATAGACTCTACTCTCTCTGATCCCAGCAGGATCAGTAAAATTCTCCTAATGTGGTTATTGGTATGTTACATATCTTTCATGTGCATGTTTACTCTTTGCTAGACCTAGGAGCTTCTTTGTATTTTGTTACTCCCTATATAGCAGAGCCTTTTTTAGTCTCTACCCCAGTCGGTAAAACAATCATAGCCCGGTGGGTATACAGGGATTGCTCGATTTTGATATTTCAGAAAGTCACTTCGGCCAACTTAGTCAAATTAGAGATGATTAATTTTGATGTCATTCTTGGCATGGATTGGCTCCACTCATGCTATGCCATAGTCGACTGTAGCAATTGAATAGTCCATTTTTAGTTCTTAAATGAACTTGTCCTTGAGTGGAAGTTTAGTACTTCAGTATTTAGTGGTCAACTTATTTCCTACCTTCGGGTAAGGAAAAAGATATCAAAGGTATGTGTCTATAATCTTGATTGAGTTAAGGACACTAGTTCTGAAACTCCCAGTAGGGAATGTGTATTCAGATGTCTTTCCTAAAGACCTTCCAGGAATTCCTCCCAAAAGAGAAATATACTTCGGTATTGATCTTCTTCTAGACACTCAGCCTATATCTATTCCATCAAACAAAATGGTACAAGAAAAACTAAAAGAATTGAAAGAAAAGTTGAAAGATCTCTTATATAAGGGATTCATCAAATCCAGTGTGTCCCCGTGGGGTGCACCGATCTTATTTGTGCCCAAGAAAGACGAATCTCTCGGGATGTGATTGATTATCGTCAACTCAATAAAGTCATGGTCAAGAAAAAGTACTATTCCCAGAATTGATGACTTTGTTGACCAATTTTAGGGTACTAGATATTTCTTCAGGATAGACCTCAGATCTGACTATCATCAGCTTAGAGTCAGAGAAAGTTACATTCCGAAAATAGCCTTTCATTCCCATTGTGGTCACTTTAAATTCCTAGTCATGTCCTTTAGTCTCACCAATGACCCAGCATCTTTCAAAGGCTTGATAAACCATATGTTCAAGCAGTACTCAGACATGTTCATCATAGTCTTCATAGATGAGCATGATCTTGCAGATCATCTCAGAATTGTATTTCAAACTCTTAGAAATCATAAGTTGTCCACCAAATTTAGTAATTTTGAATTTTGGCTAAGGTCAGTTGCATTTATTTGTCATATTATTTCCGGTGATGGCATTAGAGTAGATCCTCAAAAGACTGAAGCAGTAAGAAACTAGCCTAGACTTATTTCTCGATTAGATATTAGGAGTTTCTTGGGTTTTGCTGGCTATTAAAGATAGTTTATTAAAGGATTTTCATTTATTGCATCACCTATGTCAAGATTAACTCAGAATAAAGTCAAGTTTTGGTGGTAAGATCATTCAAAAGTTGAAGACTCGGCTCACCTTAGCTCCAGTCCTAGCTCTTCCAGATGGTTCAGATGGTTTCATAGTATATTGTGATACATCCAGAGTCGGTTTGGGTTTTGTCCTCATGTTGTATGGTAAGGTCATAGCCTACTCCTCTAGACAACTTAAATATAACAAGAAGAATTATCCTACTCATGATGTTGAGTTAGCAGGTGTAGTATTTGCCTTGAACATTAGGTGACATTATCTATACGGTGTTCATATAGATGTGTTCATAGATCACAAGATCCTTTAGTATGTCTTTTCTTAGAAAGATCTAAATTATCATCAGAAAAGGTGATTAGAACTCTAGAAAAATTATGACATAAGTGTCCTTTATCATCTGGGAAAGGCCAATATAGTGGCTGATCCTCGTAGTACACTATCTCTGGAAAGTGTTGCTCTTGTTCAGGACAGTAGGAAAAAGCTAGCTCAGGAAGTCGATCAGCTTGCTAGACTAGGCGTTCGCTTGGTCGATACAAAAGAAGATGATGTATGGGTTTAGGGTAGTTTAGAATTATCTCTAGTTTCCAAGGTAAAAGAAAAACAAGATAGAAATCTTAGCTTTGTTAAGTTAAAAGAGTCAGTCAAGGATCAAAACGTAGAGGTTTTCCCTATGGGGGAGATAGTAACCTTCGTTGTCAGGTTCGTCTGTTTGTTCCAGCTGTAGATGACTTGAGGTAGTGAGTTCTTGAAGAAGTACATGGTGCGCACTACTCTATTCATCCAGGGGCCATAAAGATATACCACGACCTATGGGAGATCTATTAATAGAGGAGGATGAAGAGAGATATTACAGAGTTTGTGGCTAAGTACTCTACATGTCAGCAGGTTAAGATAGTGCATCAAAAGCCTAGTAGTCCTATGCAGGAGTTCAGAATTCCTACTTGGAAGTGGGAAGAAGTGAACATTGACTTTGTGATGGTTTTTCATAGAACTCGTCATCAGGATGATTTAGTTTGGGTTATTGTAGATAGGACGACCAAATTAGCCTATTTCCTTCCAGTTTATACCTTTTATTCAGCCGAGGATTACGCCAAACTCCACATTAGAGAGTTGTTTGTAATGAATCATTTATATCTTGCGAGATTCGGCGGGGAATTTAGATGATAGTTGATTAAATGGTGAACTTGGGATTCATTAATATCTATAGGCCATGAATTTGTAAAGTATAATATTTAACCCTTAGTCTAGGACTTTGGTTAGCTTAATTATGGTCTCATGACTAGTGTCGGAATAGTATAGTTGTTCTATGTAGACATGAATGGTATAGTAATTTATCCTTAGGAGTGTATTGACCTATATAATGCCTAGAGAGGAGATGACCTTTGGGTTGGGCTAAAATAGAAAGGATTCTTGAAGAGACTTTCCCTATAGACCTTGAAAGGATTGGTAAGCCCTTATGGTTAGGTATGGATGACTTAGCCAAATTCTGGGTAGAAGCTATATATGTGTTAGTAAGCTTTGTTTTCTCGGGATTTAGATGTGGGACTTGACCCACCTTAAGCTTGAACTAAGTAAATGCTTAACAACCTAGATATGTGGTGATACTCCAAGCTATATATATATATGTAGGAGTGGTGATGGCTGCCCTTGATTGTTAGATTATCTTGTGATCTTTACTTGAATACCTTTTTTAAGTGATTACTTCACATGTTTGGTCAATACTCATGCTCTTGTTGATGATCATATTACGTGTTAAGCTTATTCGTAAGGTAAAATAAAAAGTGTTATCCCACATCGTTACATCTTTATATATTGTGATCTTTTATGTATGCTTATTGGTTTGGCAATTCATGTGGATGTATGTTGTTGAATCCGGAGAAATATTGTTATTTGTTTCTTGTTCCAAATCACTATATTAGAGGTGTGACTCTTGTTAATGCTAAACTAGCTACTAGAGGAAATTCATGCCTAATATTGAGTTAAGGCTTAGCATTATTTGCAAACTTACATAAAAAGTCAAGGGTTAACCTAATACATATACTTGACTTGAATAAGAGGTTATATTATGTAATCTTGCCTAGTAAGTTGGCTTGTGTGATAACTAGCTACTTCTAAAATATATGAATATTATTTGGAACCTAGAAACCTAGTAAAGTAGTAGGTGGACTTTACTTGATTAAAATATGGAAACTAGTTCTTAAGGTTTTGATATTCTTAGTGATGATGGATCTAGCATTACATGATGATTAGTTAAATTATCTCTTAACATGTGAAGTTGAGATGTCATAGTTGATAACGCATATCATTATGATGCTAGTTAAAAAATGGCTTTATGATAGTTGAATAACCTATATTATGGGTGGCTTGTAGTTTTTCCCTAATTTGATGACTAGTTATTTCAAGACTTGTAATCTTTTGACTTTGGAAAAATAAGGTTAATTAGTAGGGACTTTGCAGTATTTATCAATGAATTATTGAATTAATGATTACATGCCTATGTTATGATAATGTTGCTTTCTATATGTTGAATTATGGTATGGGAATTTGGAAGTGGATTTTGATAATAAGTCATTGCAGGGTTATGCTTGATGTATGAGAAGATGCTCACACATTTGAGGCTTTTAACTAAGAATAATTGCAAAATCCTAAGCAACATTTGTCATTTTTGATTATTTTCTGTCCTATATTGCCGTAAAAGTCAAGATGCAAGAGAACCAACAATAATGGAAGTAAAATAGTTGATGGGGCGATGGTTACTTCAACCCAAGGATCTACTCCCATTAGGGAAGTTCCTCCTTTATGTAGAGGTGGTTTGCGAGGTCTGAGAGATGGTTACCAGGGTGCTCGAGGTGGTACTTAGGTAGGAAGGAAAGGAGGTGTGTCAAAAGCCCAGTCAAGTAGTGAGCATTGTCATTTATATGTAGTACCTGCTAGATCCAAGGCTAAGACTTTGGATGCTGTAGTGCCAGGTACGATTTTAGTGTGCCGCATGTCAACTTTTGCTTTATTTGATCTCGGATCCACTTATTCTTAAATATTTTGTTATTATGCAACACAGTTGGATTTGACTTGTGATTTATTATTTGTGCCATTGTGCGTATCTATTCCCGTAGGTTATTCTTTAGAAGTGGATCGATTGTTCAGATCATATGTTGTGACAATCAGTGATGTTGATACTTGTGCTGATCTTATTATTTTTGATATGATGGATTTGGATGAGGTACTGGGCATGGACTGGTTAGCTCACTATCATGCAGTCGTGGATTATTTTTCCTAGACCGTTCCCTTAGCCATGCCCGACATACCCCTAGTCGTATTATAGGGAGCAGTTATCCGCAAGCTGATGGGGATTATTTCTTATATTTTTGCCAGGAGACTTATATCGAGAGACTTTGAGTCTTATCTCACTTATATATGTGATACCCATGTAGAGAGTCTGACGCTGGACTGTGTTCCTATTGTGTATGAGTTTCCTGATGTATTTCCTGACGATCAACCTAGTATCATGATGAGCTTCCTGGTATTGTCCCTGACAATGACATTGAGTTTTCTATTGACCTTAAGCCTAGCACCTTACCTATAGCTATGTCACCTTACCCAATCGATCCTGTCGAGCTTAAGGAGAAGAATTCTCAGATTCATGATATTTTTGGCATGGATTTTATTTGACTGAGTATATCCCCATGGGGATATCCTATTTTGTTTGTAATGAAGAAAGATTCTTTGATGCATATGTCTATTGATTACAAGCAGCTTAATAAACTGACTATGAAGAACCATTATCCTATGCCTTATATTAATGATTTATTTGACCAGCTTCAGGCTGCAGAAGTGTTTTTTAAGATTGAATTGAGATCTGCTTATCATTAGTTGAGGATTCGGGCTGAGGATATCCTGAAAATGGCCTTTAGGACCTGTTATGGTTACTATGAGTCCTTGGTGATTTCTTTTGGGCTGACTAATACCCCCTCTACATTTATGGACTTAATGAACCGTGTGTTCATACACTATCTTGACACATTTGTCATTGTGTTCCTTGATGATATTCTTTTGTACTCGAGGAGTAGTGAGGAGCATGTGCA
Organism: Capsicum annuum; assembly: GCF_002878395.1. NCBI lineage: Eukaryota > Viridiplantae > Streptophyta > Magnoliopsida > Solanales > Solanaceae > Capsicum > Capsicum annuum. The sequence continues at coordinate 21,083,839 of NC_061119.1, read as the reverse complement.
ACACTTGATTATTGTGTTCAGGTTTTGCGAGAGCATGTGCTTTTTGCCAAGTTCTCCAAGTGCGAATTTTTTCTTGAGACATTATCTTTTATCGAATAAATACTGTCCATAGCGTGTATTATTGAAGACCAAGATAAGATTTCAGAGATTTATGAATGGGCTAGGCCTACACCTCCGACTGAGGTTTGCAATTTTATTAGTTTGGCTGGTTACTATAGGCACTTTTTTGAGAGCTTTGCTACCATATTAGCCCCTATGACTATATTGACTTAAAAGGAAGTTCTTTTCCGATGGTCCGAGGTATGTGATTTGAGCTTTAGGAAGCTTAAGAATTGTCTTACTTACGCCTCTGCGTTATCTCTTCCAGTTGAGTGCGGGGATTCACAGTGTTTTATGATGATTTTGGTGTTGGTCTTGGAAGTAGTTTAATTCAGAAGGGTAGTGTCATTGCCTATACTTCTACACAGCTTAAGGTGCATGAGCGTAACTACCTACTAATGATTTAGAGTTGGAGGTGGTAGTTTTTGCGCTCAGGATTTAGAGGGATCACTTGTATGGTGTGCGTTGTGAGATTTTCACCCATCATCATAGTTTTCTGCTTCATATGACCCAGCGAAATCTTAATGGTCTCCAGCGTAGATGGATTGAGTTACTAAAGGATTATGATATATCTATCTTGTATCATCTGGGTAAGGCCAATGTGGTGGAAGATGCATTGTGTCACAAGGCGGTGAGTATAGGTAGTTTGGCATGTATTTCAATTATTATTGGCCATTGGCACGGTATATTCAGTCCATAGCAAATTTAATAGTTTGCATCGACATCTCAGATCCAGTGAGAGTTTTTTCTTGTGTAGAGCGAGGTATTCCCTGTTTGAGTAGTATCATGATTGCCAAATTAAGGAAGATAAATTATTCCTTCTCCGTTATTGGGTATTGACGAGTGTCTCTGGGAGTCACACCATGGATCCCGAGGGTATCTTGATATTTCAAGGTCATATTTGTGTTCCCCGACATGATGATCTGATCTAGTTTATTCTACATGAGGCTCACGGTTCTAGATAATCTATTTATCTCGGTATGCTAAGATATATAGAGATTTGAGGTAGTTGTATTAGTGGGATGCTATGTAGATAGATATGGCACACTTTGTAGCCTATTGCTTGTGTTGATTGCAGGTTAAGCCCGAGCATCAGCATCCCGATGGATTAACTTAGAGATTGTCCATTCCCAAGTGGAAATGGGAAAGGTTCACCATGGACTTCATTAGCGGTTTGCCTTGTACTTACCGTGGTCATGATGGCATTGGGTTGCTGTGAATCATTTGACCAAGTCGGCATGTTTCATTCCTATTTAGATAACTTTCAGTGTTGAGAGATTAGCCCAAATTTATGTTCGGGAGATAGTTTTTTGCATGGGTTTCTTTGTCTATAATATCAAATCGTGGTTCTATTTTTCATGTGATGTTTTGGAGATGATTCCAGGAGGATTTGGGTACTAGAGTGGAAATGAGTACAATCTTTCATCCGCATATGGACGGTCAGTCCGAGCCGACTATTTAGGTGCTTGAGGATATGTTTTGAGCTTGTGTTACGAACTTTGGAGGTCAGTGGGATCAACACTTATCTTTGACAGAGTTTGCCTACAACAACTGTAATGCCTTAAGTCTGCACCCTCGAAGTCTCACGGTGCTCATAATCCCAAAGGACTATAAGTTAACCCATGACTGGTACGTGTTGCAATAACTGAATAATAACACTGTACTAATGTGGAAATTAGTCTGATCTTCCATAAGGTTCATATCTAGAATCAAATACTGATAAATAATTAGTGAAAACCGAACATCTGTCTGAAATAGTCTAGTCCAAAAGCCTCTAACTATCTGAATGTGGAGTAGATGGGATAAATCCCCAACTAACTCCAACTACTGAAAATATACTGAAACACTGAAATAATAACTCTTTCATCGAACTATAAGGACTCACCACTAAGTCTATTGCTGAAAAGCTTGGCTGCCAAGTACGATCAGGAGCCCGTGCATCTGAACCAATGATATAAAACTACATAGCGTAAAAAAAAGGTATGTGTCAGTACTTTAAATTTACTAGTATGCTAAGTGAGGCAAGGCTGAATGCATAGGCTCATATGAATGAACATAACTGGGTGAGTAACATGAATATAACTAAATGGGAGTGCATGTGTAAATAAAACTACTGTAAATACTGATTTTACAATACTATTCTTATAACTATGCATACTATAACTGAGATCATACTAACACTTGGTATTGAGTTCTGATAACTAAATAACGGATAGATGAGTTCACTGATAATTGTATTACAGTTAGCTGGATGACTGTTTCTGATAGTCCTTATTCTATAGAACTGAATAGAGCTCTATACTGAGGTGGGTGACTGTGTCTGACAGTCCTGGTTCTATAGAACTAAACTGAGTTCTATACTGAGACTGAAACTGAAAATGTAGGAGGTAATCATATAACTGACACGACCCTCTCTTAACTGATTGGGGTCCAATATGTAACCCCGGTTGGAATGGTGTCATTACCATGCTACGAATAAAGACAAGTTACTGAGTTACCCTCATCTGGTAGGTGCTCTGAATGAGAACAGTGGTACCCTCAACTGGATGGTAAGACACCTCATCAACCCTCAACTAGCAGGTTGATGTCTCACTCTATGCTAGCTACATAGTTCTAGAATGCAAGTACTAATTCAAAGGATCGTACCCTCTACCGGCAGGTGAGCCCCCATCCTTAGGTTCACTTGGTACTGAATCCTACTACCAACTAAATTTACACATAATTGATTTCTAAACTATACTAGGTTGGACTGAACTATTACTAATCGTGTTAACTAACTAAACTGAACTAAGTTCACCGAGTTCTATTATCCAATGGAATACACTAAGTTCTGTATTGACTGAATACTACTGATTGTGATATTTTATAAGCAATTCTGTAACTACTATAGCTCTAGGTCGACAACTGCATTTACCGGTATTGAATACCCCCTGGACTTGATAGCATGGAAAGTAAAGCATAGCATAACCTTAAAATCATAATAATACTTGATAACAATGCATTTATTTAGTCAATTTGTCAAACACTTGATATGCATGAGCTTGTGGTTGAATGGAATCACATAATAACATGTACTGCTATCACTAGACAATTCAAATAAGAATTTTAACAAACAATTGGGAAGCATGGTTATTTCATATAGCAATAAACATTTAATAATATCATGGCTACTATATTCAACTTGTAGTTCAAGATTTCAACATGAAGATCACATAAATGATACGCCTAAATTATACTTCTCCTACGAGAGAGTAAGTGGTCGTTGTCAAATATATAACCCAACTAGGTTGGGGTTGAATCCCACAGGGAATATGGTGCAAATTAAGTTGTATATAGATTAGTTGACTTTTAATCATTCGTTTCTGTAAAATAAATAGGGGGGATTTGATTTAGTTCACCAATTAATGGCTTCAGTTTAACAAGATGAAATACCTGTAGTAGTATTCAAATTCAGAGAAATGGCAAGCTAGGGTTATGTTGACCTTGTAGTTTTCAATACTTTCTAACTATGGGCTTTATGAATTCATACATGCATCATGCTTACAAACAAATGTATTGTATTTAATAACATAATCCTAATGTTTCTCAACCATCAAGGACTAATTCACTTTAGTTCTCTCGAATAAAAAATGTTCATCAAAAAAACAATACGAAATCTCCAAGTGCTTAATCCTGCTAAGGCATTAACCTATGAAATAGGGGTTGGTAATCCTATTTTACTGTCACTACTCTCTTTTCCGAACTTCAACCTTTCTTTCAAACAATTTGCGTTTTAAGGCATATCCTCTATGTTTGCTACCACGAGAATTCAAGATAAACGAAGAGAGTATGATCTAAATAAATCAATGCATAATGAATTCCAAACCCAAAGTAATAGATTGTATGCTACAAGGCTTTCATAACCCTAACTATTAAACTTAGCTACTCATGAATAAAACTAAAATCCTCATAAATATATTCATCAAACCAAAAACTAGAAGATGATCTTAGTGTGCGAATAGTGAAAACACTATAAAAACGTTTTTCTCTCACTCCCAGACTAAGCCGCCCTTCTCTGCTCTCTCCAAAAAATACTTTTCTCTTTTAATAATCTTTTCTCTCATAATTTCCTTCTAAGTCCCTAAACTAATTATAAAGGACAAACTAGTCTTGGACATTGTTTCTAGGTGCCACATTTGGTCCAGATTGCTACTCTCTCTTGTGTCATATGCCATCCGCATTCCATTGTTTCATAATGTTTTCATCTACCTCGTTGAAAGTCACAAAATAAAGTCACAACGCAAAATTATTTGGGTCAGCGCCAAAATTTTATACGCCCAAATTACAACTCTCGTTAGAAAGTACAAGCAGTCGCTGTCAAATGTAGAACCCAAGAGGTTGGGTGTCGAATCCTATAGGGAATATTATGATCACTAAGTATTCCGATTATTATAGGGAATATTATGATCACTAAGTATTCTGATTATTATTAGACTGTTAATCGAAGGTTCCAAAGTAAAGGGAGGGTTTCAGTTTAAGTACACAGTAATACTATCAGTGTAACAATAAGATGATAAGTTTAATAGTATTTGATTACAGAGAAAGACAAGTTAGGGTCGGATTAACATAATTCGAGGCACGACTCTAATGTGAACCATACTTGAACCATACACATTTGACCACTCCAACTTGCCTGTAATGTTCTCATCACTCCTAAACTTACCACCATTGACATAGCTCAATTCCAAATCAAATTTGGTACTAATCTGCTCCTTAGTACTTCATGCAACTACACTTACTCAAAAACAACAAATATGATTAGAAGGATGGGTTGCCTCGCACCAAGCGTCGTAGTTTCGGTCGTGGCTCGACTCTTCTTTTTGGCTTTTTGTGTAACATGATAAAGAGAAAATAAAATCATGGGTTACCTCCCATGTAGAGCCAGATTTAACATTGCGGCACAACTCGATTATCTTTACTACTCAGATTTTATCAAGATACATCGATGCCACCATTTTTACCTCATTTGTTAGATCAAGACAATGCTTTATTCCTAGTCCAACAATTTTGAAGTCACTCATATCCTTGCTTGCAAGTTCAACCAAACCAGCTATGATCTCCACAAAATACATATCCTTAACTGGTACATCATGCTCATCTTCGTAGAATACATCACCAATAGAGAAGACACTCATCTCTTTTTGTTGTTTCATAGACCGACATACTTTAAAACTAACTTCTTTCTCATTGAGCCTAAATTTTAGCTCATTCAGCTCTATGTCAACTAACACTCTCCCAGTCGCTAAGAATGGCCTACCCAAAATTATGGGTACTTTAAAGTCCACTTCACAATCAATAATTACAAAGTAGACAGGAAATATAAAATCAGCAACTTTTACAAGTACATCATGTAGAATTCCAATCAACCTTTTTACCGATCTATCCTCCATTAGAAGCGGCATATTGGTGGGCATAGGATCTTCTAAATCCAGCTTCTTGAAAACCGTCAATGGCATAAGATTTATACTTTCCCCAAGATCATAAAGGGCCTTTTCAAATTTTAGCAATCAAATTATACATGGAACAGTAAATGCTTCCAAATCAGCCTTCTTCTGGACAATATATCTTGTAGCAATAGTACTACAATGATGAAGATTATCTACCATTTCATAGCTCACAGTCCTTTTCTTCGTCAACAAGTCTTTCATAAACTTAGCATATCTAGGCATCTGTTCCATTGCTTTACCTAAGGGCACATTCACTGTCAACTTTTTTAATATAGCCATGAATTTTCTAAACTTGCCATCATCTTCTTTCTTCTTTAATCGTTGTGGAAATGGGGGTAGTGGCCTTGGAATTTTAGTTGGAGAAACTTTTACCTCCTTTCTTATGCCTTACTTTACATCACTAACATGCTTCGGCTTAGGTGGTTGTTCTACTTCCGCACTCTTCTTTTTTGAACTTCCCAACTCCACAGGAACCACTGAAGATTCATCAACTATCTCCCAATCTATTTCGACCTCATCAGTATAAGAGGATGGGAGATAAGATCTTACCGCTCCTAGTGGTAATGGCCATACATGATCCATCTGTCCTCAGATTCTGAACTGTATCACTTGGTAGGGTCCCATTCTGTCTTTTGTTGAATACTGCGGATAATTGGCTCATCTACTGCCCCAATTGTTTAATAGCGACTGAGTGTGAATTTACTAGTTGAATCATGGAAGATATTTCACTCTTTAACTAGTCACCCCAGAATTAGTCGCCTCAACTCCCTTTAATAGTTTCTCTATCATGTCCTCTGTGGACATTTTTCCTGAACTGGTGGAAGACTTATCACGGCATCCAAGAGGTACATATAGTCCACTCCTATCACTTTTATTCTTCCAATCTTCTTGATGGTTCCAATATTAGTTTCCTTGGCCACCACCTCGGAAACCTATCTAATTGTTCAAGTAATTGGCTTCTTCATCCTGATTGGAGTCAGCCCTTCCCTGTGATGCTACATCTTTAATCTTCTCTGTTTTTCCCAATAATAAATGCTTAGTGAGAAGATCCATCAGTTTCTTCATGTGAGACATATCCTGGTCACGCTCTTCTTCTCTTCTCCTCTGTTCTGCAGTCATCCCAATAGATACAGTAGAGCTTGCTACCTCAGAATCCCTAGTATGCCAAGCTTTACTTTGTTTCATTATATGATCAAGCATGTCAGCTGCTTCAGGAAAGGTAAGGTGCATGAATGACCCATCTGCAGCATGGTCCACCACTGGCTTAGTCACAGAGTTCAAGGCCCGATATAATATCTCTATCAAGTAGACATTGGTCATCTAATGATTTCTGTAGCTCATAAGCTTCTTCTTGAACCTATCCCAAGTCTCATGGAGAGCTTTAGTTGGAAACTGTGTAATTTTACTTATCTCATCTATCAACTGTGCTCTATTGGATTGCGAAAAGAATCTTCTAGGAAAGCATCTTTTAGTTTCCTCCAATTAGTAATAGAGTCGGGAGTTAGCCCATTTAACCATAGGGTTGCCTCTCGAGATATAGACAGTGGAAATAGGTGTAGTTAAATTGCATTTTGTCCAACCCCTGGGTGGTCAAACGACTTCCAGTTGAGATAAAATTCATATTCGGGTCGTCGCCTGCAAGTCTACAAAATAACCCTTTGAGTTGAAATAGCTGGATCATAGTTCTTATAATATTAAACTTGGCTCCAGGTACTAAGGATGGAGGAATAATAGTTCCTATTGCACCGGCTCCATCCAAATCATCATCATCATCCTCCGAATTAAATTGCATAGCTTGGCGTTTAGGTTTTGCTCTGAAAGGACGATTTTTGTTCACATTCTTTTAAATGGCGCAGCTATATCCTCTGCACGCCTTCGATTAACTAGACCCAACAACTTATCGTCTCCCAACTCCTCTTCATCTGGATTAGGTTCCCGACCTGGGCTATCAGTATTTTAGAGGTTTAATTGAGCATTATCCAAAGCGGCTTATCTTTTAGCTTCCTGTTAGTTAGCCATTCTTTCAATGAGATGAGGTTAATGATTGAAGGGTAATAACGGTTCTCCTGAACTTCTGGTTTGTGGCATAAACAACAGTGATCCTGTAATGAACAAAAACAACAAATAAATGAAAAATAAGGGAACTTGATTAACAGTCAATTAACACACAAAAACTCAATCGACAACTGTATTCCCCAGAAATGGTGCAAAAATTTGATACGCCTAAATTACACCTCTCTTACAAGAAAGTAAGCGGTCGTTGTCAAATATATAACCTAACTAAGTTGGGGTCGAATCCCACAGGGAATATGGTGCTTATTAAGTTGTATTCAGATTAGTTGAATTTTAATCATTCATTTCGTAAAATAAATAGGAGGGATTTGATTCAGTTCACCAATTAATGGTTTTAGCTTAACAAGATGAAATACGTGTAGTAGTATTCAAATTCAGAGAAATGGCAAGCTAGGGTTATGTCCACCTTGTAATTTTCAACACTTTCTAACTATGGGCTTTATGAATTCATACATGCATCATGTTTATAGGGAAATGTATTGTATTTAATAACATAATCCTAGTGTTTCTCAACCATCAAGGACTAATTCACTTTAGTTCTCTCAAATCAGAAGTGTTCACAAAAAATACAATATGAAATCTCCAAGTAGTTAATCCTGCTAAGGCATTGACTTATTAAATAGGGGTTGGTAATCCTATTTTCTTGTAACTGCTTTCTTTTTTGAATGTTAACCTTTCTTTCAAACAAATTGTCTTTGAATGCATGTCCTCTATGTTTGCAACCACGAGAATTCAAGATAAACGAAGAGAGTATGATGTAAACAAATCAATGCATAATGAATTCAAAACCCAAAGTAATAGATTGTATGCTATAAGGCTTCCATAACCCTAAATTATAAACTTAGCTACTCATGAATGAAACAAAAATCATCATAAATATATTTATCATACCAAAAACTAGAAGATGATCTTGGTGTGTGAATAGTGAAAACACGAGAAAAAATATTTTTCTCTCACTCCCAGGCTAAGTCACCCTTCTCTGCTGTCTCCAAAAAATACTAAATAATGAATAATTGAATAAAAATTCAGCATTAAGCCTTTTAATAATCTCTCCTGTTATAATTGTCCTCTAAGTCTCTGAACTAATTATAAATGACAAACAAGTCTTGGACATAGTTTCTAGCCGCCACATTTGGTCCAGATTGCTACTCTCTCTTGTGTCATATGCCATCCCCATTCCATAGTCCCATAATTTCTTCATCTACCTCATTAATACCTGAAGTCATGCTTATCACATCGGTTAGCTCAATTACATAGAAGTAGAGTAAAAACATAAAAAAAACTAGTCACTTTGTTCTCTAAACATAGCTAAAATATGGATAAGTTATGGTGCTTAGGCATATAAATACACCCAATATCAATAAATCAACCCACAATTATCTATTTTTCATGAAACTGGTAATAAAACATGGAATTAAACTCCAAACATCAATTCACAGATGAACACAATCAAATTCCAACATGTAAATCATGAAATCATAAATCTATAGTTTTATAACAGGTTCTTGGACTTCATGGGTGAAAGGAACCCATGAATAAATAGCTAACATACCTTGGTAAATAAATTCATGAATATTGATGATGTGTTCTTGAATCGTTGACTCGAAATTGAATGCCGTAAGGTTTGTTCTTGAGAGAAATTTTAGGGAGAATGAATAATTTTGCTCTTCAGAATGATTTTATCATGTTTTGGGAGATGAACAGAAGGGGAGTAAGACTTAATTACCCCTTTGAATGTGTAAATAAATGAGAAGAAACCATTCCCAATGATGCACCGGGTGCTACGATGCATCAACGGTCGAGGCGATAGCCAACGCGATGCGTTAATATTACGTTGGCTCACTGGAATTTTCTTTGAAGGCTAGTGAAAAGTTTTGGTCATAGCGATGGGCAATGAGACATATCAAGATCGCATCGATCCAATGCTTTAGACTCCTGAATATGCCTCAAACGATGTTCGAAAAATACAAACTCATTTGAGAATGCTGACTTTCCAGGTCATGAATCAAGATAAAAGTTGATATTTTAAGGGCGTAAGCATCATAAAATAGGATCGCCAACTTATGAAGGCTAAAATAAATTTTAAGTATAAACAGTTAGTAAAAATTTCTAAGTCTAGGACCTCTTTTAAAGCTTTAAAGGACTGAGTTAATCTTACGATTTTTTTAGGTCTTACAATATCTCCCACTTGGGAACATTCATACTCTAATAAGACTAGCTAAGCTGAGGATACTGATAGACTAAGTTTTCATACCAGACATGCACAACCGATGCATGATTTCATGACTGAAACTACTAATATGTTGAGTTTCACACTGAACATGCATAACTGAAGCATGACTGAATTCTAAAGACATGACACATAGCTGAACTATTTCATAAAGGTATGCATGATATGAGAATGTGATGTAACTAAAACCGATACAGAATTTGTTAAGGTAATCTGACCATGAAAAACTATTACCTTGAGCTGAGTCTGAGTTTGCAGAGAAGATGTAAGTATACTTGGTCTGCATATCCGTTTTTGCTTCCTTAGTAGCTACCTCAATAGACTGATTCGGCCAAATAACTTTGAATAAAGGAATTCTTTGTTCCTCTTTCTGCGAACGTGATGATCGAGGATTTCAACTAGATATTCTTCATAAAAGAGACTATTTTGAAAATCTATACCCTCTACAGGTATTACAACTTCGGGTCACCAATGCACTTCTTTAGCAAGGAGACATGAAAAAGTGGATGTACTAAAGATAAGTATAAAGGCAACTTTAGCTCGTAAGCTACCTTTCTAAAATGGCTGAGAATTCTGTAAGGACAAACATATCGGGGAATGAGCTTCCCCTTCTTGCAAAACCTCTTCACCCCATTCAGAGGAGAGATTTTCAAATACACATAATCACTAATCTCAAACTTGAGATCTTTTCTTCACACATCTACATACAATTTCTATCGTCTTTGAGCTATCTTCAGCCTTTCCCTGATCAGCTAAACTTTTTCTAAGGTATCAAATACCAAGTCACACCCTACCACTGTGGCTTCACCTATTTCACACCAAGCAATAGGAGATCTACATCTAGTCCCATAAAGCACCTTAAAGTCAAACTCAAGGGCAAGTTATCATCCGAACTACCCATAAAGCTGTTATTATACCAAAACTCAATCAAGGGAAAGTTATCATCCCAACAACCCATAAAGTCAATGGGACATACTCTTAACATATCTTCTAAAGTCTTAATAGTCATTTCTTCTTGACCATCTATCTGAGGATGAATGGATGTACTGAGGTAAACTTAGGTACAAAGATTCTTTTCTAAGGCTTTCCAAAAGTGAGAGGTAAACTGCATACATCTATATGAAATGATAGACAACAATACTCTATGCAATCTGATCAACTCTCCAAAATAGATCTTGGAATAATCCTCATCTTAATAAGAGATATTAATTAGTAAGAAATTAGCTAATTTGATCATCCTATACACAATGACCCAAATCAAATCATTTTGGCGATGAGTACGGGGAAAACCCATCACAAAATCAATGTTCACCTACTCCCACTTCCATATTTGAATACTAATCTCCTATATAGGTCCACTAGGCTTTTAATGATAAATCTTGACCTGCTGACATGTAGCGCACTTAGCCACAAACTCAAAAATGTATCTCCTCATCCCATTCCCCCAATAAACCTTTCATAAATTGTGGTACATCTTAGTAGTCCCTAGGTGAATCGACTAGTTCGCACCATGCACCTCTTCAAGAATCCTCTACCACACACTATCCACACATGGCGCACAAAGTCTGCCCTAATAACGCAAAACACCATCTCTCCCTAGGAGAAAACCTATACCTTCTGATCTCTCATAGACTCTTTCAGCTTAATTGTATTGGGATCTCTATCCTATATTTCCTTCAATTCAGAAACCAGAGATGATTCTGAACTTTTCTACACCCATAGCTGCCCTCTACTAAGTTGACTAAGTGGACACCTAGTCGGGCAAGCTTATGAACTTCCTGAACTAACTTCTTCTTGCCATTCTCCATGTGAGAAACACTACCCATAAACATCTTACTGAAAGAATTAGCTGCTACATTGTCCTTGCCCGAATGATACAGCATAATCATGTCATAGTCTTTTAACAACTCTAACCACCTCCTCTGATACAGGTTTAAATATTTTAAAGAATAGACATATTGCAGGAATTTATGGTTTGTGAACATATCAACATAAACCCTATAGAAATAGACCCTCCAAATCTATAAGGCAAACACTACAGATGCTAACTCAAGACCATGAGTGGGATAGTTCGTTCCATGAGGCTTAAGCTATCTTAATGCGTAGGCTATAACCTTACCTCTCTACATCAAAACATACCCCAAACCAACTCTAAAAGCATCACAGTACACAAAATTCCATCTAAACCATCGGGTAAAGTAAAAACTAGGGTTGTAGTGAGTTGAGTCTTCAACTCTAGAAAACTTTTCTCATAAGAATCTCACCACTAAAATTTGACTTTCTTCTAAGTCAATCTAGACATGGGGGAGGCAATGCACAAAAATGCTTCAACAAACCATCGGTAATAGCCAGCCAAACCCATGAAACTCTTAATATCTGATGGAGTGATGGTCCTGGTCTAGTATCTTACTGCTTTGGTATTTTGAGGATCAACTCTAATTCAATCACCGGAATCTACATAACCAAGATAAGCTACTGACCTTAGCTAGAATTTGTACTTTCTAAATTTGGTAAACAATTGATGGGTTTGGAGGGTCTGTAAAACTATTGTGAGATGGTCTGCATAATGATGTTCACTACGGGAGTAAACAAGAATATAATTTGAGAAAACTTTGAAGAACATGTCCAAGTACTACTTGAACACACGATTTATCAAGTCCATGAAAGCTTATGGTGCATTGGTTAGACCAATTGACATGACTAAGAATTCAAAGTGACCATACCAAGTTCTAAAAGATGTTTTAGAATGTCATATTCTCTAACCCTGCGCTGATGATAGCATGATCTGAGGTCTATCTTAGAAAACTAACTGGCACCCTGAAGTTGGTCAACTATGTTATCGATTCAAGGATGTGGATACTTGTTCTTGATTGTGACTATGTTCAACTGACGATAGTCAATACACATTCTGAGACACCATCTTTTTTACATATGAATAGAACTCGTGCAACCCAAACAAATATGTTGGGTCTGATGAATCCCTTATCTAGGAGATCCTTTAAATGTTCTTTTAACTCTTTGGGTTCTACTGGATCCATTCTATATGGAAGAATAAAGATGGGTTGAGTATCTATAAAAAGGTCTCCGCAAAAGTCAATTTGCCGCTTGGGAGGGACTCTAGGAAGATCATCGGGAAACACATTCAGGAATTCACATGCTACTAAAATTGACTCAACACTAGGAAACTCGAAACTGGAATCCTTAACTCAAACAAAATGGTAGACACACCCCTTTACTTATGATTTTTCTTGCCTTTATGTAATAAAAAAGATGACCCCTCAGTGCGGAAGTACTACCCCTCTATTCTAGGAAAGGTTCATTTAAAAACTAAAATTGAAAAACTTTGTTTCTACAGTCTACTAAAGCATATCATGAACAAAGACAATCCATGACAAGAATGGCATCAAAATCCATCATCTCTAGATCTACTAAGTCTATTGATGTAAATTTATAAGATACTATAACCGAGCAGTTCCTTTTTACCCATCGTGCTATGTTAGATTTACCCACTAGGGTAGAGACTGAAAAAGGCTCAGCTAGGATTTTAGGACTGACTCCAAAGTCTACAGCTATATAAAGAGTTACAAAGGACAAAGAAGCTCCTGGATCTAGAAAATCATAAACATGTAAATGATAAACTTATAACTACCAGCAACCATATCAGGAGAACTTTCCTGATCCTATCGGGACAGAAGTGTATAGAGTCTATTTGGGCGTTGCCCACTGGTGGCACTGCAAGAGGCACCTTGCAAATTCAGGCGATTAGACTGAGATAGGGGATGATTATGATGACACTGTGAACCCACCTGAGGACACTCACTAACCCTATGGATTGGATTTCTATATCTGAAACATACATTACTGCCAGGTGAGAAAATACCCTCATGTTTTCTCCCATATTTTTGGCAAAAAAGATTTGTTCAGGCACTGAAACACTATCTTGGGTTTATGGCATGGTTCCATATCTTTATTTCCATCTCTAAATTTTGGCACTGGAGCACTAGCTGAGGACGGAACAAAAATTGATGGTTTTATGTGGAACCGAGGATGTTTTCCACCCTCAAACTTAGGCTGAAGCTTTATGTTCTAGCTCTATTATTCTCCTTCCCTATTTCCTTATTCTTTACCTCATCTATCTGCTGAGCATGGACCATGATTCAGGATATGTCTATCTCCTTAATCAGCTTTACAGTCCTACACTCCTTGACCATACTATTTCACACACCCAACACAAACTTACTTATCTTAGGTTTGCTATCTACTACCACATGAGGAGCATATCTGATAATTTAGTAAACTTGAGAGAATACTCTTTCACTGGTATTTTACCCTCCTTCAAATTAAAAAACTCTAAAACCCTTGCTTTCCTCAACTCAAGTGGGACAAACCTATCCAAAAAAATAATGGCAAACTCCTCCCATTTTATGGGCCCTGTATTTGCGGCCCTCTCTACCCTCCACTGCTTGAATAACGAGTAAGCTATATCCTATAATAGATATGTAGCTAACTCAGTTCTCTTACTAGAACTCACCCCCCATGATATCTGTCACTTTCTACACCATGTCAGGGAATTCCTGTGGGTCTTCCTAAGGCTCAGACCCAATAAATTATGGAGGATTTAATTGGGTGATGTCCTAAATTCTAGCTGCAACAGTATTGGCCATCGAGATAGCGTGGAAATCAGTAGGACATTCATTCTAGGCTACCATAGGTTGACCTACAGTGGTGAAAGCTACTTTGAATTTTTCATGGTAAACATGCTCACCAAAAGGATTTGGATAGACGGGCGGAGGTGCTGGATGGATTCCTATTCTTCCTCTATTAGTCAATTTTAGAGGCATAATCGGTAATCGGATGGGAAACTTGAAGTAGATAGAGATTTTAACTTGAGCTCATGCTCACTCACATGCTATAAATACTGAAAGAAGGGAAACTTTTCCCTATATACCTCATATCCTCTTATTAATAGGTGTGGCGTGCTACACACCCATGCACAAGACTATACTAGATACGAATTTAGAATCCCTAGGACTCTGTTGAACCTTAGGCTCTGATACAAACTTTATAACACCCCAAGTCTGTACCTCAAACATCACATGGTGCTCATAATCTCGAAGGACCACAAGCTAACCCATCACTGGTACCTGTTGTAATCACTGAATAATAACATTATAATGAAGTGGAAATTAGTGTAAATGTTTCATAAGTGTAATAACTATAACCATATACTGATAAATAAGAACTAAAAACTAAACATCGATATGAAATAGTCTAGTCCAAAAGCCTCTAACTTTCTGAAGATGGAGTTACTCGGACAAGTCACTAACTAACTCCGACTACTAAAAATATATTGAAATACAGAGACAATAATTCTGTTCTTACACTATGAGGACTCATCACTAAGTCTGTTCTTGATAAGATGGGCTGCTAATTGAGACCATGATCCTGTATGTCTAAACCTATGATAAAATACATCATAGTGTAAAAAAAGGTATGGGTCAGTACTTTGAATGTACTGGTATGCTATGTGAGGTAAGACTGAATACATGGGTTCATATGCATGCACAATAACTGGCTGAGTAACATGAGTATAATTTAACAAGAGTAAATGCATATATAAAACTACTGTAAATACTAATTTTGCAATAGTATGCATATAATTACATATATTGTAACTGAGATCATATTAACACTAGGTACTTAGTTCTAATAACTGAATGACTGATATTTGAGTTCATTGATAACTATTTTACTAATAGCTGGGTGATTATTTTTGATTGTCCTAATTCTGTAAAACTGAATTGTATTCTATACTCAGTTGGCTGACTGTTCCTGATAGTCCTGGTTCTGCAGAACTAGATAAAATTCTATAATAAGACTGAAACTAAAATTGTAGGAGGTTATCATATAACCGATATTCCCTTTTCTTAAAAAATTAGGGTCCAACCTATAACCTTAGTGTGAAAGGTGCCAGTACCATGCTATGAATAAGGACAAGTTGCTGAGTCACCCTCATCAGGTAGGTGCTCTGAACATGAATGGTGGTACACTCAACTGGTAGGTAAGACACCTAATCAACCCTCAACTGGAAGATTGATGTCTCACCCTATGATGGCTACATAGTTCAAGAATGGAAGGACTACTTCTAAGGATCATACCCTTTACTAGAAGGTGAGCCCCTATTCTTGGGCTCACTTTGTGCTGAATCCTACTCCTAACTGAACTGATTTGTAAAGTATACTAGGCTTGACAAAACTATTACTGATCATGTTAACTGACTGAACGGGACTGATTTCATTGAGTTCTGTTATCTGACTAAATACACTGAGTTCTATAATGGCTGAATATTACTGATGGTGATATGTCTAAGACTATTTTGTAACTACTGTAGCTCTAGGTCATAAACTAGATTTTGGGATAGCATATAAAGTAAAGCATAGCATAACCATAAAAACATAATAATAATTGCTTACGAACTATGCATTTATTTATTCATTTTGTCCAAAATTGGCTATACATGAGCTTTTGCATGAATGGAATCACATAATAATATGCCATGCTTTAACTATTAATTCACATAAGCATTTTATCAAATACTTGGGGAGCATGGTTATTTTATATAGCAATAAACATGTAATAATATCATGGCTACTAAATTCAACTTGTAGTTCAAGAGTTCAACATCAAGATCACATAAATCAACCCATAATTATCTAGTTACCATGAAACTTGTAATAAATCATGGAATTAAACTCCAAATATCAATTCACACATGAACACAATCAAATTCCAACATGTAATTCATGAAATCATAAATATATAGTTTTAAAAAGGGTTCTTGGACTTTATGGGTGAAAGGAACCCATGAATGAACACGTAACATAACTTGGTAAATCAGTTCGTGAAGATTAATGGTTGGTTCTACAAGCTTGTACTTGAAATTGAATGCCCTAGGGTTTGTTCTTGAGATAAATTTTAGAGATAATGAGTAATTTTGCTCATTAGAATGATTAATTTCGTATATTTAAGGATGAATAAAAGTGTAAAAATACTTAATTGTCCCTCTATACATGGAATTAAATGATAAGAAACCATTCCCAGTCATATACTAGGCACCGCGCCAAATCAATGGTTGATGCGATAGCCAACGCGGCACGTCGACATCGCATTGGCTTACTAGAATTTGAACTGAAGTCTAGTGAAAAGTTCTGGTCAATGCGACAAGTCGAGATCGCATAGATCCACTATTTTGGACTCCTAAATGTGCCTCAAATGATGTTCAAGAAATCCAAAACTCATTTGAGAACACCTACTGACATTCCTGATCATGAATCAACCTAAAAATCAAAATTTTAAGGTCGTAAGGATTGTAAAATAGGATCTCCAACTTATGAAGGCTAAAATAAATTCTAATTCTAAATACTTAGCTAAAATTTCTAAGTCTAGGACTACTTTTCAATCTTTAAAGGACTAAGTTAAGCTTAGGATTTTGCGGGGTCTTAAAACAACTGTTATCATTCGAGTATTAAGATGGACCCTTATGAGGCATTGTATGGTAGGCGGTGTCGTTCTCTTATAGGATGGTTTGAGACATTCGAGGTTAGATCTCGTAGGACAAATTTGCTTCAGGACTTGTTAGATAAAGTCGGGGTGATTCATGATAAGTTGAGAGCAACCTAGAGTAGGGGGAAGGCCTATATCGATCGTATAATCCATGCCTTGAGATTCAGAGTGGGTGATCATGTGTTCTTTCAAGTTTAACCTATGAGAGGTGTGATGAGGTTTGGAATGAAGGGTAAGCTTAGCCCTCGCTATATTGGTCCTTTTGAGATTCTTTGTGTTGTTTGCATGGTGGCCTATGAGTTGGCTCTACCTTAAGACTTTGACACTTTACTTTGCATTTTCTATGTCTTTATGTTGGGAAAGTACATTTCGGATCCTTCTCATGTGCTTAGATAGGACTCAGTCTAGTTGGACGATCAGTTGACCTTTATGGAGGAGCCCATGCTTGTTTTGGTGGGTGATATGAGGCGACTGTATACTAAGGATATTTTGGTCGTCAAGGTTAAATGGAGACATTTCAATAGAGGAAGATACTTGGGGGATTTAAAGAGAGATGTATGCCTAGTATCCTCACTTGTTCGAGACTTCAGGTACTTGCTTTTCTTTAACTTTCGAGCACAAAAGTTCCTTAGTAGTCGATGTTGTAATGACCCTGTAGGTCATTATCCATGTTCTTGCTTATTTTCACCGATAGATCTCCTCCATAGTCATCCCAAGTCATTAGTAACTTTTTGGAACCAATATTTTGGTTATTTGACAGTTCATTTTATTTTTAGAACCAATTTTCCAATTTGATGTCTTCATCGATTCCAAATGGCCGCCAACAAAAAATTGAATAAAATGATTTTGGTTGCAAATGTAGACTACACCATCACTTATGTAATATTGATTTTAGGGTAGATAGCACCTTGGTTCGGATCCCACAACACCCAAGCTCATTTCGACCTATTAGTCAAAAAGTAAAAAATTTCCATATATGGGTGTGGGACCCACAAGTGTCCTAAATGACCTTGGATGGAAAATCCAATATCACCAATGCATCTAGAATGTCGATTTTAGTCGGTTTACATAGTTCGTTTGAAAAAAAATGGAGTACTAGAGGTCAAAAATTAGATTGACTTTCCGGGCCCATTTAAACTCGTATAAAAATACCCTTCAGCCAATTTTTGAGACATTCTTCAGTATTTTGAAAACCCAAGCAGCCATTAATATTTGTTGACAAAAAATGAGTCTTGTGGGTTGATTCCAAGCTTAAAAACTTGTGTAATCCATCTTTTTACCACAAATTTAAGGTAAAAATTCCTCTAATTTTATATTGATTTCATGGTTTCTTGACTCAAAATCCCTAAATCATTGTAGGTCAATTGTATCCCCAAAATTGAGTGATTGACTCAAATTACTTGAGGGCTTTAACTCCGTAAAGATAATTAGGCTATGGCTTGGTCTTGGAAAGTCCTTTCAAAGGGTAAAACCCAATTAGGGTTTTGGTGTCCAATTGAAATCCATGGGATAATAGTGCTATAATGGGTATTGTCATTCTTGTTGTAATTCTTAGATTGTATTGTTGATATCCTTACTTGTGAAAGGGGAAGCTTCTCAAAAATAAAAGAAAAAGCTCATTGGTTAGTGAGTTGCATGGATTCAAAGTAGGTTACCCATAGCATTGATTGAGCTTGTTTGTAATGTAATCATTGATATCTTGTGAGATTTGACTGGAAATTTAGATGATACTCACTAAATGGTGAACTTAGGATTCATTAATTTCTATAGGTCATGGATTTGTAAGGTGTGATATTTGACCCTTAGTCTAGGACCTTGGTTAGCTTAATTGTTGTCTCATGACTACTGTAAGAACAATATAGTGGTTCTAAGTAGACATGAATGGTATACATCTCAATCCTTAGGAGTGTATTGACCTATACAATTCCTATAAAGATAATGACCTTGGTGTTAGGTTAACTTAGGAAGGATTCTTGCAGAGACTTACCATATAGGCCATGAAAGGATTGGTACGCCCTTATGGTGAGGTATGGATGGCTTAGCCAAATTCCAAGTAGAATCTAGATATCTCTTATTAAGCTCGGCAATCTCGGGATTTAGAAGTGCGACTTGACCTACCTTAAGCTTGAACTATGTATATGCTTAGCAACCTAGATACGTGTTGATTGTTCAAGCTCTATACATATGTGTAGGAGTTGTGATGGTTGCACTAAATTATTGTATTATCTGTGATCTTTACTTGAATACCCTTGTTAAGTGCTTACTGTGCATGTTTAATAAATACTCATCCACTTGTTGATGCTCATATTACATGTGAAGCTTATTAGTAAGGTAAAATGGCGAGTGTTATCCCACATCCCTACTTGTTTATAAAGTATGAGCTTTTTTGTATGCTTATTGGTTTTGCTATGCATGTAGATGTATGTTTTTGTATACGAACAAATATGTGCTAGTATTATGATGCCAAGTTTGAGTTAGGAAGAATATGTGATATTATGATTATACCCTATTCGAGTCTAGATAAATATATGATATTATGAAGATGCTCGGTATGCTTGCGGAGGAATGTGTGATATTATGATGACGCTCAGTTCGACTCCAAAGAAATGTGTGATATTATGATGATTCCCAATGAATCCCGAGGAATATGTTGATATTGTGATGATGCCCTGCGAACCGAAAAAAGGTAAGAACATTATGATGCCGTATGGGGAAAATTTACTTATATGCATAGATATTTGAAAGGTTAGGACGTATGGGACAAACTTTCTCTGTACTTTAATTATGAGGTCTCTCTTGGTAAATTGTTATTTTTTCCAAATCACTATATAAGAGGTGTGACCCTTGTTGATGCTAAATTGGCTACTAGAGAAAATTTATGCCTAATATTGAGTTGAGGCTTAGCGTTGTGTGTAAACTTGCATTAAAACTCAAGGGCTAACCTAATATATATACTTGACTTGAATATGAGGTTATATTAAGAAATCTTGCCTAGTAAGGTGGCTTATGTGATAACTAGCTACTTCTAAAATATATGATTATTATTTGGAACCTAGAAACCTAGTAAGCTAGTTTGTAGACTTTACTTGATTAAAATATGGAAACTAGTCCTTAAGGTTGTGACATTCTTAGTGATGATGGATCTAGTATTGCATGATGGTTAGTTAAATTATATCCTAACATGTGAAGTTGAGATTTCTTAGTTGATAACTCATTTCATGATGATGCTAGTTAAAGAATGGCCTTATGATAGTTGAATAACCTATACTATGGGCTTCTTGTAGTTTTTCCCCAATTTGATGACTAGTAATTTTAAGACCTGTAATCTTTAGACGTTGAAAAATAAGTTTATTAGTATGGAGTTTGCGGTATTTATCAATGAATTATAGAATTAATGATTACGTGCCTATATATGACAATGTTGCTTTTTTTAAGTGAATTACTGTATGGGTATTTAGAAGTGGATTTTGGTAATAAGTCCTGGCAGGGTTGTGCTACCCACCGTTTTTGGTAAATTAATGGAGAATTTGTGCATTATGGTATTATTGGTTGTATTCTTTTGTGTACTCTCCGGTGGTATGTAACACCGTGATGAGTTCTTTGTTGTGCTCTGTTTTGTGTACTTCCCAGCGGTATGGGACATTGCTGTAAGTTCTTGTGTGTATATTCTAAAGATGGTTGATAATGATTATGGCAAGTAGATGTTTTTCTATTATGCATATGGTTGTATCCTTTCGAAATGATACTCAGTTGTTATGGTGATTATGGAGTATATTAAAATAGTATGCCATGTTATTGCTTTAGTAATATAGATGTTGGTACCGTGGTATCAACGAAGATCCAGGTCCGATCCTACCCCTTGACTTTAAGATCATTGTCTTACTTTATATCGTCATGAAATTATATTTGAACTTAGTCGGCCGATGATGCCTACTGAGTACTCGTGTTTTGGTACTCATACTACACTTATGTACCCTTTTGGTGCAGACCCAGGTTCTAGTTCCCTCAGTTGATCTAGTTCGTGCGAGTTGACTATTCGGAGACAGGGTGAGCTCTTGGAGATCAAGTTTCCCTCTTTCCCCTCTATCCTTAATTGTCTTTTGCTTGGAAAACAAATGTATGAGACTATTTAAAAAAAAATTGATTCTAGGATTGTAACTTGTTTTTATCAAGTTTAGAAAATCTTGTATTAATTCTATCATGTCGTGGGATATGAGTTTGAATATCGGTTTTCCTTTGTTGTAAAATCTTTTTGTTATATATTTCGGTCATACATAGATACCATGTTGGAAGTTCTTACAGAGGTAACCCATTGCCATAGCTTCGGATTACGGTGTCAGCTTACCTACTGTGGTATGTGGTATGTGCCATCATGACTCCAAATGGAGTCATGAAAAAACAAGTTAATAGTGTTATGACAACAACAAAAGAAAGAAATCCAAGATTTACATGAGGTATAGATGAATCTGAAAAGAGATCAACACTAATATCACAAGTGCAATAACAAGCATCATATCAATAAAATATGTTATAAAAAGGAAATCACACTAAATTTAGTTATAAAAGAATGAAAGGTTATAGGTTCTAGATATATTTCTAGAGATATAACATTTATAGTCATAAGACTTTAGGAAATCTACCATCTCAGAAGCAGAAGTTGTATTACTGTCAATTAGCATCACACGAATTTCTTTAATTATTCCATAGTAAGAAGATGTCATTTCTATTACTTCAACAATTTAACCTCTTGGGGGATATAAGGATTTTTCTGTGTGGTCATAATTCTTTGTTGTGTCTATAGTGCCTCTAGCGGGTAGGGGGCATGTCTAGTGTTGACTATACAAATAATTTTTGTTTGACCTATTTGATTATTTTTCCTTTCTTGGGTCAAGATGAGGGTATGTTGTTGTTGTAATCAATATAAGGGTAAACTTTTGTCTATTTCTTTTCCTTTTATAGATTAAGTTTGGAGAGAAACCTTTTCCTTTTTTGATTAAATTATTTTTCATTTTTCAATAATACATTCTCAATTATAAAGGAAAATAACTTTTGGCACTTATCAAATGTGAGAGGGTATTCATTTTCATTTAATAGGTATAATAGCTATGTTCTTACTTTATCTCAATTATTTCAACCAATACTTGTATGTTATTATCAATAATTAAAATTTCAAATTATCACAAAACTATTGTCTCTTTATCGTAGTCTCCCGATTATATCATGACCCGACTTTGAAATTGATCTAGAAAGTAAATTCTTTTCAGAACAAAATAATGCTTACATTTTCTCATATCAGACATAGCCTTAGTAAGTGTTGTAACTTAAACATTAAGAAAAATGATACCTCAACATCTGGAGTGATATTTATTTTATTTATCATCTCTCTATAGATATATAACTTTTGTTAGATTAAATTCATAAAAAAAATGGGTTTAATTCATGTTTATTTAGGTTGATTAATCAATTTGGGCATTACAAATTAATTAGTTGTATTAAATTTATGGTCAAAGTTCATTACACCTTCAAGTACAAACCCATGGCACGTGTTAGGGTGACTAGGCGTCCTAAAAAAATGCAAGGCCAACAAGATGACGCCATGCTTCCCGATGATGTGAAAATCTCGTCCAAATTCAAGAACAAGTTAAAAGCCATCAAATGCCAAAATGACTTGTTTCGACTAATAACAAGTCATCGGACCTACTCCCTACAACTACAAATAAGGAGTTACATAGCAACTAGTAGGCAAGCCAATCCTATAGTTCGTAACTAATAACAGAATACCACAAGAATGAAGGAAAGAATGCGTTATAAATATAATAAAAGATCAATTACATAACTTAGTCCCAAAACGTAGTGGTATCAGTACAAGAGCTTCTAACATAAGAAGGATACAAATGAGGTAGTAAATGGATATAGAGATACAACCATCTTTGAATACAACATAGAGACTAGTAAACACTTTGAAAAGCATTAGACCAACATTGGCATCGGCTACTAAGTTCATTCAAGGAGCAATCAACGGAGTTCTTCTCAAAGTTTTTTTTGAATTGACAAAACACTTTCCAACATTCTTGGTGATTGAAATACATCTCTAGGAGTCCAAATCATAGAATGACTATAGAATCATGCTAATGAAGGACCTTAGATCATTTTTAAGTTAAGAAAAGATGATCAAGAGAGTTACTACAACACACCGCACTTTCGGGCTAAAGTTGAACCAACTTTCCAACATTTATAGATCTTAATCCAATGGTTTTTACATAGATATTTGTGTGAATAAAATTTTCTTAACGTGGGAATAGCTTTGGAAATGAATATACACCAAAAACATCTCCTAGCTCAAAAGTTAAGTTAAGCACTTTCCTATAGATTGACTTTTAGTCGATAATTTTATTTGGGTCAAATCCCAGCGACTATTTCTCCAAAGATACAAAGATTTATGTGGCATACTATATTGCAACTTGAAGCCCTTCGAGTCTTCTTTCCGACTACACCGACCGTTCGTCAGTCAAGTCAGGAGTCAAAGTTATGAGTGTTTGAATGAGGCACTATCTATTGTATACGATGGCCATGCGCAATACGCCCATCGCCAAAGTACACTGCCTCAACGATGCTTTGGCCATGTGACACAAACCTTAAGGATTTCTTTGGCCATGCGACGCATAACCTATTTGGTGAGTCAAAAAGTGTTCCGTTTGATTTATTTCATCATCCCAAAACCATTCCTAACACTCTTTGGATGAATATTAAACCTTAAACACATAATTTTTCTCTAATAAAATCCGCATATCGCATATCCTAAATCAAAAGGGGAGAAACTACCTAGGGTTAAGGAATTAAAGATTCGGAGGTCTAATTTCTCTATGTTATCTTCAATTTTTCTCCTTCAAAAGGTAAGTGGGAATATCCTAAACATCATGGGAATAGGATTAATATTTTTTAACAAGTTTCAAAGTTATATGTGTATGTATATGAAAAGGGTTTTGAAAATTGTTTGAAGAACATGCATCATAGACCTATTTTGCTAAAAGTGTGGATTTGTCATGGGGGTTTTCCAAAAACTTGAGTTGTAATCATGTGTATATATCATATGAGTTTTGAAAAGTGTTTTATGATAATAATTTATGAAATTATCTTTCCCCATGATGAAATTATAGTCTTAGCATGTTATGAATTATTTAGTTTCAGAGCTTGAATTGTCAGTCCTCATTTTAATCATGAGAATTATGTTTTTTTATGATGGGGCTATTTTATGATTGATGATCATTCTTGAGCTTAAATGCCTCTTGATTATTATACTTGGTCAATTGACGGGTTTTTCAAAGAGGTGATTTCAATTCTAAATGCTATGGTTTCTTAATGAAGAAATTGCATGTGATTAATGAAAGAATTTATCACCATGTATTAAAATCATGAAAAAAGAGTGTGTTTTCATAAGTTTCATAAGCTTTTGAAATAAGAAATCTCATGTGATTTTGATGAATCCTTTTTGGTGGTTATTAATGTGCTTTTAAATAAAAAAAGGCTATAGATGTGATATGATAAGGTATGAAAGACTTGTAAGTCTGGGTATGACTATACCCTATTATGATATGCCCTTAAAAGAATGAGCACTGAATATTTTGAAGATTAAGCCTGATCTTAATGGACTGAAATTGGGCTTAAAGAGAGTTAGATGGTTACCCAGAAAAGGCATTTGAGTGAAATGGCTCATTGCTGGAAACTGTATTTTGCCGATTTGGGGCTTATGAAATGTTATCCTACATTGGGAGGATAATTACGATATCTCACTTGGAGGGAGTCCTACGGTATGCTCACATGTGGGTTATTACCAATTTATGAAAACTTCAATCCTTGCTACAAACATGGATTGGGGGCTTGGCCGCCGAGTCAAGGGTGTATTCCATATAACCCGTGGGATTTTAGAAATGTAGGGTGTACCATCTAGCTCAGAAATAAGACAAAATGTTTTATCATGACATAAAAATAACATTTTAAAGCTCTTGAATTATGCCCATGTGTTTTTGAAATCTATTATGTTAAATTATTTTCTTAATACTCTCGACTATTTTATATGGAATATATGTAGTTCTTGGTTAGTTCTACATTGAAAAAATGTTTTGTTTCTACCCTGAACTATTCATAAAATTGTTGAGATACACCGGAACATTACGAGGGTTCTATTACCTTGTTGACTAATTAAAATTATGTTTTTGGCAACTTTAGTGCCTATGTGGCACATCAGTGAATCAACACAGTGATGGTACACCTAGGTTGTAAGGTTGCCAAAAATATGATTTTAATTAGTCCAGGGGGGTAATAGGACCCTCCTAAAGTTTGGGTGTATCTCAGCAATTTTGCGTATAGTTTAGGGTGGAAACAATGCATTTTTTCATTTTGCATAAAAATACATTCTGCTATTGACCATTCTTTGTGCTACATTGTCTCATAATGTAGGTTCTTAGGTAGATTTCCATTGTCCAACTCAATAGTAGATTACTTCCTAAACTCCAGAGTTGGAGAGCCTCTCTTATTTCAGAAGGTAGATTCTTCTTATAGTTTCTACAGGTTTTATGGTCTGGACGAGGGCATTGTCCTGGTTTAGACAGATTATTATTTACAGTTCAGTAGAAACTTTATAGACAGTTTAAGATTGGATTTGGGTTTACCCTTTTGATACGATGTTATGAAGTTTTAAGTTAGATTTTGGGACAACCATGTTTTTAGTTTAGCTTCCGCAGTTTGACTTTTGTATGAATAATGCTTATGATGACATGCTAAGGGGTCTCTCAGGCCTTTGTGGTTCGGGATTCCCATCGTGTTCAAGGCCTCGGCTCGGTTAATGACAGTACAAAATTGTTCTTGCAAGATTTATTACTAAAAATTACTTTTTCTTGTATTTATCTTTGATTGCAATTAATATTCGACACCTTTAAAAATCTTGGCATGCCCGGTAGAGACTATTTCTTCTCTTCACTGCTTCCTCTTGCAAATGGGAAAATAAAAATTCAACAATTGTAATAGATGTAAGAAAAATAAATGATGTTTTATGCAAGGACTCTACTACTATCATATCAGCTGACCTCAGTCATGTTGGACAAATTAATCGACAAAAGTTCAAGACTAGTGGCTTGGATGGATCTTAATGTATCACCTCATTAGAGATGGTGAAAAATAACAATTGTTAAACCCCGCAATGTCCTAGTCCTTTCAGTCCTTTATATCATGCCCAAAGGGGTCCTAGACTTAGAAAATTTTAGCTAACTATAGACACTTAGTCTCATTTTTGGCCTCGATATTGCAATGACATAATTTACGATATTTTTGACCTGAGATTGTTGATTTTTAAATTAATTCATGGTCAGGGTTATCTATAGTTCATCTCGTGTGATTTTCAAAATTTTTGGACATCGTTTGAGTCACCTTTGGATAACCAAACAACAAGACAATGCGATCACGACGCGTCGGCAATTGCGATGATAACATCAATGCAACACATCGTTTATCACATTAATGGTGCAGTCTTAAGAATTTAGTTACGGGTTGTGATGGTAATTAAGTCATTTTCCTCACATATTAAACCCCCAAAAAACAAAATTCAGCCCCTCAATAGGCAAAATACATTCACTCATTCACAAATTCTCTCAAAAAATAAATCCTAATTCATCAACTCAATATCAAGTTCCAAGAAATCCCTAACAATTTTCACGAATTCTATCAGTCAGGTATTTTTAGTTGTTCATCTTTGGGTCTCCTTCCAACCTTAGAGTTCAAGAACATTTTTCAAAACTTTAATTGGTATTTCCATTTTACGAATTGAATTATGCTAATGTTTTCGTTGTTGTATGGGTTTCAAGTTAAGATCTTTTATGAATTCCATGAAATTAAGTTAGGATGTTCATTTAATTATGAATCTCTCATGTCAAAACCTTTGAATTTGCAGGTTTTAAGTTGCAGTTATGTTGCCCTATGTGGTTAGTTTACATGTATAGCTATCATGCTCCCCATGTGTTTAAAATGTCCATATGAGTAAATTATGCATGGTAATCTATTGTTGGGTTGCTAAAGTTGTGATATAAGTTTATCAATTATGCTATCGAGTCCTGGTGGTATTTGATTCTCGAAATCTAGTTGTTCACTATTTTTCAACAGTTATAGAATCATTCCAATAATGGTCAAGAACAGTAGTACTCAATTAGTTAACAGCACTCAGTGAACTCAGTCCAGTTCAGTCAGTCAACATGATCAGGGTTAGATCAGTCAAGCTTAGTACAATCTAGTAATCAGTGTCTTTCAGCTGGGAATAGGATTCATCACCTACCGAGCTCACGGATAAGGGCATTCCTGTCATCAGAGTGTTTGACTCCTAGTAGCAGTCCCTACATTAAGAACTACATAGCCAGCGTTGGGTAAATTATTTTCCTACCAAACTAGGCTTGACGTAACCATATATATCTTATGAGTCTTCCTGTTAGATTAGGGTTGACCTAGCTCCTATCAGTAATATGTGGCATGGTGCTAACACTGTTCCAATTGGGGGTATGTTGGAAAGATAATAACTCCCATAATTACAATTTTAGTATTCTATATTAAGTAATTAGTATCAAGTATTCAGTATTCAGTACAAACTCAGTTCAATTCTATACGATTATGATTTATAGTTATCAGTTATTCAGTTATCAGAAACTCATTACTCAAGCTTTAAACTAATTGAAACATACGATATATGCTTAGTATTGTATGTTAAGTACTTACAGTATTCCCAGTCTTGCATATACTCTCATATAGTTATTTCATGATATTTAGTTAGTATTCTAATGCATATGAACCCATGAATAACAGCCTAACCTCACCTAGCATTCCAATGCATTCAAAGTACTAACGCATACTCTTTCTTTGCGCTATGATGTCCCACATCATAGGTTAGGACGCTTGGGTTCCTGATCATACTTAATCAGATTCAATTGATCATCATCCGTGATAGTAATAAGTCCTCATACATTGATGACATAACTTTTATTCAGTTAATTTATTATTTTAGAATTTTTGTTATTTCAAACAGCAGTTGTGATTTAGGTGGGGCCTCTGCCATCAACTCCTTCATTTCAGTTGTTTAGAGGCTTTCAGGCATTATCTGTTAGTAGTTATTCTATAGATGTATTCAATTTTGATTCATTTTTATGAACCTTATGGAATTTTCAATTTTACTTCTGCATATACTTTATGATTATTATTCAGTGCTCATAGCAAGTACCAGTCATGGGTTAGCTTGTGGTCTTTTGGGGTCGCAAGCACCGTGTGATACCCAAGGTTTAGTCTTGGGGCATTACAAACTTGATATAGGAGGCTAATGTTCTAAAGAGTTCTAGGGAGTCTTAAAGTTGCGTTATGTTGAGTCTTACACGTGGGTGTGTAGCGCACCACACTTATGTACAAGAGGCTACAAGACATTTTTCGATAATGTTCCCATCTTTTTGTGTTCATATCGTGCGAGTGAACATGATCTCAAGTTAAAATCTCTGTCTAATCAAACTTTTCCTTCTATTTAATCAACATGCCTCCTAAAAATACTGACAGAAGAAGAACCAAGAATCAACTCGCACCTCTGCCAGTACAGAAAGATCGCCTAAATGAGTATGTCTCGTATGCCAAATTTAGAGCTACTTTCACTAACTTAGCCTATTTGATAGTTTGTCAAAAAAATTTGTATGTTATTGTACTGTCTAGGATTTTCATTCATGCTCAGCTGGGTGAGAGTTGGATCATAGAAAGAAACAGAGAAAGAATAAGAAGGACAGAACAATTAGTTTTAAGCCTAGGTCAAAGGGTAGTAACCGCTCCCAATCCCAGTAGAAATTCTCAACCCCAGATCAGCCTTCGATCAGAGTTCCACTGCCTTAGTTTAAGAATGATAGTAAAGATAGAGCACTAGGCTTGAAGTCATAAAGTAGTGGGAAGGGTGTTCGTACTAATCTGCTTTGCAAAGAATATGGTAAGAATCATAAGGGTGTTTGTAGAGCCAACAGTGATGTGTATTTTAGGTATGGTAAGCCAGTCCACTAAGTCAAAGATTTCCTTAATAGTGGTCAGCAGGGTTGGTCAAACCATCCTCCAATTTTATCCGATCACCTGACTCAGTGGGGTGCTGCCGCTTCCAGTTCTAATAATGGTCAGTGTTAGGTTAGATGCACTTCAGTCTCGATAGTATCAGGAAAGTTCTCTTGATGTGGTTATAGGTATGTTTTCGGCTATTCATTTACAGGTTTATGCCTTGTTAAATCCTAGAGGTTCTCTTTGTTTTGTAACCCCCGATGTAGTTGTCAAGTTCAGTGTTAGTCTCAAAACCTTACCAAATCCCTTCTCAGTGTCTATCCCAGTTGGTATATCTATCATAGCCAAATGGGTATACAGAAATTGCCTGGTTACAGTATCCCATTAAATCACTTCAATTGATTTTAGAAAAAGAGTAGTTCAATTTCAGCTTCTCAATGAACTAGTCAGTGAATGAAGGGGTAGTACTTCAGTGCTTATGAGTCAAATGTGATTTCAACTTCCTTCTTAGAATCCTATGACAACATGATCTAGGGTTAGTAGCATGAAACCAGGAATTTAGCAACAGTAATAGTATTGTGATGGTGTTATCTGAAGTTGAGCAGATCATATATTTCAAGGAACTAGTCATGTGAAAGGTGAATCAGTAGGCTTGATGTAGTGTATACAAAAATTTAAGTTTGTTGATTCGAAACATGTGTTATGGATGTGATATTTGTATGGTATGATGAAAGTAGTATAGTTATTATAGAATTGGCGATATCCATGTTATGTGTTGGTTTCTAAGTTTGAATCTTTGAAGGTTGAGCTAATATAAAGAGGAGGTGAAAATTCTAAGTTAGTCAATTCTTAAGTTGTTACTTGATGTAGTTGGGCCCATAGAAAATTAAGAGTTCTATCATAGAAGGAAGTATAAGCAGTATGGTTTTACACTATCAGGTGTAGTCTTTCAAGGTGAGTTTAGTGTTTATGAGTATTATTATATCTCAAACTCTAGATAAAAGTGGTTTCAGTACAGTTTAGAGATGTTGGTTAAGTGGTCAACAGACTTAGAATGATGTCTTTAAGCTAAGGAGGGGATGGTAGAACAAGCGACCAAGTCAGGCTCTCAGATTCTAATAGTGATGCCAGTGTGTTTTAGAACAACACTAGGGAGGGGAAAGCCCGACCCATGCTTATTTTAGTATTTGTACTTCAGTTATTATAATATCTACTCATGCCTTACATATCAACTCTATGCTCATAGCTTAGATTTATGCACTTTCCATAGAATCATGTACGGTTCCAGTCCCTTATATAAAGAGTTCCAATTTGCTCAATTATGCAAATGATGTTCCACGAATTAAAAAATTCCGAACTCAGGTCATGCAGCTCATGACACATGTGCTCATGCTCTATGGTATGCTCAGTTCCAGTATATTTATGAAACACTCCTAATGATCAACGAAATTCAGATTATGGAATGTATATCCTCAGTCTAGGTCTCTGGATGAACCCATGATATTGATATTCTATTCCTCAGGCCACTTTTAAGTGTCAAGTTTTGTATAGTGTTCATTCATTCTTCAGGTCTTCATGTTTTAGCCTTTCAGTGTCCTCTCCTTCTGAAATGATATAGTGATAAGCAATTGCTTAGATGGGATAGAGTAAATGTTTTATTTTACGGAAAGATTGTTGCATGTTTGTTTTACTCGAGGCTATCATTATTAAGATAGGCTTGAACGTCATGTTGGTTTATAAGAGGATAAATGCATTACGGATTAGTGAATGGCTAGTAAGAGGTTGAATTTAGTTGTTGAATGGGAAATCAATTTTTTTCATGAGATGAGAGGTCGTGAAAATGCAGTGTGTGTTTAATTCATGATTCAGACAAGTTTTATAATATTATGTGTGTGATTCGTAGATTCGAGTAGGCTTGTGCATAGTGGGAGAATTCAGTCCATCTCAGACGTCAGTAGGTAGAGTTATCAGTGTCCATGTGAATATTTTTAGTAGTCTCAGGTGAAGTGCAGTATTAAGGTAGAAGGTATAGTTGAGAGAGTATTCGTGGAGTATGTCTAAGCTTGAAAGATAGTAGTTGTGGTCCATAAGGCCTAGTAGGTCTATTTTAGCTGATGTTTCGTAGGCCTTTGTTTGATAATACCGAATTTTAGCCTTGTTGTGATTTCTTATCTAGATATGTTATTCTGACCATGACCAAGATTCCTTAATCCCTAAAAGTCATTAGAACTTATTGGAAAGAGTGTTGAAGAAATACTCCAATTATGTATAAGATTTTAGTATGAGTTAGTCAGTATAGCCAGTAATTCAGATTAGCAGTCAAATAGATAGGTTCCTATGGTTTATCCATCTTCCAATCTATTCTTACTATCTGAAGTCTCATGAATATATCCCTTCCAAGAAATAGTTTGTTCGCATCCTTGTAAATTGTGAAACCAATTTAGTTCATGCATCATATTTCAGATCCCAGATATCAGTCATGATTCAGTCTGTAAGTATTTCGTGCACCATTTTATTTTTCTTAATATTTCAATCAAGTCAGTATCAATCGGGGGAAGAACTATCCCAAGAGGGAGACATAATACCCCTAAAGTTTTTATTTACTAAATCTCTCATTTTTTTTTCACGAAACCAGATCCGGATGGAGATAATGGTTACTCATAAGTTGACTCTCTCACCCTATCCCAGCCTTCTAGCCATTCTCATGTCGCTACTTGTGTTCAAGAAAATAGTTCAGGTCCTGATATTCAGTTCATGTACCGTGCTTCAGACTAAGTAATGATCTCATGTTCCCATTCATGCATGTTCAGTAAAGGATCTCAAATTTTTCAGTTTTCTTCACTTAAGGTAACAGTGTTCCTTAGATTTACTATATTCCATACTAAGTTATAGCTGCATAACATTCTCAAATCATTCATGCATTCATGGAACAGTTAAGTCATGTGTCATATCTCAAGAATTCAGTCATGTTTTAGTTATGCTTGTCAGTGTAAGTACATTTCCTCAGTTCCTCTCAGTTCAGTCAGTCTCATTTGAGGACGAATGTTCCCAAGGCAGAGATATTGTAAGACCCGGTAAAGTCCTAGTAATTTCAGTCGTTTATAGCATGCAAAAAGTGGTCCCAAACTTGAAAAATTTTAGCAAAGTGTTGACACTTAGTCTCATTTTTAGCGTTGATATTTCAATGGCATCATTTACGATCTTTCCAACCTTAGATTGTTAATTTTTAAATTGATTCATGGTTAGGGTTATTTATAGGTCATCTTGGGTGAGATTTAAAATTTTTGAACATCGTTTGAGTCACATTTGGATGACCAAAATAAAAATTCAATGCGATTACGATGCATCGCAGTGGCTAGCACATCGACAGCATCGATGCGGAGCGTCGGTAATTGCGTCGGCACAATCAATATGTCACATCGGTTATTACGTTACTGGGTCTAGTTTTTAGATTTTAGTTAAGGGTTGTGGGGGAAATTAACTTATTTTCCTCACATATTAAACCCCCATAACATGAAATTCACCCACTCAATAGGAAAAATACATTCACTCTTTCCCAAAATCCTCTAAAGAAATAAACCCTAGTTTATCAAGCTCAAGATCAAGTTCCAAGAAATCCCCAACAATCTTCACGAATTCTGTCACTCAAGTATGTTTAGTTGTTCATCCTTGGGTCTCTGTTAACCCTTGGAGTTCAAGAACCCTTTTCCAAAATTGAATTGTTATTTCTATGTTACGAATTTAATTATGCTCATGTTTGCATTGTTTTATGGGTTTCAAGTTAAGATCTTTTATGAATTCCTTGAAATCAAGTTATCATGTGCATTGAATTATGAATCTCTCATGTCAAAACCCTTGAATTTTCAAGTTGCATATTGTAGTTATGATTCCCTATTTTGTTAGTTTTCATGTATAGAAATCATGCTCCCCAAGTGGTTGATAAAATGTCCATTTGAGTAAATTATGCATGGAAACCTATTGTTGTAATGCTAAATTTGTGATATGAGTTTATCAGTTATGCTATCGAGTTCTAGGGTATTTATTACCAGAAATCTAGTTGTTTACTTTGTTACAGCAGTTATAGAATCCTTCCAGCATAGGTCAAGAACAGTAGTACTCAGTCAGTTAATAGAACTCAGTGAACTCGGTCCAGTAAAGTCAGTCAACACGATCACGACCAATTTAGTCAAACTTAGTACAGTGTAGTGGTCAGTGTCTTTAAGTTAGGAGTAGAAATCAGCACCATTCGAACCTAGGAATGGGGGAATTCATGTCAGCAGAGGGTTTGGTCCTTAGTAGCAGTCCCTGCGTTATAGAACTACGTAGCTTGTGTAGGGTAAATCGTTTTCCTACCAGACTAGGGTTGACGTAACCATATATATCTCATGAGTCTTATGGCCAAATTAGGGTTGACCCAGATTCTATTAGTAACCCTTGGTATGGTGCTAACACCCTTTCAACTGAGTTACAGGTTGAACCCCAATTCAGTGCATAATCAGGGTATATCAGTTAGATGATAACTCCCACAATTAAAATTTCAATATTCAATATTTAGTAATTAGTATCCTGTATTCAGTATTCAATATAGAACTCAGTTCAATTCTACATGATCATGAATTACAGTGATTAATTATTCAGTTATCAGATACTCTGTACTCTCCAGCTTCAGACAAATTCAAATAGACAATATATGCTTGGTATTTCATGTTCATTACCTACAATCTTCCAATTATTTATATACTCTCACCTAGTTATTTCATGATATTTAGTTAGTATTCTCATGGACTTGAACCCATGCATATCAGCCTAACCTCACATATAACACCAGTACATTGAAAGTACTAACACATACTCATTCTTTATGTTATGATATCTCGTGTTATTGGTTTGCATGCTCGGGTTCTTAACCATACTTAGTCAGATTCAGTTGATCAATAGTCATGATATTAGTGAGTCCTCATTCATCGATCACCCGACTTATAATAAAAGGGCAGCCCGGTGCACTAAACCAACTGCTATGCGCGGTGTCTGGGGAAGGGCCCCACCACAAGGGTGTATCGTACGCAGCCCTACCTTCTATTTCTGGCAGAGGCTGTTTTAGTATTTCAGTTATTTCAGATAGCAGTTGTGAGTTAGTTGGGGTCTGTCCCATCAACTCCTTTTTTCAAATGTTTAGAGGCTTTCCGACATTATCAGTTAGCAGTTATTCTTCAAATATATTCAGTTTTGATTCAGTTTTATGAACCTTATGGAATTTTCAGTTTTATTTCCGCATATACTTTATGATTATTATTCAGTGCTCATAGCAAGTACCAATCATGGGTTAGCTTGTGGTCATTCAGGGTCGCAAGCATTGTGTGACGCCCAGGGTGTAGTATTGGGGAGTTACAACAACTCTCATTGTAATGACACTTCAGGTCATTGTAATGAATTGTTAAAATTAGTGGTTTTACATAGTACGTTTGCGAAAATGAACTTTGAATGAGTCCAGGGGGTCAAAAACAAGTTTTGACCTTGCGGGCCTCATTTAAGCTCAAATAAAAAGACCCGTTTGGTTGAATTTTTGGCATTCTTCACTTCCTATTGAACCCTAGATTCCCTAAAAAGGCTTGGTAGCTTTAAATTGAATCTTGGAGGTGTATTAGATAGTTATTTAATATTTATATTTGCAATTAACAATAGAATTGAGGTAAGAATTTTTCCATTTCATACTCTAATTTCTTAAATTTTTTACCAAAACCCAAATTAGTTTGAGGGCATGATTTCAGTCCAAATAATCTTGGTTTTTGCTTGATTCTTGAGGGTTATGATTTCCTAGTAGTGTATGAAAGCTGGGTTGATCTCGAAAATTTTTTTTTTGTATATGGGACCTACTTGGAATGGTTTTGGTGTCGTTTTTGAATCTGAAGGACAATGGTGCAATTGGTATCAATATTCTCATAATGATGTGCAGATTGTGTTTTTGATAGGTTAGTACCTTGAAGAAGCTTCTCGGAAGGGAAAATTAAAGGGAGCGGTTTGTGGGCTTTCTTTGAATTTAAGGTAGGTTAGGCTTAATTGTGTTAGAGTGAGCATTATTATAGTATGATTTCGATATCTTGTTGTGATTGGGATGGAATTTAGGCATTGTTATGAAAAATGGTAAATTTTAGGATTAGTTGAACTACTTAGGCCATTGAACTCGTATAGTGTGAAACTTACCTATAGCTTAGAATCATGGCTAGTTGGACTTGACTGATGAATAGCATGAGAATGCTCAAGTTGTGCTAACTAGATGGGAGTGAACTTGTTCACTCATTCTAAGAGTAAATTAATCTTAAATATGCTGAGTTGTGAAAGTTTCTTAGCTGCCTTGAACGAATCTATATATATATAATAGGAGAAGGAAAAAGTGACAGGTTTCATCACTATAAAATTTCTATTTAAAAATTTAAAAATAAATACTAATTCATTAAAGAATAACTTTTAAAAACAAACGCTAATTCAAGGAAATTGAAAAACTATAAATTCCCAAACACGCCATGAATAGATAACTACATTACAGAAAAATTTAATAACTTTTAAACAAACATTTATGTTTTTTAAAAAAATACAAAAAGTAAGAAAAGAAAAGACAAAAAGAGAAACTCAAAAGAAGAAAAAACTAAGTAAATGTTATGAAATAATAAAGAACAAAGAAGAAAAATAGAGAGAGAATAGATAGTAATTCTTATTTTCTCTTGAGGGATCTCTTGATGGGGTCCTTACAATGAAGCAAAACCCCTTTATTTAAAGGGAAAAACTATCCTTTATGTTTGTAACTTTTGCATAAATAGGCATACACAATATATGGTAGAGTAGGTATTCACTATATATGGTAAAGTAGACATTCACTATATATGGTACATTTATAACACTCCACCTTGAATGGCTAATGTATAGATAATATCCATATATGTTGTCTCATTAACAACCTTACAATGAAAACCAGTGGGACAAAACCTCATAAGGGAAAAAGAGTACAGTGTGTATTAACTCCCCCTAATGATAACATCCTTGAATTTTTGCATCCCGATCTTGTGCACCATCTTCTTGAAAGTTGTAGTTGGAAGAACTTTGGTGAATAAATCAGTCATATTATCACTTGAATGAATCTGTTGCACGTTAGTATCACCATTCCTTTTGTAGCTCATGTGTATAGAAAAGTTTTGATGAAGTGTGCCTCGTTCTATCTCCTTTGATGAATCCTCCATTAAGATGTTCTATGCATTATCTATTTACAAAACTCTGGGTACATTGTCATATTTTTAACCACATTTTTCTTTAATGAGATGTATCATGGACCTCAACCATACACATTCTCGGCTATCTTCATAACTAGCTATTATCTCATCATCGTTCAATGAAGTGGCTAGATAGATTGCTTTATATATCTCCAAGATATAGCAGTACCCCCACATGTGGACCTATTGCATTTTTGAGATCGAGATTTATGTGGGTTAAATAAATACCCAGTATTAGAATAATCAACAAGATCGGTATCGCAATCTTTAGAATAAAATAAGATCATATGTTTGACTCTATTTCGATGTCTCTTAACAAGAGTAGAATTATACCTTGCTAACAAATTAACTGAAAAGGCTATATCAGGCCTTGTAGTATTTGTAAGATACATTAAGACATCAATTGTACTAAGATATGCTACTTCATAACCAATTCAATTAGGTATATTTTGCATGTCAGCAAATAATTTATTGCTTTAGAAACTATCCAAAAGATTCAATAAATTTACTCGATATAAGAATTATAAATAAGTTTTCCAAAAACTTTTATATGCTTCAAATATTTTAAATCCTTATACATGTTTTCGTGTAAATTTTGTCAAGTGAAAATATTCAACATTTCAAGTGTGACTTCTTCAAGTGTCTGGACTGCAAGTCAAATAAGTGTTACACTTACCAACATGCATCCTTTCATGTTACTTGATAATTGTTTCTACATCATCATGCTTAAATAAACGTAGAATTCAGATCCTCGTAATCTTTTACAATAATGTATCATATCGGTTCATAATGCGACATAATATTTTGAGCTCTCATCACTTCATAATTTTTAGGTACCTGAACCTCTCATAGCAATTCATGAAGTGTTATGTCGTAGTTTCTTCAAGAGCACATTGCCTTCTTATTATGATTATTTGCTCCTTATCCTTTTCAAGGATTATTTAATTTGGAACCAATTATTCTACCATGCTTCATGCATGCGTAGATTTTGTCCTTTAAGAATGCAAAATAGGAGTACTCATAGCTTAAATATGATACTAAATTTGAGTCAACAGATGCTTCTAACATTTGACTTGAATTATCTTTTGAATGAGGATCATATTTCATAGCTACTTAAAAAGTCCCCCTTATGTTAGGAAAACTAACATTCATCCTTATATTTTTTTAAGAATTCATCTTTGTGCATCATGGTATAATCATTAATCATAGACCGCACATTAAAACTATTAGATAGAATGGTTGGTTCGTGGCCTTAAACTAATTGAGAGGGAAGAAATAATCATAATTTATTGGATTAATGAATACAAGTACTATTGTATGCAACATATCATATTTTAGACCAATACATTAATCTTTATTCTCATAGCAATGGTTTAGCTATTTATCGAAGGCATTCAATGTCAAACCATCAGCATCAAGAAGAATTGTCTTGATTACACAATCTGAAAGTTATGCTCTTAACTCAATTTTACTGAGCAAGTAACTTTATGAATGTCAAACTGCAGGTTGACTATAAATGTACATGTGATCATTTTATTAATGCATCTTTTCAACATATCACATGATAGGTGAATGGGCCCTTATTTACCTTTTACACTTTTCAAATTTTAAAGGATTCAATCCCAATATTAGTTGGTCCAACTAACTTATCATGAGAACAAGCGACATAAACAATTCTTGAAAAATCTTCTAGTTTTTCAATACATATCTAATATTTAATATGCACATCTTCGAGATGTCCCAATTATTCATGCCAATTTATGAACTTTTATTCTAGCAAACTCTAAGTTTACCATTGCATGTACTTTTTTCTTTAGCAAATTTCAGATTTACTATTGAATGAATAAATTTCAAATGTACTACTTTAGATATAGATTTCAAAATAACTCTTCTCGGTTATTCTACCTCATTCGGAAGTGAGTTGTGAAGCCATCACAATCAAATTCATGTTTGTTGATAAGCTTCACTAAATATCATCACATGCACCCAGGTAATGGATCTATGCTTGTAACAATTAAAATTTTAATTCCCATGAATGAAATATAATCGTGTCTTAAGCCTATCAAATCGATAGCTCATAACTTCCTTTATGATATTGCTACTTCAGGAACAAATCGAGGCATACATATGATGTAGAGAATTTTTCTCTAACATATCTTATGATTATAATACGCATGTGAAAATACCCTCACTTTGATGATTATTATCATATTATCCCTCCACGCGTATATTTGTGCGTTCAATCACTTGTCTTCTTTTAGACATATTATGCACTGCTATCATACACACTTCAAAAATGAAGTAATTTTTCACATTTCAGACTTATCATATATGTGTTGTAATTTGGAACATCAGAAATTAAAGTTTGAAACTTAGAAAGATCATAATTTTTGCTTGTCAAATATCTTTCCCCTTTGTCCTTCTTTAAAAATATTTGAGCTTTCCCCACCAAACGTATAATTTGATTGATGCTATTCATATATGATTATACCAATTCAAAACAATATTACTTTATAAGTATTTGACAGTAACATAAATATAGCCATATTAATATTTTGTACGTATAAGTCCAATAATGTTGGTAAAAAATAGTATAAATATCAACAAGGGTAAAAGTGATTTTTAATTTGATGAGTTACATAGATTTAACAACTATATTTTTTTTCTTCAATATTTTCATTCATCTATGTAGGATTGATGAAGTTCTTAGTGAATTAAATTCTGGAAAATCCTTTATCGTTTATTTTGTAGAATTTTCCATTTTGATGTTAATGAAACATTACTTATTTTATGATGCTATAATTTTGGATTTTATTTGTACTGAAAAGTTAAATCGTGTTATTATTAACTTTTTTGTCCTCTTATTTTCTTTTAGAAGTGATATTTAGTGATACGTCCTTTAAAGAATCTTGAAGAAAATGATTTATTTGAAGTTCGACGTGTGCTTTAGGTATTACCATTCTCATCTCTTTTTGAAAAAAATTTAATCTAAAGGTCCATAAATTAATGATTAAAAATTCATGTTGCTATTCGATCTTCTACTTCACTCTTACAATCTTATATCGTCTAATAGAATTACTTTTGTTGACATTTTCAAATAACAAGTTTTTCATATCCAAATCAATAAATATAGGGCACTTTTACAGTTTTTTGTATATATAAGGGATTTGCATTCTATGCTTGAAGATTAAAGTAAATAAATTATTTACGCTATCTTGATTGTCTCTTTGTTTAAAGATACAACGTCTGTCGATCATGCACATAAATATTTTGTAGACTAATAATATCTATACATGTAAAATGATCCAATGAATATAACCAAATCAGACATGTTGCATTCTCTTTTGTTACTATCTTATCATCCATATAAAAGAATACTTTTGTTTTTAATGTAATTTATCCGCACAACATGCGGGCACGCAAACTAGTTAAGGATAATATTTGAGGAAGAATTGTACCATAGGAATAGTGTAGGTTGATAAACCTCTATGACATAATGTAGAAGATGTAGTTTAGTCCCAGGTAGAAATTAGAATTAGATGGATATTTTAGTATATTAGAAGTGGAACTTGTCCGCATTAAGCTCGAATTATGTAAATTATTGTGACCTAAATATTTGTTAAAAGCCCAAAATATGCTTTTGGGAATGTAATGGTCAAACCTGGTAAATGAGTTATTGACGATGTTGGCTTTGGAATTAATGTGTATGTTGATTGTCATCTTCTTGAAATTATTGATTAGTGATGGAAAGTCTTGTGAATTAAGCTTATGACTATGCTATCACTTGAATTATTATCTTGTTATTATGTGAACCTTGGATTATGCTATTACACATATTATGTTCAAGCCTATTGACTAAACTAATATTTTTGCAAAAGAATCTCTTCATCATTGTATTCTTAATCTTGCATGTAAAGGGAGATTCTATAAATTATAATTATGTCTAGTTATTGACCATGCTAATAATCATGTTAAGGCTGCTAATATATGAAGTGTTCTTGTCATATGTATTTACACGCTCATGAACCTACAAAGATATTGCATTGATAATAATAGCAAGGCATGATGATATGTCCTTCTTACTTATTTTCCATTTTATTCTTCGGGGGCTTGCACTTGTTATTAATTTGGCTAAATATATATATGTATATTAGTGTCATGGTGAATATATTAATTTTGTGATGATTTTCAAAAAGGCCAAAGGATATATTGATATTGTGATGATGCCCTACAAAGATAAAAGATATATTGATACTATGATGATGCCCGACATAGCCGGAGGATATATTGATATTGTGATGATGCCCAACAAAGCTAGAGGATATATTGATATTCTGATGCCCTCCAAGGCCGGGGAATATATTGATATTATGATGATGTCCAGCTAGACCAGAAGATATGTTAATAATGTGATAATGCCCAACAAGGTCGAAGAATATATTGATGTTTTGATGATGCCCGGTAAATTCGGAAGAGGTAATTACGACATGATAATGTCTGGTAAATTAGGAAGAGGAATTTATGACATGATGATGCCCGATGAATCCGGAGGATAGATTGATGTTATCAAAATTTTAGGTATGGCAAGCATCTGTACATATGTGTATATCTGTGGTTATTCCTTTGCATGATTATTCTTGAATGTGTATTAGGAGTATGGTATTGTCCTTAGAAGGTTGTCTGCATTTCTCTCGTAATAGTCACTTATTAAGTAGCGTGGCTAGTGTTACGGTTAAACAGTGAGTAGAAATAGAATATGTTGTATAATGATTATAGACTAATTGATAAATACAATATTGTGTAGAATTAATGTTTTACCTTGTGCATATAGTTGGCATGAATAGACGGATTAATTATGGAATATTGCCTATTACTATGAGTTATGTGATAACTAATTGACTATTAATTGACTTTATACTTGAATAAATAGAAGCCTAGAATTGTAATACCTCATATTCTTTCTAGTTCAGTTCAGCTCATAGTACATGCATAAGAGTCTTAGAACCCGAAAATTAAGCTAGGTGTTAGAGATTAGTCTTATTTGTGCCTCTAAACATCGATTATTTTATTTTTGACCTTCCCGACATTACAATATTGATTTTAATGTTGATTCATGATTTGAGATGTCAAAGGTACATCTCGGGTAAGTTTTAAAAATTTTCGATGAGCGTAAAGGCATGTTGGAAGACCTAAAATAGTATTAGCACGCGATAAGGTATCCCACGGAGAATGCTCTACTCTGACTCTTCGAAGCCCATGGCACACTCTTTATCGCGTGCCTCCTTATTTTCCAACTTATGTTTCCATTTTTTAAGGACAATTGAGCCTTTTTCCTTTACATAATTGATCCATAACACATGATTTAGGGTCTCAAAAGAACAAATTATCATCTTACTAGCAAAATCCTCTCAGAAGAAGAGCATTCTCTCTCAAGATAAAACCCTAGCCTCCACAAAATAATCAAGGACATTTAAGCTTAATTGTTAAGAAAACCATTAAGAATCTTCACGAATTCTACAATTAAGGTATGTGTGATGATCATCCATGGGCCCTTTTCATCCATGGGGTCCAAGAACCTATTTTGATGTTTTAAATCATGAATTTTCATGTTTACAATGAATTATCTCCATGAAGTTTTATGAATTTTGATTATGCCTGTTGTTTACAAGTGTTTATTGTTGGGAGTGTTCTTACACATTGGAATAATAATATTTTCACGTTAAATCCTTGAGTCACGGTTTTTAGTATTGAAGCTATGTTACTATTACATGATTTAAACCATTCCCCTGCTTTAATTCATGACCCACATATGTTTGATGAAATGTCTAAATGACTTGGATTTTGAACAATTCTCCTTTACTATGATTTTAAAGCTTCATATGACCTTATTGCTATTCCATTCAGTGTTGGAGGTTATGAATACAGGAAATATAGTTGTTTACATAGTTTTCAGTATTTGTAGAACACTTTTAGATAAATCATGAGCATTATCATTCGTAATCATGATCAGTTGCTAACTCAGTCAAACTTAGTTCAGTCCTATTACCAGTGCCAGTTCTGTTGGAAGTAGATTTAGCACCAAGTGAATGGAGGGATGGCAGATTCCCCGACATTTAGGCATATTCATTAGTAGTAGTCCCAATATTAAAGAACTATGTAGACAGCGTAGGATATTAGGAGTCACCCATCAGTTTAGGCTTGACTTGCTCTCAGGGGTCACCCGTGAGTTAGGCTTGACATCTTGTTCCACTGGGATATCATTTTAGTGGATCCATACATCCAGTATTAGTACCCGTATGTAATTCCTAGGAAACAGGTCTCGAGATGTCACTCAGTACTCAAGACTATGAGTAGCCTTAAGCTAACCTTGTCTGTTTTCTACTATGTCTAAAACTCTATTGCTAATGCTAGAGGGTCACTTGGACAAACCCCCAGCTGACTCAAACTGTCTAAAAATACTGAATCATCTATACTAATAATTTGAAAAACTAAATGACTAAGTCCCCAAACTATTAGGACTTACCAACTGTTGGGATATAGATGAAGATGCTCAAAATCACTCACGTTACTGAAACTGAGCACCTAAACCTACATTATGAGACAATGTAGCACATAGGCATATATGTGGATCAATACTTCTAGATTGTACTGAGTATATGGGGGTGCTTACACAAGTAAATCAATATCTCAATATTATTATAAATTTGTAAGAAGAATGCATGCTAAATGTACATGACTCACATAAGCTGGAATATCTAAAAAATGAAAAATCATAATCAAGAATAGAAAAATATGTTGCATAGATAAAGTAAGTCATAACATTTACTTTCTAAAAGATATATTCTTACTCTATCTTTAAATCATGCTGTCTAAGTGTAGAAATGACTCACTTTTATATCTGAAATCTGAAGTGTGAAATCTAGTAACTAATGGCTTA
This sequence comes from Capsicum annuum, assembly GCF_002878395.1. NCBI lineage: Eukaryota > Viridiplantae > Streptophyta > Magnoliopsida > Solanales > Solanaceae > Capsicum > Capsicum annuum. The sequence goes on along the minus strand of NC_061119.1, from coordinate 21,040,138 downwards.
TAAAACAATATCTAAATAAATTCTTGAGCCTTTACACTTAGTTTCTGAAAGTTGTTTTGTTACAATTATTCTATAGTCTTTTCTATTAGGGAGGTTCTTTTAACCGACATACACTATGTGAGCTATAATAGTGTCCAACATCTAGTTTCCTCATGGGGAAACCTCACGTTTGAGAGAGTTGTCATATTCTTTCCAAGGAGTATAATAATATAATAAGTGATCACATCTATAACTATCACCCATATAGAAATAGAAATAATTTGATAATCTATAAATATGTTGGCTCGTAGTTCTGGGACATGTGTACATACCCAACTCGTTATTAAATACTACCCCATTTAATCTGTATGCTCATTCTATTGGAAATCCACTTTAAAACTAGTATAAATGGTTTACAATAACAACTAACTGTATATCAGTTAATTTAAAATGTAACTGAAACTATAAAGTGGATTCCATGTCTAAGCTGAGATCAAAAGGTTAAATGTTTATTAAAATCTGTAAATAACTTGTCATAGGGTGCTTAAAGCATAGTCATTCTTGAAATATCATCATACAAACTAGGTTTTAATAACCCATGCTTCAAATTCTTGTCAAAAACTTCATAATGTTTATGATTGAATTTTAAATATTGGTAATTCAATTAAACATCTTAAAATTACAGCAATAAGCATGAAAGTACAAAAGTATCCATGCAATTCAGAATCTAATTCACTTGAAATCTCATAATTTTGCAAATAGCAATATTGGGTGTAAACCTTAATTCAAAACTCATGTAAAATTATCTTAAAAATCTAATCTTTGAGCTCAAGGATGAAAGAATTTTCATTGTTGAAAAATCCCACATATCGTAATTGATGATTAGATGAAGAAAATTGAATTTTTTAATCTCTATTTGTGCTCTTGAAGAAAGATTCTTGAAGTTCTCGAATTGAGAATCCTTAATTTTGAGCTATCTTGAAAGAAGAATGGTAGAATTTGGATTTATTGGAGATGAAGGTTTGAATTCTAGGGTTTCCTTGGAGAGTAATTTTGATGAAAATATGCATATAATGGTTAGAATATGATTAATTCTGTGTTTTACACGATTTAGGGCATGGGAAAAGAGTAAATTTTCCATTTAAAATTTTGCTCAAAACTGGAGATTCGACTTTCCCACACACCGCGATGCACAGCTATAGCGGCGGCTTTATAGAAAATAAACGACTGCCATTTTGGCCTTTGGCGAGACGCGGCATAATCACATTTCGCCACTGGAAAAGGATGACTGACATTTTGCACTCCACCGCGATGCGGTGTTAGTCCATTTGAGGATTTTTTGCGCGATACAAGCAAATGGTGATGAGCTACTAAAAAGGGATAAACGGGAACTGGAGTTTCTCCATAATGCGGGCTAATCGCGATGCTTCACAGGAAATTGGACAATTGCAATTTTGCCCTTCACTGCGACATGGTGCCTGTCAAAATGCCCTACTGTTTTCACTAAAATCGCCACAACTTCTCAATCTTGTATCGGATAAAGGCGAAATTAATATCGATGGAAAGCTGGTTAAATTATTTACACATTATTCAGTGTAGAGCAAGAAAATTCTACGTGTATCAAGATTTATTCATTTTTAAAGTTAACCCTTCATGTTATAGGAGTAAAATTGAGCTAAGAAAAGTATGGGGTATTACATTATCTCCCCCTTGGAAACATTTGTCCTCGAATGAGATTAATTAAATTGAAGATACTAAGGAACTGAGGCTATATGCCGGTATGCACAATTGAAACAAACTACATGACAAAATTGAAAACATACTACGCAACTGAACAAATCTGCGAGTGCATGAATATACAAGAAGATAGCTATATGGCTGAATTTGATATCAGAAAAGAACTTAATTAAGGAGGATTGTTACCTTTGGCTAAATCTGAGTTCGTGGAGAAAAAGTGAGGATACTTAGTAAGCATGTCTGCTTCTTCCTCCCAAGCAGCACCCTCAACGGAATGATTTCTCCACAGAACATTGACCAAGGGAACTTCTTTGTTCCTTAGTCTACGGATCTGATGATCAAGAATCTCTAATGGAATTTCTTCATATTATTATGAATATATGTGCTTTATAGAAGGACTACAACCACTGAATCATCATGCACTTTTTCAGAAATGATACAAGGAACACTAGATGAGTTAATGACAAGTCTGCGGGTAGCTCAAGGTCATACGCCACCTTGCCCACATGACTCAAAATCCAATAGGTGCCTACATATCGGGGACTAAGCTTTCCCTATTAGACAAATATCTTCACCCCTTCATGGGTGAAACAATCAAATACACAAGATCATCCACTTTAAATTTAAGATCTCTCTTTCTTACGTTTCTATAAGATTTGTAAAGATTCTGAGCTACTTTCAATATCTCTCGAATCAACTGAACTTTCTCCATGGCTTCAAAAACCATATCTAGCCCAATCAAAGCAGTCTCACCCACTTCGAAGAAACCGACTGGTGATCTACATATCCACCCATAAAGAGCCTCAAACGGGGACATCTGAATACTAAAATTGTAACTATTATTGTAGGCAAACTCGACCAATGACAAGTGCTCATCCCAATAGTATTTGAAGTCAAGAACAGATTTCTTCAACATATCTTTTAAGGTCTAAATGGTCCTGTCTTCCTAGCCATCTCTCTATGGATAAAAAGTTGAACTGAGATGAACATGGGTACCAAGTCCATTCTATAAGACTCTCCAATACTGGGAGGTAAACTGAGTACCCCAAATTGAGATGACGGATAAGTAACTCTATGTAATCTAACCAACTCTTTGATATATATCTCAACATAATCTTCAGTTGTGTGGGATATGTGAATTTGCAAGAAATGGGCTAATTTGGTCAATCTATCTACAATAACCCATATCAAATTATGTTATCTACACGAATGGGGTAATTTAGTCACAAAATCCATATTCACCTCTTCCCATCATCAAGTGGGAATACCAAACTCCTGCAACGTGAAACGTACCACCAGGTCTTTGGTGCTCTACCTTAACCTTTTAGCAAGTTGCATACTTAGCTATAAAATCTACTATATCTCTCTTCATACCGCTTCACTAATAGACTTCTTGCAGATTGCTGTACATCTTGGTGAATCCTGGACGAATGAAGTAACGCGCATCATATGGTTCTGCCATAATCTGCTACCTCAAGTCATCAACACACGACACACACAATCTACTCTGGTATCTCGACATACCATCTCCCCATTAGGAGAAAACCTCTACCTTTTGGTCTTCAATTGAGCCCTTCAACTTGAACAAACAAGAATGCTTATCCTGCTTCTTCTTCATTTTAGAAACTAGAGAGGATTTTAAACTACTCTGAACTCAAATATTACCTTCAGCTGAGTCAACCAACTTTACACCAAATCAAGCTAACTGATGAACTTCTTGAACCAGTTCCCTCTTATCATTCTCCACATGAGCAATACTGCCTATAGATAATCTACTAAGGGTGTCAACCACTACATTAGCCTTTCTTGGAAGATACAAAACACTCATGTCATAATCCTTCAATAATTTTAGCCACCTTCTCTAATGAAGATTTAACTCTCTTTGTGTGAACACATACTGCAAACTTTTGTAGTCCGTAAACACATCAACATGCACCCCATAAAGATAGTGCCTCCATATTTTCAATGCAAACACAACAATAGCAATCTAAAGGTAATAGGTAGGGTAGTTCTTTTGGTAAGGCTTAAGTTATCTAGAGGCATAAGATACCTTACCTCTCTACATCAAAACACAACCCAGGTCAATTCTAGAGGCATCCCAATATGCTATGAACCCATCTGCACCATCAGGTAGTGCTAAAATTGGGGCTAAAATAAGTTGAGTCTACAACTCCTAAAAAATCTTCTCATAGGAATATGACCACTAAATCTTAACTTTCTTCAGAATCAATCTAGACATAGGGGATATAATAGAATAAAAACTTCAACTAAGCGTCTATAACAGCTGGCTAAACCCAAGAAACTTCAGATGTTTGACAAAGAAATTGGTCTAGGCCAATTCCTTATTGCTTCTATCTTTTGTGGATCAACTCTAATGCCATCACTAGAAACAATATGACCAAGTAAAGCTACTGATCTTATCCAAAACCACATTTACTAAATTTGACAAACAACTGGTGATCACTATGATTTTGCAACACAATTCTAATATAGTCTACATAATTATCCTCACTGCGAGAATAGACAAGAATATCAACGATAAAGACTATGAAAAACATGCCAAACTATTTTTTAAAAACTCTATTCACTAAGCCCATGAAGGATGCTAGGGTATTTATGTCACACCCCAAATCCTAATGGGGCAGACTAGCACCTATAACCAAGGAGGCCTGGGAGAACTAGCTCATAACCTTATACTTCCCATGCGTACCTCTATGACAACCCAAAATTCAGACAGCATCATGTCGCATATAAAAGGAAATAATCACCTGTATAAGCTCGAGCACACATATATATGTATATAAAATACTTGGCCATTAGAGCTATCATGTCTATTAACAAAACACCACCTTGACTGTATATTAGGTCTGCAAAGCCTCTAGACAATACACAGAGTTTAACTAAGGTCGGGACACACCTCGCTATATAATTAACTTCTATACAATACCAAAACTGACTGGATATGACTCGGAAATCCCCAAAGCAAACTGGAGCTCACCAAAAGCAGCTGGATATCCTGGCTCCTACTTATGTGTTATATGAGCTGAGGTACCTATGCCTGCGGCATGAAATGCAGGTCCCCCGTGGGGACGTCAGTATGAAATATGTACCGAGTATGTAAAGCTGTAGATAATCACATATGATATAGGAGCTCAATAAAAATTAGAAACAAGTGAATAAATCGTAATAGGAGTGGACCACACTTACTAGAACTTGCGACAACCTGTACATTGTATTTATTCAATCACTTTACCTTCATTCTTATCATCATTATAATCATTACTGTATTGTACTGTGACCATTAGGCTACCTCCAGTACATATCAACTGGGATCGACCCATGATAGGCTTATGCCCCTGGGATACCACGCATAAACACATAAATAGGGATCGACTCATGATAGGCTTTTCCCCTGGGATACCACCCGATAAGAGAGAACTTCCATCACTTAGTTCAATTAATTTTTGAGATTGTTATTTTGGTCGCCACTGCATTTTTGATACTTTGAAACAATGATACATCAATAAGAGACATAAATATACCATCAATGCAATAACAATGAAGTAAGAACTCATTGTCATATCAATGAAGTGTTTTGGAGTCTTCAATCCCATAACAATGAAGTAGGAACTTATTGGTATATCAATGAAATGTTTTGGAGCCATTAATAGCACATGGATCTTATTTGAGTAACCGGATACTTTCTGACATTCATTTGTGCAATAAACATGTATGATTTAGAAAGCAAGTAAGTATTGGAATGTCTTGACATCTTTTAGGGTGGAAACAAGTTCATTGGTAACGTAGGACATCATACAAAACCATTATGGATCACATGTTATTGAATAACATTGGAAAATTTCTTAATAGAACAATTGTTCACTTTCATGCCAAAGATATGGTATAGAGTATGCTTTACATGCCTGACTGTCAACCTTCAATACTAGTCCCAAATGGACTTCCCATCTTTTCGGATTACTTATCTACAATGAACATTTATAGAAATCTAGTATTAGCCACCAAACATCACAATTCAATTATTTGAATTCACCAAACTAGTGGTTAAGTAGTAAGCCTTAATTACACCATAAAGGGTGTCACTTTAACCCTCGTATACTCCAATTACATTCACATGCCATGCATATTCATACAACATCCTCCAATATCAAGTTTGGATTTATTTATCCTTCCAACCAATCCATTAAACCAAATTGAGCCATAGACATAAGTAATCATCAATTCAATAGTATATCACCATATCCACCTTCCATAACTCAATTACCATATCAACCTTCCATAATTCAATACAACCAAATCATTCAAAATAGTCCATAACCCTATTTTCATCACTTTTCAATAACAACCAATATATATAATCCTCTATCACACATATACACATGGAAAAGAACAAAGGAAAACAATATTCATACCTTATAATTAACCTCTTGATTATGCAATCCTGTTTGCACAAGTAATAGGTGTTGTTCGAAGCTCTCGAGATGACAAATGCAGTTATCGGAATTTCTACGGTTGAATCAAAAGTAATTTAAAGGCCAAATTTGGCTAGGGTTTGTTCTTTCTCAATGATTGATGATGAAAATGAGTTTTTGAACTCATATACATGTATATATACACATATTCCCTTCCATAATATAATAGGAAATGACCAAAATGCCTTTAAAATTTAAATAATGTCAAATCTGTCCTTTGGTGGACTGTTTTGATAAGCTAAAGTAGATCGACCATAACTCTTTGATACAATATCGAAATTGGGTGAAATTGGTATCGTTGGAAGGATAATTCAAAGGGATTTCATTTCATATAAAGTAGGCCACCCATTTCATCTTGTACAAGGAGTTATGGTCGTTTGAAGTTGACCCTAAAAATCTGTTTTGATAGACTGAAGTAAAATGAGTATAACTCCTTACTCAGACATTTGATTTGGATGAAACCAATTGCATTGGAAATAAGACTCAAAGATATTTGTTTTCATAGGTCGAACCTCTCCCAGTTCATTATATTAAGGGAGTTATGATTGTTTGAAGTTGATCCAAAAATTCGGCTGGCCTCAGTAGTTTGTGTGCAGGAAATTTCCTGCACTTTTACTATTCCCAAATATCCTGGCCACCATTTTATAGTTTCAAACGTGCTCGATTATTTCCGAAACCTACCCGTTTTTGGAAATCTTTGTATCATTGGAAAGCTTATTCAATAACCTTCATATAGACCCATCAACGGGCAAATTCCGGTATAAATAAAATAAAAAAAATTAATTCCATATAAATAAGACCAATACATGTACTTGAATATGCCAATACACGTACTTGAATATGGGGTGTTACATCCTTCCCCCCTTAAGTACATTTGTCCTCGAATGTTAGCGTAGTTGTTCAACCGAAAAATTTCAAGTCCATCATTAACATTCACATCATCACATAAATACTATGCACATATAAAAAAAAAACTTACTTGTTAATGTTCTAACTCCGTTTCTTGAACTTCCTCTTCATCTTTGAACAAATGACGGTACTTAGATTTCATTGCTTCCTCAGCTTCCCATGTAATCTCTTCCCTTTGACGATTTCTCTAACGTACTTTCAACGATGCTATCTCTTTATTTCTCATCTTCTTAACATGGCGATCTAGAATAGCAATAGGCACTTCCTCATAGGTAAGATCTTCCGCAACTTGCACATCCTCAGTAGAAGTGATATGTGATGGTTCTCTGATATACTTTCGAAGCATTGACACATGAAATACCGGATGTACTGATGAGAGCTCTTGGGGTATCTCTAATTCATATGCAACTTGTCCAAACCTTCGAGTGATCTTATACGGGCCTATATAACGTGGAATCAACTTCCTTTTCTTTCCAACTATCATTACCCATTTTATTGATGATACCTTCAAAAATACCCAATCACCTATAGAAAACTCTAGCCCTCTCCTTCTACTATCCACATATGTGTTGACTTTGGGTTGTTTTCAGTCGTTACTGAATTACTTTAAACTTCTCTATGGCTTGATAAACAAGATCCGGTCCGAACAAAAGAGTTTCATCCACTTCGAATCATCCTATTGGTGATCTACACTTCCTTCTATATAAAGCTTCATATGGTGCCATTTTGATACTTGAATTATAGGTATTATTATAGGCAAACTCAATAAGAGGTAAATGATCATCCCGGTTGCCCTTTAAATTTATTACACAAGCTCGTAGCATATCTTCAATTGTTTGGATGGTACGTTCTGCTTGTCCATCTGTTTGAGGCTGAAAAATTGTACTCAACTTCATTTGTGTTCCCAAACATCTCTGAAAAGACTTCCAAAAGTTTGCGGTAAATTGCATTCCCCGATCTGATATAATAGAGATTGGCACTCCATGTAATCGGACTATCTCTTTAATGTACAACTTTGCATACTCTTCAACTGTGTAAGTGGTCCTAATTGGTAGAAAATATGCGGATTTGGTAAGTCTATCAACAATCACCTATATATAATCAAACTTCCGGGATGTACGAGGGAAACCAATAACGAAATCTATGTTGATCATGTCCCACTTCCAGCTTGGAAGATCAATGCATTGCATATAACCTCCGAGTTTTTGGTGCTCAACTTTAACTCTTTGATAATTTGGACATTCAGCTACAAATTCTGCAATGCTCTTCTTCATGTCATTCCACCAATACATATCTTTCAAATCTTGATACATTTTAGTTGATCCTGGATGAATGGAATACCTTGAACAATGTGCCTCTGTCATAATCTTCTTTCTTAGCCCGTCTACATCCGGCACACACAACCAGTTTTGGCACTGAAGTACTCCTTCTTACGTAAGCTCAAATGCCTTGGTCACACCACTCTGAACGTTCTCCTTAAGCTGTAATAAAATAGGATTTGCATATTGCTTCTCTTTCACTTTAGCTACTAATGAAGATTCCACAGCATTATGTATGATAAGATCTTTATTCGGAGTTTCAAGAAGGCAAACTCCCAAACTAGCTAACTGGTGAAGATGTTTAATCATCCCTTGCCTTTCTATAGGCTCCATCATAGCCTTACGACTTAATGCATCAGCTACCACATTTTCTTTCCCTAGATGGTACAAGATATCAACATCGTAGTCCTTTAATAGTTCAAGCCATCTCCGCTGCCTTAAATTTAGATCCTTCTGATTAAAAATATATTGCAAGCTCTTATGGTCAGTATATATATCAACATGAACCCCACATAAGTAGTGGCGCCATATCTTTAAAGCAAAAATAACTGCTGCCAGCTCAAGATCATGTGTAGGATAATTTTTCTCATGCGGCTGCAATTGTATAGAAGCATACGCTATTACCTTACCATGCTGCATCAATACACATCCTAAACCAATTCTGGAAGCATCACAATATACTGTATACCCTTCGGTGCCTTCTGGAAGTACCAACATAGGTGTAGAAATCAACTTGTTCTTTAAATCTTAAAAACTCTTCTGACAGGCATCATTCCATTGGAATTTAGATGCTTTATGGGTTAGCTTGGTTAAGGGTGCTAAAATGGAAGAAAAGCCTTTAACAAACCTTCTATAATAACCGGCCAACCCGAGAAAACTACGAATCTCTGTAGGCATTGTGGGCCTTGGCCAGTTCTTCACAGCTTCTATCTTTTGAGCATCAACCTTTATCCCTTCACTAGATACAATATGACCCAAAAATGCCACAGACTTTAACCAAAACTCACATTTAGAGAACTTTGCATAAATCTTACAATCATGAAGAGTCTGCAATACCTATCGTAAGTGACTGGCATGGTCATCTTCTGATCTAGAATAAACTAGAATATAATCTATAAAAACTATCACAAATACATCCAGGAATGGCTTAAACACCCTATTTATCAAATCCATAAAAGCTTCGGGTGCATTTGTTAGACCAAATGACATAACTAGAAACTCACAATGACCATACCATGTTCGGAAAGCTGTCTTGGGTATATCCTTTTCTTTGACCCTCACTTGGTGGTAACCTGACCTCAAATCAATCTTAGAAAAGCACTTGGCGCCCTGTAACTGATCAAATAAATCATCAATTCTTGGACGAGGATATATATTCTTAATAGTCACCTTATTCAATTGCCGATAATCAATACACATCCTCAGCGAGCCTTCCTTTTTGTACACAAATAACATTGGTACTCCCCAGGCGGACATACTAGGCCTTATGAATCCCTTCTCTAGAAAATCTTTCAATTGCTCTTTCAATCATCAACCTTAAATCACATACTTACATATATATATATATATATATATATATATATATATATATATTCAAATCAATTTGGGGAAAGGCCTAAAGTCCAAAACAATATCATTAATACTTCTAAAACGTGAATGTATTCATAAATCCAAAACTCCTTTCTTAAAATCATGATTTCTATGCCCATGAGATTTTAGAAAAACCGCACATACCTTGAATTATAAGATCTGAAATATGGAACTTATATCTTGATAGATGAAATCCAAATCTTGATTTGTTTATAGGAGATATTGAACTTAAGGCTTGATTTTCTTGAATTTCTTGTTCTTGGATAAAACCCTAATTTGATCTTATTTTGAGAGTGAAGAGGACGTTTTTGATGTTGTAAAACTGATAATGATTGATTAATAACACTTAAGGGGTGATTTAACTCATGTGAAAGATTTTTGGAGTGAGGGAAGACCAAAATACCCTTACGAAATTACTTCCCATTCTCAGCTGACGACCAAGGTTGATAAGCCATCAGATCTGTGAGAAGCCATCAGCTTTTGTCATCACCTAGGAGATGAAAATGATGGGTTTCTGCCTAAGGCTGACGACATATTCTGACAAGTCTTCAGATTTGTGACAAACCATCAGAATTGTTGTCACTTAGTTGCCAGGCTGATATGCTGAAGTAAAATTGGCATAACTTTTTGCTTCGGTATCGGATTTTGGCAAAATTGGTGGCATTAGAAAGAGGACTCCAATAACTTTAATTTTATATATAATAGGACACCCAATTAGTTATATAAAACAAGTTATGTTCGATTGAAGTTGATCCAAGTTTTGATGCTCACTAAAACTTAAATGATAGGAAAGCTTTCAACTAGTCCTTGAGTTAAGGGACCTCTATTATCTCAATTCATGCTCAAATAGGTTCCCACACTACATAATTGATTAACATGCCAAATTTTCATAGGATTTAAGGTTTTTGGATTATCTATGCATAGAAATGACGGTTTTCATTCTAGCCCAAAATGCGAGGTGTTATAATAAATATGTGTATTTGGTGATAAATAAGCCTTTTTCCTATATGATGACTAGTGCTACTTGACAAATAGAGTTGATCTTTGGTTAAATGGACTATGGTTTAGTATTGCACCTTGACTTGATGTGAATGTTCGCTATTTAGTGGATGATAATTAATTACTATGTCTTGAAAAAGGAGTTCTTATAGAATCAGCTAGGCTTATAAATAAAGTCTGAATGTTTAACGGATTAGTAACTTTATAATAAGTGTTGATTTGTTACATACGAATAGATGAATTACTTGGATGATTTTGACATCTAAATGATGATATGTTCTGGATTGTGAGAACTTGACTTATGTTAATTCAACGGTGGTAATTCATGATAGTCTTAAACTTCGTAAGTGACCGTTTATGTGGAATGTGGTAAATTATGGATGTTGATATGTTGGTTATATTAATATATGGATGGTGATTTGCTCTTTAATATACTCTCCGGTGATATGGGATGCCGTGATGAGTTCTTTACTTCATATTCTCTTATGTGTACTCCCCAGTGGTATGGGATGCCGTTGTGGATTCCTTTACTTTATGCTTACAAATTTGTATGTATGTGTAATACCCTGAAAAATTCGAACCAATATTAGAGCCATGTATCAAGCTCATGCACAGTAATTCATGGTTCTTTTATAGTTTTAAGAACTATCAACAGATAGATAATTGAATTATCTTTCCAACGATACCAATTTAACCTAAATCCAATATCGGAGAAAATAGTTATTCCTATTTTACTCCATCAGGATGGAAACAGTGTGATGAAATTCATGGTAGCTTATCACATTTGTGATGCCCTATAACAAAGGTCGCCAGCCTTAGGAAGATTCCAGCTCCTAAGTGACGATATACATGGTAGCTTAGCATATTTTTTATGCCACGTCACAAATAGCGTCAGCCTTAGGCAGTATCCAACTTTTATGTGATGACATTTTTGATGGCTTACCATATTTTTGATGCCATGTGATAAATGTCATCAGCCTTAGGTAGTATCCAGCTTCCGTGTGACGACATTTTTGATGGCTTACCACATTTTTGATGCCATGTCACAAATGTCGTCAGCCTTAGGCAGAATCCAGCTTCTGTATGACGACATTTTTTACGGCTTACCACACTTTTGATGCCTTGTCACAAATGTTGGTAGCTATTATTTTCAGCAACTAGGAATTTATTTCATAAGGGAATTTTGGTCTTATCCCTTTATTTCCCTTGACTTATAACCCTAAAGGGGAATAATTTTTCCTATTTTTCTTCAGTTAAGCATCTCAAAAACACTCTCTTACACTCTCAACCACAAGATTAGGGTTTCCATTATACTCATCTCTCAAAAGCAAGATTCAATCCTTTTTCCAATATAATCAAGAATTAAGTTTCCCAATCCAAGAACTCTCCAAAAAATCATCAAGGTTTCCTTTCTAAGGTATGCGTAGTGTTCATCTATGGATCCAATCCGCTCATACAGCTAAAGAACCATGTTTTAAATATTATTTTGTAAACTTTTTGTGGTGATATGAGTATGTACATGTTGACAATTGTTGTTTAAGTTTAAAGATGATATCTAGCGGTGTTTTCATGGAATATATATGTTTGTTAGTTGAAAACTATGAACCTTAGATGGTGTAAAATGGTACAAGTTATGAAACACACCTATGCCTTAAAGATTGCATGCAAGGTGTTCGATAAAATCATAGGATGCTAGAAATTCATGTTTATATGGTTCCATGATGTCTAAATGACAAGTCCATGTTAGCTATATACTTTAATATGAATTCCATGCTTTTCATCTATTGCTATTATTGTGATATGAAGCATGTATGATAATAGAGATACACAATATGCACATGAAATATGGCTATGCACTCCCTACCATGCTTAATATATTGAGGAACTACATGATGTATAATATCCTCTATTTATGATAATGTGAATTGTGGACTCCAATCTTATGATCAAGTCAGTCAGGTTGTGTCAGTTTCCTTCCATTGAGTCCTGGGGGTATTCATACCTAAAAATATAGCTATGTGCCTAGAGACATGTCATTCTTCCATGACACTCTCAGTCAAGCCATGATCTATAGAATTCAGTCAGTCATATGACTCAAGAAAAATCAAGTAACCTCAGTAATTTCAGTAGTTCAGTAATCTTAGTGATCTCGTAGTTAGTAATATTTGTAACCTCTGTATTCAAATTCAATCTCAGTAACTTCAGTACTCTTTATCAGTCCTTAGAAATCATTATATTTTGTCCTTCATCGGAATCCAGTAAACTCAGTTTTAGCTCCACTGAATAATACCACTATTTTTAGTTCAGTTAATCAGTATTAGTTTAGCAAATTAGTTTAGTTAAGTTATTTAGTTCGTCCTAGTTATTCAGTTTAGTGTATTTCAGATGAGAGTAGGATTCAGCACCGAGCAAGCCTAGGGATAGGGACTCACCCGCTTAAATAGGACTGAGATCCCTAGAAACAATCCCTAAGTTCCAGAACTACATTGCCAGCATAGGTACGAGATGTCACCCGTTAGGTAGGACTGACATACTCAGGGGTCACCTGTTAGCACATTTATATGTATAGGACTGATCCTAGGAGTCACCCGCAAGATTAGGACTGACTCCACAGTAGATGTCTATACTGGTGGTGCGGCATTGACACCCTTCCAGTCAGGGGAGAGATTGGACCCTAGTCATCTTATCTTGGGGTGTGTCGATTAGATGAATACATCCCACAGTTTTAGTTACAGATTTAGGACTTTTAGATACAGTCAACTCAGCTTAGTAGTACGGATTCAGTACTGTTAGATACAGTCAATCTTATCATTATAAATTGACTTCAAGATCACCCATTAGCTAGGACCGATCTCAAAAATGATTAATCAGTATTAGAATCATTAGATTTAAAGATCACCCCCTACATAGGACTGATCTCGAATTTTGTTACTCCAAGTAGAACAAAATTCAAATAGTTTCATCAGACTTAGATTGTCAAATACAGTCGCTCAGTATCAGCTACATCAGTTAGGATAATCATCATATTTATATTAGTTATATCATTTTTCTGAACTCATGTATCAGTCATATAAATTATCAAAATTCATGATATCAGTATTCAGTTTTAGGACTATCAAACACAGTCAATCAGAACAGTTCTTTATAATTTGAACAGTCAAAAATAGTCATTCATCTATTCAGTATCTCAGTATCAGTACACTCATGTTTTTAGTATTCAGACTCAGTAGTCAGTATCTTTATGAGTTTAGTTACAGTTATGTATGCATGTATGTATTCTCATAGTCATATTAGTTAGCATTTTTCATGTATATAACCCTTCGCATTTAGCCTACCTCACTCATATACTCAGTACATTCATACGTACTGATGCATTTACGCTATGGTGCTTTCTCTTATATTACACCATAGGTTCAAAGGCACGAGCTTCAGATCAGCAGTAGTATTCCAGTGTTCAGAGTTTGTAGTGAGTCCTTCTTATTCGAGGATGATGTGATTATTGCTATATTTACTATTTATTTGCTAGATGGAGTTAGTTGGAGACATGTTCGTTCAACTCCTTATTCAGTTCAGTTAGAGGCTTTTAGACTAGATGTCATATTGGATATTTAGATCCCATTATTTTCAGTATTTATGACTTATTTTGGTATTGTTATACCTTTTCCAGACATTTTGTTATCAGATGTTTGTTCAGTTCAAACCTTATGGACTTTTATGTTCATGTATTTGCATTTTATAAAATATTATGCAGTATACAGGTATAGATATTAGTCATGGGTTTGCTTGTGGTCCTTTGGGTTAATGAGCACCGTGTAGCATTCTGGTTCAGAAAATTGGGGTGTTACAAACTTGGTATCAGAGCTTAAGGTTCAATAGAGCCCTAGGAAGTCTGAAAGTCGCATCTAGTAGAGTCTTGTACATGCATGTATTGTGCACCACACTTATGTGCAGGAGGCTATGAGATGTTTTAGGAACAGTTTCCCTTCTTTTATGTCTCAGATCGTGGTATAGAAAGGTTCTCTAAGAAAACTCATGTAGATTCTCATCATGCATTAGTCATGTCAACTTTACCTTACTTTCAAGGTAACAGAGGTAGCGAAGCTCAAGTCCTACAGATAGGGCTTTCTCAAATAGTCCCTACAGATAGCTATGGGATTTCTCTCATGCTCAACAGTATCCCATCAGTTCAATTATGTCCCAAAGTTATACAGATCTCATTCATGATCATGAGAACTCGTTCTCAAACCCAGATTTAGATATGCCAGCAGATCACTTCTCAAAATCCAATGATAGCATATGACTAGAGTTAGAAGCATGAACCCAGGAGTTTAGCAGTAGTAGAGTTTAGATAATAATATCCACATTGAATAGACTATGTATTCATGGGGATAGTTGTGCCAAAATGAACCAGTAGGCTTGAACGGTTTGAGTTAGAAATTTTAGTTTATTGACTCAAAATTAAGCTTAAAGGTGAAAATGTGATACTTGTAGTATGTGAGGGAAACAGGGGCAGATGATGTGTTTAGTAAGGCAAGCATGTGTTAATCAGAGTGTAAGTATGTGATGATGATTGTAGTTCAGTTCAGAGATTAGTTTAGTGTTTACTGACTTATGATGATGGCTTAAAGCTAAGGGAGAGATAATACATCAACTAACCAAGTCAGGCTCACAGATTCCAGTAGTAGTGCCATTATGTATAGAAAACCAATTAGGGAAGGAGATTCCCGACCCATCCTTATCTCAGCGTAAAGCTTTGAACTTCAGTCAGCATAGTGCCTATGTATGCTTTATGTCTCAGATTCCATGAATACAAACTACGTTCACACGTATTCCATAGAATTGTGTGCGCTTTCAGTTCCCAGTATAGGGACTTCAGTTCTAGATTACTCAGTGTTACAAATCATGTTCCATAAAATCAGAAATTCCAGACTCAGGTCATACAGCTCATAACTCATGTACACGTATCATTCTCCCTAGTATACTCAATTTCCATGACTCATGCTACGCCTTTACTGATCAGAAAAATTAAGACTATGTCATGTATATCCTTAGTTTATCTCATGCATCATGCATTAGTTTCAGACTCCCAAAGTTTAGTTATAATCTAGTTCATAGATACCATGTGCATCACCCAGTATCTTCTTAGAGGGGGGAGATACCCTACGTTCTCTTAACGCTCTCATGTCTTAGATCGTTTAGTTTCTCCATGCATAATGAATTCAGTCTAGAATAGAGGGTACTCATAAGTTTACCCTCAAGTTAGAACTCAGTTATAAGTCAAGTATTCAGAGGTTCAGTTCTGTTCATGAAGTTCAGTCCATATGTCACGTAGCAGACTCAGTGATGTTCTCATGTTTCAATTCAATCTTAGTGCCTTTATCATTGTATGTTCAGTCGCATGTTCGTGAGTCAGTTCAGCCATGTATTCATGCATCAGATATGCGTGGTCAACTTATTAGTACTTTCAGTCATGCATTCACGTATCATGTCAGTCAATAATTATGCATCAAATATGCATGGATTCAACTTATCAGATATGCATTTTCAGTTTGAGAAACTCAGTTTATCGGAACACTCAGTCCTACATTCATAAATCAGCTACCCATGCATCAGATATGCATATACAGTATGATATGATCAGTTTTCAGTCATGTCAGCAATGAAATCATGATCAGTCATTCATGCTATATAGTCATCATTTTATATTTTCTCCCTTTTTAAGTAGTATCATTCGAGGACGAATGGTTCCAAGGGGGAGATATTGTAATGCCCCAAATATCCAAACCAGTATTAGAGCCATGTACCAAGATCATGCATAGTACATCATGGTTATTTTATAGTTTATGAGTATTTTATATGTATATTAAGGCTTCAAATAACTCCTATCTATCAAACGAAACAAAACATTCCTTACCGATTAAATTCTTGAGAAGGATACTGGTATAGTCAACTTCAAATGAGCATATCTCTCATTATACTTAGAATTTTTGAGCTGATGCCCTATAAAAAGATAGATAATTGAATTACCTTCCAAACAATACTAATTTCTCCTAAATCCAATATCGTATAAAAAAGTTATTCCTATTTTACTCCAGCATGTCAGGATAGAAACAGTGTGACGACATTCGTAGTAGATTACCACATTTGTGATGCCCTATCATGAAGGTCGTCAGCCTTAGGCAAAATCCATCTCCTAAGTGACGACATTCGTGGTAGCTTACTATATTTTTGATGCCATGTCACAAATGTCATCAGCCTTAGGCAGTATCCAGCTTCTGTGTGACGACATTTTCTATGGCTTACCACATCTTTGACGCCATGTCACAAATGTCGTCAGCCTTAGGCAGTATCTAGCTTCTGTATGACGAAATTCTTGATGGATTACCATACTTTTGATGCCATGTCATAAATTTCGTCAGCCTTAGGCAGAATTCATCTTCTGTGTGATGATATTTTTGACGGCTTACTACACTTTTGACGCCTTGTCACAAATGTCGTCAGCTATTATTTTCAAAAACTGAGAATTTATTTCATAAGGGTATTTTGATCTTTTCCCTTCACTTCCCATGACTTATAACCCTAAAGAGGTATAATTTTTCCCATTTTTCTTTAGTTAAGCATCTCAAAAACCCTCTCTTACGCTCTCAACCACAAGATTAGGGTTTCCATCAAACTTATCTCTCAAAAGGAAGATTCAATCCTATTTCCAAGATAATCAAGAATTAAGTTTTCCAATCCAAGAATTCTCCAAAAAATCATCAAGGTTTCCTTTCTAAGGTATGCATAGTGTTAATCTATGGATCCAATCCGTTCATAGAGCTCAGGAACCATGTTTTAAATATTATTTTGTAAACTTTTTGTTGTGATATGAGTATGTACATGTTGATGATTGTTGTTTAAGTTTAAAGATGATATCTAGCGGTGTTTTCATGGAATATATATGCTTTTTAGTTGAAAACTATGAACCATAGATGGTGCAAAATGGTACAAGTTATGAAACACACCTATGCCTTAAAGATTACATGCAAGGTGTTCGATAAAATGCTTAGGATGCTAGAAGTTCATGTTTATATGGTTCCATGATGTCTAAATGACAAGTCCATGTTAGCTATATACTTTAATATGAATTCTATGTTTTTCATGTGTTGCTATTGTTGTGGTATGAAGCATGTATGATAATGGAGATATACAATATGCACATGAAATATAGCTATGCATCCCTACCATGCTTAATATGTTGATGAACTGCATGATGTATAATATCCTTCCATTGAGTCCTGGGGGTATTCGTACCCGAAAATATAGCTGTGTGCCTAGAGCCATGTCATGGTATCATGAAACTCTCAGTCAATCCATGACCTATAGAATTCAGTCAGTTATGTGAAAAATCTAGTAACCTCAGTAATCTCAGCAGTTCAGTAATCTTAGTGATCTTGTACTCGATAATATCTGTAACCTCAGTATTCAAAGTTAATATCAGTAACTTTTGTACTCTTAATCATTCCTCAGAACTCATTATATTCCGTTCGTCATTGGAATCCAGTAAACTCAGTTTTAGCTCCACTAAACAATACCACTATTTTTAGTTCAGTTAATTAGTATCATTTCAGCAAATCTATTCAGTTAAGTTATTTAGTTCAGCCCAGTTATTCAGTTTAGTGTTTTTCAGATGAGAGTAGGATTCAGCACCGAGCAAGTCTAGGGATGGGGACTCACCCGCTTGAATAGGATGAGATCCCTAGATGCAATCCCTAAATTCTAGAACTACATTGCCAACATAGGTACGAGATGTCACCCGTTAGATAGGACTGGCATACTCAGGGGTCACCCGTTAGCATAATTATATGTATAGGACTGATCCAAGGAATCACCCGCTATATTAGGACTGACTCCACAGCAGATGTCTTTACTGGTGGTGTGGTACTAACACCCTTCCAGTCAGAGAAGAGATTGGACCCCAGTCATCTTAGCTTGGGGTATGTCGATTAGATGAATACATCCCATAACTTCAGTTACAGATTCAGGACTGTCAAACACAGTTAACTCAGCTTAGTCTTACAGATTTAGTACTGTTAGATACAGTCAATGCTTATCATTGTAAATTGACTTCAAGATCACCTATTAGCTAGGACTGATCTCAACTATGATTAATCAGTATCAGAATTATTAAATTTAAAGATCACCCGCTAGATAGGAATGGTCTCAGATTTAGTTACTCCAAGTAGAATGGAACTCAGATAGTTTCATCAGACTTACAATGTCAGATATAGTTGTTCAGTATCAGTTACATCGGTTAGGCCAATCATCACAATTATATCAGTTTTCTGAACTCATGTATCAGTCATATTAGTTATCAGAATTCATGATATCAGTATTCAGCTTCAGGACTGTCAGACATTGTCAACCAGACTAGTTCTTCATAATTCAAACTATCAGAAATAGTCATTCATCTATTCAGTATCTCAGTATCAGTACACTCATGTTATCAGTATTCAGACTCAGTAGTTAGTATCTCCACGAGTTCAATTACAATTATGTATGCATGTATGTATGCTCACGTTCATATTGGTCAGCATTGTTCATGCGTATAACTCTTCGCATTTAGCCTACCTCACTCATATACTCAGTACATTCAGACGTACTGACGCATTTGCGCTATGGTGCTTTCTCTTATGTTAAACCATAGGTTCAGACGCACGAGCTCCAGATTAGCAGTAGCATTCCAGTGTAAGATTTTGCAGTGAGTCCTTCTTATTTGAGGATGATATGATTACTGCTATATTTACTATTCAGTTTCTAGATGGAGTTAGTTGGAGACATGTTCCTTCAACTTCTTATTTAGTTCAATTAGAGGCTTTCAGACTAGATGTATGATTAGATATTCAGATCTCATTATTTTAAGTATTTATGACTTATTTTGGTATTGTTATACCTTTTTCAGACATTTTGTTATCAGACGTTTGTTCATTTCGAACCTTATGGCCTTTCATGTTTATATTTCCGCATTTTATGATATATTATGCAGTATACAGGTACAGATATCAGTCATGGGTTAGCTTGTGGTCCTTCGGATTCATGAGCACCATGTAGCATTCCAGTTCAGAAAATTGGGGTGTTACAGTATGACACCTTGATCATATGCGTTTATGATAGTACTAATGTTTCTTTGCTATTTCGGATTATTTACTTCATATATAATGGGATTTACACTTGATCAATTGATAATTCATAGTATTTTTCAAGTTTGATTATTAATTATATACAGTGGTGATCAAGATGACTCAGGTTTGATTTTGTACCTTGACTTAGAGTTATTATATTACTTTATATCATCTTCATATCATGATTTAGCTTGGTCGGTCAATGATTCCTACTGAGTACCCATTGTTTTGATACTCATGCTACACTTGTTCTATTCTTTTGATGTAGACCCGAGTACTAGTTTCGGCTACTAAGTTAAGTTCGTGCTACATTGAACTTTCGGAGACAGGGTGAGCTCTTGGAGATTTGAGTCGCCCGTTTCCCTCTTGTCTTTATTCAGTCTTTTGTATTTGAGACGAATGCATTGACTATTTTGGACTATTTGAGTTGTATCCTTTTATTTCCAAACTTAGATGCCCTTGTACCGATACTACCTGGAATACGGATATATTTAGTACTTGAATTACCTCTATCGAAACCGCCACCAATTCATTTTTTACTACCACTAACAATTCTGGGATTAAAAAATTTGACATTTTTACAGAGGTTTCTTAATTTATCCATATTATAAATCAAACTAAAGAATATTCAAAATATGCAAAAATAATAAAAATAAATATTTAACAATTAATACACTAATTAAAAATTAGAAGTAAGAGATGGAACGACAATACTAAATTTTTGAAGTATTCGAAAGTTGCGACTTTAGAATACTTCCAGTTGATATTTGTAATTGCACAATTAAAAAATAAAATTGTGTTTTTTAAGAGATAATTAGAATATTTCAGAGAGATTGAGAAAATGAGATTGTGAGTTGTGTGAAAAATGAATTTTGAATTGGGAGCATTTATAGGAAATTTTTTGAATTAATTTTTTTTAAAATAAAATGCCAAAAAGTGGGTTTTGGCCATTGGAAGGTTCAAACGGCTATAATGTTGTTAGCCCTCAAAAATCCAATGGCCCACTAAAAGCTAATTGTTGTTTTTTAAAAAAAAAAAATTATATAACCGGGTCGGGTAACCAGTGAGCTTGGTTCGGGCCTCTAAATAGGCCGGTTCATTAGGCCTGTCAACATAGATGGCCCAGCCTAGGACCGGCATCCCTGTAGATCGGGAGCCCATTGGGCCGAGCACTCTAAACGTGCTGGGCTTACCAGGCCAGAACGGGCAAAAAGAAAGTAAAAAATAGAAATAAAAAAAAGTAAAAAATGACTAATTGATCAATGATAATAAACAATATGCAAAATAGTCACAATACTTGCAGTTATAAATATCATCGAAATCCCCCCCCCCCCCCCCCTCCCCCGGCCGAGTATTTGCATTTTTTTATAACAATTTACATTGAATTCTCAAATTTCTTTTTTTTTTAAATTCGGATATTGAATCTGATTGATATAGGACTTAATAAAATGGAATATGGTTATGTTATTTAAAATTACTCTTTTTTAAATATGTAAGATTTTTATTGGGTCCAATTTAGTGATGTAGAGCTCTAGTAAGAGGCCAGGTGGCGAAGATAGTTTTGTAAAACCACTATTAAAAAGTAATTGTATAAATGAGCATGTTTCACAATAGCAATGGCGTAAACAAGCCAAATTTTTAGTGGATAGTATATTTGAACCATTTCTAATGGTTCAATAACATATTTGACCTTTTTCCCAACTAACAAATTCTACAGGCTCAAAATCTGTGATGCAACTTATCAAGCTTTTACTAGCCAAATATCCTGTACTAACGATACTACTAATCAAGCCCTTGAGATTACATAAATAATCTACAACAATAAAAATACTGGCGGAAACAAAATTTCACCTTGCATCATCAGAAGCTGAAGTTATCTAAACTGTTTGATCCTCAACCGTGTCTCTTCAATCAAACATTTAGTTTGTGTAATACTTTACCGAAAAATGATGTTTTTGATGTTGAAGCGAATAGGCAGAACGATTGTTGATGCAGTAGCACAACTGCATTGTCTTATTTCTATATGATTGAGAGAAATATAAACATCTGTTTGGAGAATGCAAGTGAAAACAGACGGTTTCTTCAATTTTATCAGTACATGCGAGTTGAAGCAAAAAAGTAATATATTTGTCTTGACACTTAAGTTCTCGGAAAAGAAGTACTCTTTTTAAACCTACATTAGAAAAAATTAGCACTTCTTTTGATACCTGACTTTTAAAAAGGGGAAAATATGAGCTCTAGACCAAAATAAATTATTTTTTTTAAATGAATTCACCAAAAGTAATATATTTTTTTGAAACCTTTAGCAAAGTATAAACGTTGTTTCCAGTAACATATTATGCTTTAAAAAAGTTAACAGAACAAAAAGAGCGGTGGATGATGTTAAAATAGGAATTGTTACTGTCAGTAACGTTTTTGATATAAAATGTTACGATGAGTAATGAGAATCTACAACTCTGCCACATCAGAATCTTTGTATGAATCAGACATTAAATTCATTACTGCAAATTACGTTTTAGATTTTAAACGTTACTATGAGTAACGATACTATAAAATCGACTCACAACTCTGTGGTGTCAGAGTTTTGAGTTACTCAGAGTAACGTTACTCGGAGTAACATTTTAAAGCTAAAACATAACTAACAGTAACGAATTTAACATCAAATTTGTACATAGATTCTAATGTGATAAAGTTGCAAAGTCTCGTTACTCCTAGTAATGTTTATCTCAAAAAACGTTACTGCCAGGTGATCCAGGCTTTTAGTAAGCTTATCGATCAGGTTTACCTTCTTGGCAATCTTACTAAAATAGTCATCCTCCTGCCTCTTCGCATGATGAAAATTTGTTAACCGTGATGGAACATTTTTCTCCTTTTCTTCAAAGCATGTGTTTTCTCAACTGAGAGATTAGGTGATCCAGTATATATAGGAAGGGCGGTCACTAAGACTGAATAGTTTTCAGGGAGAAGCACTTGGTTCAAAGGCATCATTAGTAACTTCTAAACTTTAGATTTAGTTTTGTCAAGTACAGGTGACTTGACATGAGATGATAAAGGTGCAGCATCCTTGCAAAAGATTTAAAAGAAAAGGTCATTTTACTCGAAGCTATCTACAAATAACTGAGGTTAATAATCAACTGATATAGTTATAACTGAACATAACCATAAGAGAATTACAAGTTATCCTCATTAGAAGAGATGTAAGTACAAAATAAGGGAGATACATAAGAACTGAAAATATCATGATTTCTTAACCATCAACCTTACCAAGGTCTAGCTAAAGAAAATTGCGAGACCTAAGTATACAACAACAAAGAAATTTATGATACAATTGTCGCAAACTGCGTCATCTATTTCTTACACTGGAAAATATAATGGACAAAGGGTGGAAAGAAAGAAATAGAGCTCACCTGCTATTGTTAATTGAACTGCTAGCACGAAAACATAAAGGTTTAACCAACTTACCTTCCTCCAAAACGATGAAGGTTTGAAGTACATCGCCTAAGTAAACCCAAATCCAATAACGTTACTTGCTATATCACGAGGATTCCAAGTGTTCTCATCAATTTCCTATTTCTCTAAGCGTTCATGTATCGTGCTAAGACCTTGCCATTTGTCCTATTTCTCTAAATTTAATTTCCTATCTTATTTTGAGTACTTTACCTTAAATGGATCTTGATTTTTCATTTCAAGCGTTTTCAGCCACAGTAGTTAATCGGGAAAAATTGGCAAGAGTAAGCTTTTCCAAAACTATTTAGCCATTTACCTACTAAATTTGTTTTTGATTTACTTTTTAGGGTTAGGGTGTAAAAAGTGGGAAAAAGTTAAAAAAGTGGGGCCCGTTGTTTCATTATTTTTAGAACTTTGCAAATTTAATAAGTACACCTAACACCCTCCACTTATTTCAATATCCAAAAAAAATCCTCTCTCTCTCCTCTTCAATTCTCTCAACTCCCGCTTATAGAACCTTCATTCCAAAAACGTCATTTTCATTTATTCTTCTTCTCCAGTTGCTAAGGGGTCGTTGTTGCTTAGTAAGGTTAGTTAAAATCAAGTTGCGATTATTTCTAGATCCATTTAAACTTGTTTCTTTGCTATTCGATTCATAGTAATGTTGGAAATTTATTTATTTATTTACTAATTTGGTTGATTAAGTAGTTAAAAAATGAGAATTTTATAGGTAATGAGTTTGATTTTAAAGCAATGGTTGAGGTTTTATTCGGCAGTTTTGACAATTTTTCGTCGATCACGGTGTTGAATTTTAAATTTTTTGTTTAGGAGTTTTGGTTTAGTTTTGTTTGTTTTATAGAAATGAAGTGTTGAATGGTGGGGTAACTATTATTTTGGCAATTTGATTCAAACAATGACTTGCTTCTGTCCGTAGATCTGTGGTCTGTGAAATTAGAATGCAGTCGATTGAAATCTATTTTTAGACGTATGGAATTGTTTTAAAGTATGATTGCTAAAATAGTAAAACTTGAAAGATTAATAGGTAATTAATTTGATTAGGTGCACTAGTTTGATTTTTAGCAATTATTGTGTTTTGATACTGGATGTTGGATTTTGGCTCAGTTATTGTATGTTTGTGTAGTGAACTGTTTAATGGTGGGAAATTTCTTAATTTTTTAGGTGGGTTTCATTTTAGCATTGAGTTATTTTTGTTGATAGACTTGTGGTCTATTAACTTAAAATGGGAGATTTGTTTTGTAGGTGTAGATTGTGTTAAAAATGGGTAAAAAAATATCATTCCTAAAAGCAAAGCCGGTACCGCTTCTGATTCTGCTGGTAGAAGTAGAAAAAAAAAAGTTGAGGCAGTTGAAAATGTCTCAAAGAGGAAGAAAATTGAAGACTCAATGTCCGAATCAGATAGCGAGGGAAGCGGGAGAAATAGTGATGATGGAGATAATGATCCCTTGTCCGTGCCATCTCTTTCAATGTTCATTTTCATGAAGTGGTATGACCTACGAACGATTATGGACGAGATCAGATCTTTCCCGACAAGGATATCGGTCAGATTAAGAATGGCTATTATCGAGAATTTTAGCAAGTTCTTGTCGACCAGGAGTTGAAAAAAATATTCAAGCGGTCCTTTTTTGGACACCTGAGAAACCTGCAGGAATATCTTAAGTTCAATGGGCAGTTGGTTCATTATTTGTTGTTGCGACGTTTCAAGAATGATAAGATGTGTCATGAGACGTTGTTCTGCGTTAACAACAAGTCTGCCTATTTTGTCTTGAAAGAGTTTTGTTTGATCAAGGGGCTAAACTGTTCATCGTGCCCCAGTGAATCAAAAATGAAGAAGGTGTTAGCAAAGGGGGTGAATTTTTTTTTTAAGGTGATGAAAAAAAAAAATATTACGGTTGCCAACTTGCTAAACCTGATCAGAGGGAATAAGATGAAGGTTGTCGACACAAAATTGATATGAATGGTCGATCCTTTGAGTTTCTTCGAGAGTTATCCATGGGAAAAAGAGATATTTCAACTCACCATGAACTATCTAAAGAAGAAAAGTGACCTGAAGAAGCAGAGGGAAGTATTTGATGAGAAGCAGAAGACATCTTATGCTCTATTTGAATTTCCCTGGGCATTCATGGTATCTACCATAAACTCTTTAGTGAGTTTACCATAGATACTCCTTTTATTTATACTATTTCATAGACTCTGAGTTATTTTTCCCTGTTGTGCGGCTTAAAGATTTAGATCTATGAGGCCTTTCCTCATCTTAGAAAATTTGCTGAAAAATTAACGGATGAGCCATTTCTCATTCCCTGCATCCTCAGATGGCACACTACAAAAAGAGACAGGATAACCAAAGGCAATCCATTCAAGTATAAAGGAAAATTTACCAAGGTATGAACTTATTTTTTTACTATGTAATACTACTACTGGAGATTCGAATGTTATGTAATTGTTAATTAATCTTTTTTAGAATGTGCAACCGTACATCATTCCTACTGTTTGTGAGAAAAATATGGATTACATGGTTACATTTAAGCCATATACGAATGAGGTGAAGAATAAAGTCCTCGATGACTTAAAGAAAGAGTTAGAAAGGGTGATTGTCCTTACTTTAAATGAGAACAGTGATAAAAACGTGGATTTGGGTGGTAACCCCGTTGGATTAAGCATTGGTGATGATAATTCTTTGAGCACCTTAAAAGATGCATTGGGCACCCTATCCCCTAGGGATCTTCATAAGCGTGTTATTGTGCTCGAGGAAGCGTTGTTGGATATTGCTGCCTATATCAAAGAGAAAAGACTGAAGAAAAAGAAAAAGAATGAGTGACAACACGAGTGAGGTAACTTCATTCAATAATTGATGTTGTTAATGAATTTTAAGATTTAAATATAATTAACACTTTGTAATATGATGATACAGTGCATGTGGACCTACATCAATCGGAGAGGAATAAGAAGAAGAAGAAAAAAAGGAGAAAAATGGATGAATTGGCCTCTATTATGGAAGAAGAGGAAAAGAAAGAAGAAAAGAAAGATGAAGAAGAAGAAATGGAAGAAGATAAGATCCAAGAATAAAGTGGAAAAGAAGCAGCTGCAAAAGAAGAAGAAGGCTGAAAAAGAAGCAGCAGAAGATGAAGAAGAAGGCAAGGAAAAGGAAGAAGCTGAGAAAGAAGCAGCAGGTGAAGGAAAAGAAGAAGATAAGGAAGAAACAGTTATTGCAGGTGAAGAAAGAGAAGAATCTGGGGAAGAAAAGAAAGTTGAAGAAGCACCAGCTGCTGCAGATAATGAAAAAGAAGGAAAAGAAGGTGAGAATAAAGAAGTAGATGCAGCTGTTGAGAAAAAAAGAGCTGAAGCTGACCAAAAAGATGTGGTCATGAATATAGTTGGTGAAATGAATAGTAACATTTGTGTTGATGAGGAATATGGGGAAAAAGATATTTTAATGCTAATATTGTTAACGTGTTGTTGAATGATCAGTTGTTAGGATAGGACAAATATTCTTTTTTATTTCACAAGTATGAAAGTTAAAGGATATGTTGGTAGGATATTAGAAACATTCTTCTATTTTATGGTAGTTGTAATGATTCTGCACTGAATCTGTCTCTGCCAAACTGATTTGTGGCATAGCCATTTGAATATGCAGGGTGTTGTCATAGTTGGTATAGTGTATGGTTGATATCATAGAATGTATAATTAATCTTTCGTATACTGCATGCAAGTATATCATTACTATACAGGTCAATTTTAAGTTGACGGGTTGTTTGATCGACTATGATTCTATTAAAAATAGTATTAACATGATAAAAAAATAGAAGTATTAATATTTATTCAATATCACTACATCCATGTTACACCTTTGCAAAGAACGAATACTAGCATCATAGCACATAACATCATTTTTAGGCCATTCTCCCTTTCTTCGGCTAAAATAAATATTTGTTTAGTTGCTCACACTCTATTTGGGTTTCATGTAGCAACACTTTAAAGTGATCCCTCTATTCTTCATCTTCTTTGAACCAATTCATGAGAAAATCTTTATTTTCTTCGCATTGTTGGAGCCTTTGTAGTAGATTAAATTTTGCCAAGCCTTGAAAATTTGATGTCTCGGGTCCCGAACTCTACGTTGATGGACTGGTTGGAGTTGATAGCTCATCAAGCCATTTAAAAAATGAACATGCACGATTGTCCTAGAAAAAAATAATAATTACATAATGACTAACTTAACTTTATAAAAAAGATACACACAGCTCACTTTCGCAATTGCACAATTATAAAATTTGCGATCTGGATTTGAGTCTATGCGTGACGTCCTCAAGACTACCGCATTCCCTGAATGACAAATTAGAGTATTTTTAGAATTGGATGTTTAAGAGGATTGAGACATTGAAGATTTTTTATAAACAAAACAAAGTGAATGAAATAAAATAATGATGGATGACCGACCTTATATATGATGTAAACACGAAGTGCTGACACTAAGGGATTATAAAAGTAGCCATTTATTACTGTTGGATCAGTAATTTTATTTTTTTAACTGGTGATGACACTTAATAAACCATCATAGATCATGACTTATGTCAGCCATCGATTTGTCTGGTCTACTGTAGACTTATACATTCAATAGTGCATCAATTGATCTCCTTATTATGCATAGACCATGTTGTTCTATGTACACTGCTAAAGACCGTCACTTGGATGTAGTTAAGAATGAAAAATTAAATTAAAAATAAATGTAGTGTTGATTTCTACACATGTGAATGAGTGTAAACATTACATATAATCATATTAGAGCATGTACAAATTGGGGGGGGGGGGGGGGGAATTAAGAAGTGTGTGGATGGGAGATGGTTGAATGTTCGATATCCTAAGAGTAATGTTTGTCGAACCATAAGTATGTTTTGAGGATGTATATTGTATTTGATGACTACATATTCCACATACTCATTTCATCACAACCCCTAAATCAAAATAGTGTGTGGAATGGATAGTGATTGAACAGTCACCATCCTCAATACAATATATATCTTCAATACATACTTGTGCTTTGACAAACATTACTCTTAGGATATTGAATATTCAACCACTACCCATCCACACACTCCTTAATTCACCCCCTAATTTGTATAAGCTCTAATATAATTATGTTTCATGTTTACACTCATTCAAATATGTACAAATCAAACTACATTTATTTTTAATTTAATTTTCTATTTTTTAACTACATCCAAGTGACAGTCTATAGCAGTGTACATAGATCAACATGGTGTATGCATAATCAGGAGATCAATAAATGCACGAGTAAAGGTGTTAGTCTAAGGTAGATTAGACAAATTGATGGCTGACATAAGTCATGATCTACGATGGTCTATTAAGTGTCACCACCAGTCTATAGACAAGACTAATCGATGGACCCTCAATATTATCTATTTAATTCATTTTTAGTTTAATTATTTTCTTCCACCAACCCCAAAATATGTGATTATCTATTTTAAATCATTTTTAATTTAATTATTTTGTTCCAAAAGCCCCAAAACATGTGATTATCTATTTAAATTATTTTTAATTTAATTATTTTATTGCACCAACCCCAAAAATATGTTATTATTTGTCAAGGAAAGAAGGAGTATACGATTGATGATAGACTATATATCACTTTTTATAGCAACTTGAAATTAATTAAGTCAAACTACAGTACTATTAATTGAATAAGGCATACATATTTGAAATTTCTGTCTGTACAGAAGAAAATGCTTGGTTTGCGTATCAAAACAAAGATGATAAACATAACTGAAACAACATACTTATATTAAAATTGTTCATTGCATTACATACTAAAATTTACAGCAATAGGGGGGAAATAGAAGAAGCTTTCTTCTAACAAAATCCTTCTAAGAAAGTTTCTTCAGCAATGAACAAACCAAAAAAAATTGAATAACATAAACAAAACAAAAAAAGTAAACTAAATTATGGGGAAGGTAGGGGGTGATGTAGTTGTTGCCATCCATTCCAAAAAGCTCCAAAATTGCTCGGAGGAAATGAGCAATTCGTCAGGACTCACACTCCAAGTAATGGCAATCTTCTACCAGGTCATAGAAAAGCCGATCAAAATTGTTTTGAAGCAGAAGCAAATAATAGTGATTAGGGGGAACTCGGCTGATTGGGCAAAGCGGAATTCTGCGACCAGGTATAATTTTAGTTTTGGGGAAGAAGAAGAGGGTTTTTAATGTTTTGTGTTTAGGGACAAGTGAAGGGTTACATAGAAATAGGCCCTGTACTTATAGACCTATTTATGGCGTCCTTTCATATATCCAACCAATGGTCAGTCGATGTTGTGGGAATAGAAAATGACTGGTTTGCATATACCGACGGTTTTTCTTGAGAACAGAGGTGTTTGCAGCTTTTAATTAATTGGGAACAGAAAACAATGATTCAATATATCTATTAGAGAGATATGTCGGTATAAATACCCATACAGTATATTTGATAAGTAATAATATAATCAATATATATTATTTAATAGACCGGGTGAAATATATACCGGAGAATGTATGTAGTCTATCGTAGACAAAGCTTTAAATCAATAACAACTGAACGTTAAATTCTACTGAAATGCTCATTTATACCCCAAACAGTAACTTTACAACTGAAGAAAAAGAAAGCCTATCTATGAATTTTTGGCCATGCTACATGTGGTTCTTTTGTTCCCAGATTTCTTGTATATTGAACACCTATTCTTCCTTTTAGACTTGAACGTCTCACCGACTCCCTTAGCGTGTTTGACTTTCTTCCTTCCGAGTTTGGGATTGTAGGAGGGTGGAGAAATTTTAGTGTCTAGCAATTCCTATGGCACAGTCGACAACGTTAATTTCTTCTAAGTATGCGAGGAGGTAACTTTCAGCTTTATATATTGGCGAAGAGTAAACGTAGATGGAGTTACCATAACCTACGCCATTGCTATACTTTGCTCGCAAAGTTGCCATCGCATGTTCGCATGGCTTTTTCACCAAGTCAAATTTTTTACAAGAACAATTCCTCTCTAAGAGATTGACCTTGGCAGTAACACCATTTCTAAACATTGTGTACTAGTCTAGAACCCCATTTGGATTAGTCACAAATAAGGAATCTCTCGCACTTTTGTTGTCCCTTAGGATCTTTTCCGCACAAGGCACATATTTGTTTTTTTTTCATCAACATAGGTATGTCTCTCCCTAAACTTTTCACCAAATTTTTTAGAGATTGAATTGAATATGTACGACACAAGGTACTCCCATACATCTATCAAAATCGAGTTGAGCGACTCGGTGATGTTTGTGGTCATCACATCGTACCTATTGACTGGGAAGTATGCTCTACTCCATTTTTCAAAATCAAGCACATTTTCAAGGACATGTGCTGCCTCGGGGAAATTATTCTTCAATTCCTGAAAATTCTTACTGAACTCATCAAAGGAATACGTCTTTGCCACAACGTAGAATAGATAAATATGTTCTCCACAGTATTTGTTTACCCGAAGATTTTTAGCAGGGTGCCTCATGCAAAGTAAGTGATGTGCACGACTGTATAAACGGGAGAAGGCATTAGGGATGCTAATGTGCCTGTCAGAGATTACACATAGATCTGGTTCATCTTCTATGATAGACTTCAACTTCTGGGGGAAGAAGGTCCAAGAAGCATCATTCTTTTTTTCGATGACACAAAAGGCAATTAAAAAGATATGATTTTTGGTGTCCTGTGCAACTTCACTCAGCAACACGCCCCCGCACTTTCCATACAAATGTGTACTATCGATGGAAATTACCTTTATCATGTAGGCATATCCCCGTATGCAAGCTCCAAATGCTAAGAAGTAGTAAACGAACGATCCATCAATCTGGTTTACCAAGATAGTGTATAAAGACCCTGGATTCAACAACTCCACCATATAAGAAAAAGATGGAAAGCAAGCATATCCATTCTCCGGTGTCTCGCAAATAATGTTCTTCGCAATTACACTTCCTTTCTATCATATCCAGTAGCTTGCGTGGTGATGCAACTCCTTGAACACAATTCGTTGAATTTTTCTTATGGTTGGACCTTTACCATCCTGAAAATGATTTACACATAGTGAAGCAATCAATTCAATGAGATTTTCTTGTGCTTGCGGGTGGCGTGTTCAACGCCGCATGCGTGCACTCCGACAAACTTGTATATGTGAAATTTGTCTGAGGTTTTGTACTTCCTTTCCTGTAACAACCAGCCACAACCAGGAGATACGCATTTTGCCTTCAACAATTTGGTGCATCTCTTCTCCATATGATAATCAAAATACTACATCACCACTGCTCTGTCTAGTAGTATTTTGAGTTGTTTCTTGTCGGCAAATATTTGATCACGATAAAAATTGGTTCCATCGAAGAAGGAATGTCCTGGTTGGGATCCTGTTCCATAGTCTTCTTCCACTTCTTGCGAATCTGATGAAATATCTTCCATATGCATACAATCATCTTCCATATTCATGGGATCATTGTCATCGCTCTCATAATAATTCAAATCATCATCGACTATCGGATGACGAGGTGGGGGTGATGATGACTTCATCGGTCCTTCGAAGGACCTCGCAACTCCATTTATCCTTAAAATAGGCCTAAAGCCATTTACATCAACATCCATTATATAGAGGGACACATGTGCATCATTATTTATGATCATAGGATTCACCTTTTCCCTCTAATGCATTAGATAACTAATCACCACGTTGCTTGGCGCATATCTAGATCCCTACTCTACATTATGCTTGCAATCAATTCATCGTATGAACTGTTGCGATGAACAGTAATGGGCAGTGTCACCTTGGTAAAAGATCTCCATTTCCAATATTTGGGAGTATCCACCCATTCTCCCATGAAATCACCTGAAACCAGAATAAATTCTGCAACAGATATCCTAGAATTGAGCTTCGGTTGACGGTAGATTACGCTTAGGGTCTATGTTGGGATGTATGCACTGTTGATGACTGTCGATGATTGGTCGATGACTGTATAGATATCCGTACAAAAATTTGAAATTGTAAGTACTGCTTCTAATAAATGATCGTTAGGTTCATGGAATAGAGAAATAAACTTGGAGTCGCTTGAGCTATTGTAATGTACTTTCCAAAGTGTTTTTGTGTGATGTGACTGATTTAAAGCTTTTTAACAATGGTGAAAAGTGTGTTTGAGAAGATAACAAGAAAATGGGGTAAAATGGATGCAATGGACAAGCTTATGATGTTTTTGGACTGATTTAGAGTTGATCACCGGAAAATAACGTCGAAAAGGATGCCGGAATCAGAGCTTTTTTTGGAGGGAAAGAATTTTTTTTGGAGGAAAAGAACCAAATTCTATTTTTAGCTATTGGATATTTTTTAAATATTTTTTGAAACCTAGATCGTATTTTATAATGTTGGATGATGGAGTGAGTTAAAGTGTATTATTATTAGAAACCTGTAGATAAATTTGATAAGTTGAAAATATTTGGTTAAAGTGTAGTATTACAAAACTTGTAGGTGAATTTATTGAGTTGGAGAAGTTTGTGGTGATGTGGATTAAATAGGATATATGGCAAATTTTTTAGAATTTTTGACTAAATTGCTAAATATTTTTCAAAATGTCCATTTTGGCCAACTTGCCCGAGTTACTCGCCCATGGCGTATCCATGACTTTAATATAATGAATTAAACATTAAGGTGTCATTTGGTTGGGTTATCCCAGGATAATTAATCCCGTGATTAGCTATTCAGCGATTGTCTATCCCACCAAATATATGAGATAACTTATTATATCACTATGGTGTAAATGGTGGGATAAATTATCCCTGGACTAACTAATACCTCCAACCAAATATTAGATAAAATAATCCTCTATTTTATCCTAGGACTATTTATCTCTTATACCTCACAGCAAACGACCCCTAAGGTTTTTAATATTGAACACTTTATAGGGAGCCTAGTGCACTAAACCTCCTACTATGCACGGGGTCAAAAAAGGGCAAACCACAAGGGTTTATTGTAAGAAACCTTACCCCATATTTCTGCAAGAGGTTGTTTCCACGCTTGAACGCATGACATTTCTACAAGAACATATTGAACACATCGTACTTGTCAATTTATTTGTTAAATATCATTTTATCAACAAGTTTAATACTAGACGAATACTTACAATTTTGAGGTATCTCAAAATCTACAAACAAAAATCATTATGGAATTCACAAGTTTAAGAAATTTAATATTACAAGCAAGAAAATCATTGTGAATTCTCTTAGGTTAACTTATAGTGATCACAACATTTGTCTGCTATTTTTGTTACTGTATTCAAGTAAAATTCAATCATATCCTAAATAATTCTCATAACTCTATCATCCACCTTTTTTCATAGACATGAATACATATACAGAGATACTTTTATACTATAGAAACATTGTTTGCATAGTACATGAGTTAAATGTGTACTTACTTCATCAGAGGATATATCATCAAACACAACAACTTCGGCAACAGACTTATGATAATTAACAGTGTCTCTGGACGACTGGCTTGAGCCGTGGAGATAACGAGGAGAATGTTTTGTGATGTTCGTAGCACATTTTGCCATGTTATTTGGAAGGCATGATACATAAATATTACCCTAAACTTGACACCAAATTATAACTTTGACCATAAACTTTGATTGTGCAAAATATGACCTTTAAATATTCAAAACTGCACAAATATGACCTCTGATCCTATGTGGTAAAACACGTGCTGTACACGCAAAATTGAGCACGTCGGGCAAAAAATTTGAGCGTTCCAACAGTAAAAGAAGGATAAAATGACTATTATGCCCTTACTAATTTATTTTTATATATTTAATGACTTTTCATTATTATTTTTATTATTATTTTCAGCTCAAATATGAAACTATACTAATAATAAATAAAAAAATTGTAGTTTTAATAAAAGGTTATTTTATTAAAGTTATTAAATTAACGTTAATAAAACATTAGTAAATTAACATTATTAAAACGTTATTAAATTAACATTACTAAAATGTTTTTAATAAAATGTTATTAAAACGATATTAATAAAATGTTATTAAGGGCAGTAGTAGTTTATTAAATTAATGTTATTAAAATGTTATTAATAAAAGGTTGTTAAGGGCAGTAGTAGTAGTAGTATATTAAATTAACGTTATTAAAATATTATTATATTAACGTTATTAAGAAAACATAATTAGAAAAAGAAGAGGAAGGGGAAGAGGAAGAGGAAGAAGAAGAGGAAGAAGAAGAAGGAGAGGAAGAAGAAGAGGAAGAAAAAGAAGAAGAGAAAGAAGAGGAAGAAGAAGAAAAAAAAGAGGAAGAAGAAGAAGAAGAGGAAGAACAAGAGGAAGAAGAAGAGGAAGAAGAAGAAGAAGAGGAAGAAGAATAAGAAGAAGAAAATGAAGAAGAGGAAGAAGAAGAAGAAGAAGAAGAAGAGGAAAAATAGGAAGAGGAAGAAGAAGAGGAAGAAGAAGAAGAAGAAGAAGAAGAAGAAGAAGAAGAAGAGGAAGAGGAAGAGGAGAAAGAGGAAGAAGAGGAAGAATAGGAGGAGGAGGAGGAGGAAGAAGAAGAGGAAGAGGAAGAAGAAGGAGAAGGAAGAGGAGGAGGAGGAGGAGGAGGAGGAGGAGAAAGAAGAAGAAGAGGAGGAGGAAGAAGAAGATGAAGAAGTAGGAGAAGAGGAAGAAGAAGAATAAGAAGAAGTGGAAGAGGAAGAAGACGAGGAAGAAGAAGAAGAGGAAGAAGAAGAGAAAGAAGAAGAAGAGGAAGAAGAAGATAAAGAAGAAAAAGAGGAAGAAGTTGAAGAGGAAGAAGAAGAGGAAGAAGAGGAGGAGAAGAAGAAGAAGAAGAAGAAGAAGAAGAAGAAGAAGAAGAAGAAGAAGAAGAAAGGAAGAATAAGAAAAAGAGGAAGAAGATTAAAAAGAAGAAGAAGAGAAAGAAGAGGGGGAAAAGGAAGAGGAGAAAGAAGAGGAGGAAGAGGAAGAGGAGAAAGAGGAAGAGGAGAAAGAAGAAGAAGAATAATAAGAGGAAGAAGAAGAGGAAGAAGAAGAGAAAGAAGAAGAGGAAGAAGAAGAGGAGGAAGAAGAGGAGGAAGAAGAAAAGGTGGAAGAAGAAGAGGAGGAAGAAGAAGAGGAAAAGGAAGAGGAAGAGGAAGAGGAAGAGAAAGAGGAAGAAGAAGCGGAAGGAAAAAGAAGAAGGGAAGGAAGAAGAAGAACAAGAAGAAGAACGACGTCATTTTAACTTATAGAAGAAAAATGACGTCGTTTTAACTCCAGATCAGAAGTCCTCCCAGCCAGCCCTTTTAATGATGTGGCACCATATGATTGGATTGCATATCCATGTAGGCGCAAGTGAAATTCATGCACGGAGGTTGCAAAATCGGAGGTCATATTTGTTCAAGTTTTGCATAGTTAAATGTCCTATTTGTGCACTATCAAATTTTAGGGTCAAAGTTATAATTTGGTGTCAATTTTAGGATCATATCTATGTATTATACCTATTTGAATGACATCCACAAAGCGCTGAACAAGAAAGAGAGAAGAGATGTCAACCTAGAAAAGTGAAATTAAATCAACAATATGGGTTTAAAATCACTAGCAACCCTCTGTGCCTTTACAGAAGGCCTCTCATCTTTTTCTTGCCCTTCAAACTTCTGTTGCTTTGAAGTTGATTCTTCAACGACGAGAAAAAATGTATAGAAAATTAAAGAAAGGTCAAAAAGTTTCTTTTAGAGAAGGAAATTTGTTAAATTAAGGAAAGGCCATGTTGAAGTATACTGATTGATGAGCAGAGTTCATGTCACGTTGTTACTTTTCTGTAGAAACATTCCACTGATAATGGATGTAAAATTCATTAGCAATACAGTTTTTGTAAAATTACCCCTTTATCTTATTCAGAGTCAAATATTGTATAAAAATAGATATAATACATAAACAAGACCTTTAACTTGACACCAAATTATAACTACGCGCTTTAAGTTTGCTAGTGCACAAATAGATGATTTAACTATATAAAAGTTGAACAAAAAATCACTCCAATTTTGCAACTTACACGCGTGAAACTCAATCGCTCCCATGTGGATGAGTAATCCACTCAGATGCTGCCACTGCACAAGTAGGCCCTGTAACTATACAAAAGCTGAACAAGAAAAAACTTCAATTCTAACTCTGATGCGCGTGGTTTTGAGTGTTTACATGCATTTTTCCAGGTAGGATTGGAGTGTTTTTTTGTTCAGTTTTTATATAGTTAAAGGGTCTACTTGTGCATTGGCAAAGTTAAATGTCATAATTATAATTTGGTGTCAAGTTAAAGGTCCTGTTTATGTATTATGTCATAAAAATAATATATTAACCTAATTATGATAATTATCATTAATGCACATAGTAACTATTTCGTGCACTATAACAATTTGACTATATTATGAAGGCAAAAGTTTCATACAATACCTTCATTCCTCCTTTTCTTGGTTGCTTCTCCTTCCTCAGGAAAAGGAATATCACTATTCCAGTCAATAGTAAGTGCTGAAGTTTAGTAGCTCGAGTACAAAGTAGTCCTCTGTCCATGCAAAATTCAACCAAGAGTCGAGAAAAACAAAGGTGGAAACCTGCATATGATGAATCAACTGTTCACATCTTGCAATGCTTTAAAAGTTTTAAAAAAAATAATCCAGAAAAAAGGACCTAGGAAGAACAAGGAGCTACCATGGAGGCCGAATAAAATTGGTTTTCACCTTTTCTTCTCTGTATTTATTTATTTTTACATTTTCTGTTATGATTTATTGTAATTCCTCCACCATGTGGAGCTAAACTTCTCGTTTAGGATTATGGTAGTTACATGATAGATAATTCAATGTTCTCTGGATTGCTTGCAGTTTGAGGGAGAGTTCGAAAGCTTCACTTCGATTCAATAGGTAATAGAGAGCAATGATAAGTGCATCATCACTACTGTTGTTGTATAAACTTGAATTGATTTGTTAGGATAGTTTTTGCCATTCTACGGCTCAGGTTATTATTTGCATCTTCTTGATCTTAATTATTCATTTGTTTGATCCCCATGTGAATACCACATGTGGCTCATTAATTGAACTTGAAAGATAGGATTGCAAGTGTAATAAGAAGTATGGCTTTGTTGGTAACCATATAGGTGAAGAGAATCGATTCACTATCGTGGATAGGTGTATACTTCTTATCCTTTCTTGGTTGACATGAAAGAAATGTACATGCATTTCACAATTAAACA
This sequence comes from Capsicum annuum, assembly GCF_002878395.1. NCBI lineage: Eukaryota > Viridiplantae > Streptophyta > Magnoliopsida > Solanales > Solanaceae > Capsicum > Capsicum annuum. The sequence continues at coordinate 21,002,233 of NC_061119.1, read as the reverse complement.
CGGCCATAGGAATATTACCTTATGGATAGTCAAGTAGTCTTAGAGTTGTCAACATGACGCTCAATAAGTAATAGCAACATACAACTAGTAATTACTGGATAGAAAATCAGAGTTAGCTCAAATGATTACTCAGCATGATTCAGTGAATCCATAGCCCTAAATCAATTTCATGTAATTGGTTACATAAAAATTTGCTCTTTGTTTGGTCAATTGTTCAGTAGTTTGTTTCTATTTAATTTTAATTTTGTTAAATCAAAATATCATTTGGATTTCACTGCTTGAATAAGTAATTAATATCAGTTAATTTAGTAAATAGATAAATCACAAGTCCATGTTGATACGATATCTGGACTTATATTCCTATATTATTTTCCCTACCACGATTTTGAGTTGCATTTGGTCGCAACAGTGTCCGTAGTATTACTAAGAGAGTTTATTTTTCTTCGATGTTTGTTGTTTCATTACACTTCAATTATCAAATTTTTTGATGTAGTTATGCTTCTTCTTAGTATGTATTGACGTTCTCTCTATAGTATCTTGCCACGACGACTTCACACTCCCTCTTTTCTTTTCATTTAATTTTTTTTCTTCGTTCACTCGAGGGTCTATCGGAAATAGCTTTTTTATCTCCCAAAAATGGTCAACATAGACTCTGCCCTCTTGACTCCTCATATATAAGTAAAAGACAATCTTTACAAGCTAGCATCTTTTTGTAAAACTGTGTAAGACAAACAAATCTCACAAGAAAGTAACTCAGAAGGCATTTGTACATAAGAAAATGGGATATTTAAGTGTGTTACATTCCTTTTTCGCTTGTCCTAAAAAGCGAGTCTCTTTCTATAACTAGCAAGTTTTCCAATGTTAATCAGTATTTTTTATTGCAAATTTAAAAAGACCAAATTGTAATTATGGTTCGATGCCTACTTTTAAACTGAAAATAAAATCTAAAAAGTTTTCTGTGAAAAACTTGAAAAGAATTTTTGTTTTTGCAGATTTAATGTCATGACCTGAGTCGAGGCCCTGGCCACGACGGGCATCCCGAACCATGAAGGCCCGAGAGACCCGGTAGCCCGTAATCATAAGCATAGCTCATATGATATAACTTTACGGAAGATAAACTGAAAATATGGTAGTCCCAAAATCAAACTGAAAGTTTCAAAACATTGTATTAAAAGGGAAAACCCAAATCCAATCTAAAACCATCTACGACGCCTCTACTGAATTGTTAAACCCAAATCCAATCTAAAACCATCTACGACGCCTCTACTGAATTGAAAACAATTGTCTTAATAGACCGGAACAAGGACCCAGATGGACCATAACAACCATAAAAAGGAAATAACATATGGAATAGATGTCTTCTGAAGTACGGGAGGCTCACCAATCTCTGAAAGTCTGGAAAACAATCTCCCAGTTTGAAGGACCACGTGAATGGGTCTCAAAACCTAAAATATGTGTCATGACCCAATTTTCGAGTCATGATGGAACCTACCATAACCCATCAGTAGGTAAGCTGACACCGTAACCCGAAGCTAACGTAATGGGTTACCTTGGTGGAATCGTCCAACATGGATCCTATATAGGAACACAATATAACAGAAATATTCCACAAACAAAACAACTAACATTCGATTTCCAATTCCATGACCTGATAGTATAAGTACAAGAGCAACTCTAAATCCGACAACAAAAATTACAGCTCAAAGTCTAATAAGCTTAAATAGTCTTAAATGATCTCATACATTCATCGCCAATACGAAAGATAGAATAAGGATAGAGGGGAAAAAGGGAAACTCAAACTCCAAGAGCTCACCTTATCTCCTAATGATCAAAACGGCACGATCTCGACGCAATGACGGCAACTAGAACTTGAGTATGCACAAAAAAGGTACAAAAGTATAGTATGAGTACCAAAACATGGGTACTCAGTAGGCATCACCGGCCAACTTAGATAAATTATAATATAAGGTCGATATAAAGTACGACAATAACTTTAAGTCAAGGTATAACCTTATACAATGAGTTTTCTAAGTCCTACACTACAACGGTTTTTCCAATCCCTACCCTAAAGCCTAATTGTCTATTTATAGTTATTACAATCAAAGTCTAAAATACCCTTAATGAAGGGGGCTCCTATAGAGTGTAAAAGAAGGCTTAAAAAGAGAACAATGCCCTTAATGAGAAGGCAAGGGTCGATTTTGGAATGCATGGACCCTTATTCTCTCTTCAACTTGAGCCAAGACTTTGAAATTATTAAAAAAGGTCTTCATCATCTTGTAAACCCGAGCTTGGTCCTTTGAGAAAGATCATGTACTCTTTGCCCCTGTATCATCCTCTCAATCTTGAAAAGAATTTGACCACAAATTCACACCTTGCAAAACCAAAGAGAAGGTAAATAAGCACACAATCCTCATGGTATGAGGGTTAGGATTAGTACCACAAATATCATCTAGCCAAGGTTGTACACATATAGCATTGACCCTACCTCTATACTTTATAAGTCAAAGACTAGCTTGGACATCATCATAATCAAATAGGTAGTATAGAAAGGAAACAAGTGTGAAGGCCTTATCTATAAGAAAATTATTTATCCAAAAAATATAGCACATAAAGCACACAAGGATGGATTTAAGGCACTTAAGCACATATGACCTATTCCTTTCAAGTAAAGTATCAAATTGGCATCCACAAGTTGGGAATTATGAAACTTAAGCACAAGTGTGTCAAGAGAGGATGCACTTTTAGTAGCATTACCCCAAGGAGACAATGACACCTTTGCCCTTGGGTTTTCAAGAATGTCACTTTACTTGTCATGCAGACCAAGCAACAAGTTGGGTGTGCCAACATCATCATATCTATGTTTGGAACTGGAGTCAAATGAAAAGAGTGGCCATAGACATGGCTCTAGATAACACTTTTTTTCCCATAGGCTTTACCCAAACTATAAGATATACTCTCTACAATAGCGTACATATCACCAAAAACCAATAGAGAGTGGAGAAAGGTATCATTCAAGTTAACTTCAACTAAGGTATCCTCATGTATGTACTCACTACTAGTTTCAACATCATCATAATAAGTACTCTCAACAATAAGGTCACACATAGTAGAAGAAGTAATTTCCAAACAATGGACACTATCCCTTTCTATGGAAGTACCCTCAAGTAGACATATACCACCACTAAAATAAAAGGGATTATTACTTAGGTCTTCACAAGAAGCAAACAATTCATCCTCATAGTCATCAAACATGGGTAGGGTGTCATACAAAGGATCAAAACCATGGTCAATTTTCAAGGAACAATCAGTTTTTAAGTTTCTTATGAATTCAAGCAAGTTAAAATTATCATCGCCTAATTGATCATTCTTTTCCAAGACTACACATTTCTTACACTTAAGAGTACTCTCATCTTTCAAGAAGAGATTTTCATCTTTAGGGGGAATGTTGTCACACTATAGTGGGTTAGTATATAGGCTATAGCTTTCAAGACAAGCTATACCTTTAACATCATTCTAAACATTAGGTTCATTAAGAGTGAGCTCATTATCTTAAAACAAGATATTATCCTTAAAGAGAAAATGATCTATCCATGAAGAGGATATACAACATGCAAAGCCATTCTCTACAAAATCATTTACAAGTCTAAAAGATATTTCAAGCACATGATTATCCCTATGAGCAAAACAAATTGTAGGGTCTCCTTTACCAAAAGGCAAGCTCATGGGTTCACTTTTATTCATTTGATCAACATTTTCAACATCATCAATCACTTGAGACCCATCAAATACTTCACACACATCCTCAAGTGGTGCACCAATTCCACACATAAGTTGATCAATACAATTTTCACAAGATGATGTACTTTCTTTCAACATAAAGACTTCAATACTAGGTGGACATAAATTGCTCTTACAAGAAGAGTCAATTTGGTCATCAATAGTATCAACTAGTGTATTCATACTCAGATGTGTACATCATAAACAAGAGGCAAAAAATCAATAGATGATGTACTATCATTTAACACAATGGCTTTAACACTAGGTGGGCATAAATTGCTCTTAAAAGAAGATTCAATTTGGTCATCAATAGGATCAACTAGTGTATCCTTACTTACAATGTGTACATCATTAACAAGAAGAAAAGAATTAAATGACACATCAGTTTCTATCCTATTAAAAACTGTTTGTATTTTTGCCATTTCTCAAGAAAGAACTTCAAGATGGTCCAAAATTGCATGTTTTTCCATGGTACCTAAGAAAAGATACTAACAAAATGTTAGTTCAAAATAACCTCACCAACTCTCACTCTCGGATTCTTACCTCACACTTGGTTTCACATGTGTTGAAAATTCGTCTTGTACTGCATGAGTAATTGAGGGATGAGTCTATTTTTGCCAAAAAAAATATTGGTGTTTGAGGTGACTCAAAGGAAAATTGTTTTCGGACTTGAACAACCAAGATACTACGAGTTACAAAATGACAAAAGCACAAAAGGACATTAACGCAAAATAAAAGAACAGTAAACTAATTATCAACCTAGTAGGTAGTTACTAGTTTGCTAATTAGTGATAGAATCAATAAAATGTAACTATGAAACACAAATTAGAAACTAAGAAATCTAAGTTTGAACTAAATTCGGTTGTTCGCAAAATGATGACATGGAACCTTGTGATTGGACATCAACTTTACAAAATTTTCGATTCTTCAATTTTGTGTCTCGGACAACTCAATCCCAAGAGAGTATGATTTCGGTTTTGGGGGGGAATTTGCAAGTTTTTTGGATCCTTTTCAAGCATCAAAATGGATTTGAAATGAATTGGTCCCCCTTGTACTTGCAATTGTACTTGAAGATTCCTTTTGTCTTTATTGTTTTCTTCTTTTTGACAAGACTTGGAAGCTTCTTCAAAAATGCCTTTAACAACTAGCACACTGTCTTTCCTCCCTTTTCAAGATTAAACAAGCGCTTTTGAATATTCTTCTCCAACAAGATATGAAGAATGAGGAAGAACAATATGAATATTCAAGAATTGACCAAGTTTGACCACAAGGCAAGTGACCTCCAGATTCTAATTTTCTCTAAAATCTAGGTACCTTTGGCCAAGACAGTCACAAATAACACAAAATCAAGTACAAACTGTCTACACCACACTATACCACACGAAATCCACCCTCAATAAGCTTCAAACTCGAGTTCAGCAATGGTGGAATGCTCAAAACAACCCGAACCTTGCTAAAAACGTAGATCTAGACTATCTTAGTGCTAGGGTACAAGGATATAGCACTAGAAACTACCAAAACACACAAAAAAAAGTAGATCTAAGTCTCAAAAATCTGCCAAAACACAAAAATGGGTTAACAATTTTTTGTGAGATTTTCGAGTGTCTACAGTTTTTTTGTTGATTTTCTTCAAAGTAATCAATAGTCCAAGATTTAGAGTTGCAGGAACAACTCTAAAACATGGCTCTGATACCAAATAATATAGAAATAACACTTTAAAACTAAAACTACACTAAAGAAAAAGATGAAGTAAAGATGATGCCAAAAGATTCAAAGACTACACTCTCATTTGGAAACTAAAGACACAAAAACAGGCATAAATGAAAGGATAGTAGTGAGACATAAACCTTTAAAAAGTGTATGAACCAAGGTGTGTATCGAACACCAAGACCCTTTACAATCTACTAAGGTGATACCACACTATTACATTGATACATAAAGGGACTCGGAGCACCCTAAAGCACCAATGTTTCTAAGCCAGATTGTCAACTCAAGTGAATTCACACTCAAGCTAACCCTAGTTACAATGAATTTTCTAGGTACTACAATACAATGGATTTTCCAATCCCTACACTAATGCACTCTCTCTTAAGAGAAGAAAGTGTTCTTCAAAATCTTCAGCAACATGTGAAAAATAGAAGTCTAATTGTCTATTTATAGTTATTATAGTTAGAGACTAAAATATCGTTAATGAAAGGGGCTCCTAGGGAGTGTAAAAGAAAGTCTTCAAAAGACCACAATACCCTTAATGAGATGGCAAGGAGAGTCTTTGGAATGCATGGATCCTTCTTCTCTCTTCAACTTGAGCCAAGACTTTGAAATTATTCAAAAAGGTCTTCATGCACTTGTAAACCCGAGCTTTGTCCTTTTAGAATGATCATGTACTCTTTGCACCTGTATTACATATTTTAACCAACGAAGGTCCACCAACTAGTTTACTAGGCTTCTAGCCCACAAGTCATAGTCATTTATTAGAGACAACTAGTTATCACTTAAGCCACTTTATTAGGAAAAATGCCATAACATGACTATTTATCCAAGTCAAGTAGATTCCATAACATGACTATTTATCCAATACTCGGCATAATCAACTTATAGTTACTAATTAGAATTAATACAGGTACCACCTCTTAACTAGTGATTAGAGATGAAGAATGATTAATAATCTACCATGAAAGGCATCATGTCCCAAGTACACAAATGGGTTTAGCCACATATGGCATAACCGCACATATGTCCATATATTCATATATACTCACCATGCATGGTATCATCATAATATCCTTATCTCTTCTAGATTAACCGAGCATTATCACAACATCAACATATCCTTCCTATTCATCAAGAATCATCATAACATCATTATATCCTCCGAATTTACCTGGTATCATCATAACATCATTACCTATTTTGTATTAACCGAGCATCATCATAACAACAACATAACCTCCAGATTTAGCGGTCATCATCATAACATCATTACATCCTCCGGATTCACCGGGTATCATCATAACATCATTACCTCTTTTGGATTAACTGAGCATAGTCATAATATCAGCATATCCTCAAGACTCACCGGGCATCATCATAACATCATTAGATCCTACAAATTCACCGGGTATCATCATAACATCATTACCTCTTCCATATTAACCGGGAATCATCATATTATAAACATATCATCCAAATTCACCAGGCATCATCATAACATCATTACCTCTTCTGGATTAGACGATATCATAATAATATCAACATATCCTCCGAATTCTCCGGGCATCATCATAACATTATTATATCCTCTGAATTCATCAGGTATCATTATAATATCAATAGATCCTCTGAATTCACCAGGAATCATCATATCATTAGCACCTCTCCTAAGACAACCAAAATCACATACATATGCAGTCAAATCAATGTACATGTACAAGCCACAATAATAGAGTATAAGTGATGCAAGGTAACAAATATCATCATACTTTACAATTAGTCATCACTTCATAATATAAGTAGATTCATGAGCATGAATATCTAAATGACATACGCAATCACCACTTTTCCAAGGTTATCATGTTTATTAGCAAGTCAATTATAAGTGAAGTGTATGCTTTCTAGTCACCTCTCTTATTCCAACATTTCACAATACAAACCAAAAAAGGGAAATCATTCACATAAGCATTAGCTAAAATGCTTAATCATTAGACTTGGTTCATAGATAGAGTGGTAACATAATTAGAGAATCACTTGGTGAACTAATCAATAAATCAAGAGATATCATAACCATAAGTTCAATTCACAACATATTGTGAGGCTATCCATCTCATGATAACAAAATATTTAATTAAGTATACATATTATTTGACCATCGACCACTTACATAAACCAACAACCAGGTTTAACCATTTTAATCTCAATAACGTAACTTACAAGTTCATTAAGTAGCTAGGTCACTAAGGAATTTGATAGTTCAGGCTTAAGGTGAGTCAAGTTGCCCTCCTAAATCCCTGTAATGCCAATGTTTTCTTCTACAAGACTAACTTCTACCTGGAGTTAGGCTAGGTTATCTAAATCACACCATAAGGGCTTATCAATCCACACTGAGCCTATAAGGGAAAAATTGTCTTCAAGCAACCTTCCTAAGTCACCCCAAACACTAAGGCCATTTCATAACTAGTCATAACTAGGATATATACTCTTTAGGTTAGAAAACAACATCATTCACAACTACTAGAGCAACTAAAGTATTTGTATGCTATTCATGAGACTTCAAGAAGAACTATCAAAGGTTCTAGGCTAAACGTCAAACATCACACTTTACAAGTTCAATAGCCTATAAGAAACAACTAATCCCACATATTGCCATTCCTCCATTTATCATCTAAAACCCCATCCAATCTAACAAGATATCAGTAATTATATGACAATCAAGCTCAATCTATCTACAAGTAAGCCTAACCTACCTTGACTCTAATTTCTCACAAACAACTAAGCTTTCCCTTCCTTTTTCTTGAAGTTTCTTCTTCCACAAGCAAAGCTATCAACAACATAATCTAACCATCATTACAAGAATAACAACAACCAATATGGCACCATTATGCCATGGGTCCAAAATGACACCAAACACCCAAGTGGGTCCCATCTTTGGGGAATGAGTTTTTGAGACCAACCAATTGTTCAAACATCATAAGGGAGTTATAACCCTCAAGAAATTTGAGTAAAACAATTTTTTTTGGGGATACAATTAATCCTCAATGACTTCGGATTTTGGGTCTAGAAATCAAGAAATTAATTCCAAATTTAAAGGAATCTTACATTAGATTTGTAGCAAAAATGAATTACACAAGTTATTCAAGCTCATAATCAACCCGCAAGACTCACTTTTAAGTCAAAATATCTTTGTGGCTGCTAAGGTTCTCAAATAGGAGAACAATGCCCCAAAAATCGGCCAAATGGGCCTTTTATATGAGTTTAAATAGGCCCACAAGGTCAAAACTTATTTTTGACCTCCTGAACTCATTCAGACTCCATTTTTTGGAAACAAACTTTGCAACCCCACTAAATTCGACATTACAGACACATTGGTGAAGTTGGATTTTCCACCTAAGGTCATTGAGGCTACTTACCATATATTTTTATTTTTGAATTTTTGATTTATGGGTCGAAAAGAGCTTGGGTATTGTAGGATCAGAACCAAGGGTCTACCTATCCTAAAATAGATATTACATAGCTTCTGGCGTAGTCAAAATTTTCATTTGAAAATATTTTATGGAAGTTTTTGCTCGGCGGCCATTTGTAATCAACAAAGACTTCTAAATGGGAAATTGGCTATAAAAACCAAAGAACTACCCGATAATTGAACTATCAGTTCCAACAAGTCATAAATAACTTGGGCAGCTATGGAGAAGCTCAAACAAGGAAAATAAGTATAAATATGAAAGATGACCTGATGGGCTATTACAATATAGAGGATCAATACTCAAAAGTACTGGTTCGTAGAACAATCCAAAAACAGCACATAATTTATGTAAAATAAGTGAGAGTATTTTGTAATCAATTTATCGTAATATACCCAGAAATTCAAGGGCATAATCAAAAAGCTTTAAAACATTTTTGTAAATCACGACTCAACCCTTTGTCTTACTTCTGCGCTAGGTGCTAGACACTACATTTCTGATAAGTACCCCATGGGCTATATGGGATTGGCCCTTGACTCAGCGGCTAAGCCACCAACCCAAGTTTGCCTCAAGCGTTAGATTATTTGATTTTGATATGCCAAAGAGGCACAAGGCCAGCATATAATCCATATCTAGAGACATAATAAAACTCATATCAGCAAAATGCAATTTTTGGCAATGAGTTATCTAAACTCGTGCCTTCTTTGGATAACCACCTATTCTCTAAGAGACCATTTTTAACCCTTTAAACTTACATCGTACTGAAATCATGATCTATTCTAAAATGTCTGCAATTTGTTCTGTTCTGAGCCTGTCGTGGCAATCATTTATTTTGGTATCATCATACCAAGACTTGCAAGCCATATATAAGCCATCTAATATAATGCCTTAGTCTTTAAATAAAAACATATTATTTGACCACCAAAAATATTTAAACACTTTAAGAGAGTTCTTCTTTCAAAACATATGAAAATCATGCAAAATACTTTTCTTTCCAATACTTTGACAAAGCGTGGTCATCTCTTTGACCAATCACATGCAAGTCCTTTATTGGGAAACATGAGCATTTATAAAACAAGGGATAACCCCTCTCAATTCTTTCATAAGACAATAACAATCTATAAACATTAGCAAAACATTTAAACTCAACTTTTAACCATCCATGTAAACAATCCATAACATTGTTAAGACAATGGGTTTCATAACAAGAAAGGGAATTAGATAAATCTTTCTCTCATATAACTTATCAAACTAATACCACATGTACAAAAAAAAACCAAGTTTTTGAAAACAACCTCATAGTTTATACAAGATTTCATCATAAAATGGGTTTATAATACATGTTCTTCAACTATTTCAAAACCCACATCACGTACAAAACTACATACATTAAAAGCTTGTCTAAATAATAATTTATGCCCATGGATTTTAGGATAGCCCCACGTACTTTTTGACTGAGAAAAATCACAGAGAACCTAGAGAAATTGGACCCCTGAAGCTTTAATTCTTTAGCCCTAGGTAGTTTCTCCCCTTTTGATTTAGTAAAGATGATTGTGACGCCCTAATTTTTTGAATTGGAATGCTACACGGTGCTCATGACCCCGAGGGACCACAAGCTAACCCATGACTAATATCTCTACCTGTACACTGCATAATATATATATATATATAATACGCAGAAAACCTGAACATGTAGGCCATAAGGTTCAACTGAAGAGATATAGTAACATCCATGGGGTATTGAATACCCAAAACAACTGAATATAAAACTGAATATTGAATCTAATAGCCAAATTTGACTAAATCTGAAAGCCTCTAAGTACTGTCTAAATAAGGAGTTGAAGGAACATGTCTCCAACAAACTCTGTAAAACTGAACTGAAGTAATAAATGAATAAATCAAATCATATTACCCTCGGATGGATGAGGACACACTGCAACACTGTGAATAAAAAGCTACTGCTGGTCTAGAACTCATGGCTCTGGACCTATGGTGTAACATGAAAAGAAAGCACCATAGTGCAAATGCGTCAATACAATTGGAGTACTGATTATACGAGTGAGGTAGGCTAATGCAAAGGGTTTACATGCATGAATAAAGCTAACTCACTGACTGATATGTACATAAGAGTACAAACATACATACATAGTAACGGAGATTGTGAGTACATGGTAGCTAAATCTGTACGCTAATACATGACTGGAACTATAGTTCTAACAACATGAGCAACTGCATCTGACAGTCCTAAATCTGGTAGAACTCTCTGAGTCCCGTGCTATAAGTGAATTTGACAGTATCTAATAGTCCTTGTATACTGATATCTGAAGAACTATCTGAGCTCTTTTACTGAGACTGATACTAAAACTATGGGAGGTAGTTGTTTAACCTACATGCCCCATGTATACCATTACGGCTAAGCCAGGGTCCAATATCTGCCTCGACTGGAGGGGTATCAATACCGCGCCACTGGTAAGGACAGTTGTGTGTGACCCTTATCTGGTAGGTACTCAAAGTAAGAATGGTGGGACCCTAAACTAACAGGTTAAGCCACCTCATCAACCTAAATCTGACAGGTTAAGATGTCTCAAACTACGCTGGCTACGTAGTTTTGGAACACAAGGATGAGTGCTAAGAATCACACCCTGAACTGGAAGGTGAGTTCCCATCCTTGGGTTCACTTGATGCTAACTTATACTCCCATCTGAAGGGACTGAACATGATTCAACTAGCTGTACATGGACTGAATAACTGACATCCGTTGACTGACGGAGTAGTACTATTATCTGAGAGTTAACTGAGATCATAAGATTTCTGATGTTTCCTTAGTCACATAATTGACTGAGTTCTATAGAGTATAGCTTGACTGAGATTTATCGTGGCACATGACATGGCTCTAGGCACACAGCTATATTTTTTTAGTATGAATACCCCCAGGACTCAATAAAAGGAAACTGGTACACATGACATGACTTGATCACAAGATTAGAGTCCACAATTCACAATATCATAAGTAGGGGATAGTATACTTCATGTATTTATTCACATCTCAACATGGTAGGGAGAGCATGGATACATTTCGTGTATATAATTCATATTCATATTCCATTGTCACACATGCTTTATTTCACAAAAAGAATAACACATAAATAGCATGGAAATTCATATGGAAGTGTATAGCTAATATGGACTTGTCATTTAGATATCATGGAATAATGTAATTATGGGTTTCTAGCATCCTAGGCATTTTATCAAACACCTTGCATGCATTATTTAAAGCATAGGTGGATTTCATACTTGCATCACATCAAACCACCTAAAGTTCATTTTTTTCAACTAACAACCACATATATTTCATGAAAACATCTTTAGATATCATTTTGAAACTTAAACAACAATCATCAATATGTACATGCTTATATCACCATAAAAGGTTTACAAAATAACATTTAAAAACATGGTTCTTGAGCTCTCTGAACGGATTGGATCCATAGATGAACACTACGCATACCTTCGATTAAGATTTCGTGGAATCTACGGTTGAATTTGCTTGAAGCTTGAAAACCCAATGGAAGTCCTAGACTTGTTCTTGACTGTTCTTGAGTGAATTTTGATAAAATTAATGAAAAGGGCTGCTTTGTGGCTTCAATCCAAAATTTAATGAGTATATATAGGGTTTTGGGAAGTTACCATATTACCCTTGAGGAGTTTAAAACAAAAACTGAAAACTATGCAAAATTTATCCTTATTTAGGGCCCCGGCGCAATGCAGAGCTTGGTGAAATGCCACTTATTACGACCTGGAAGCTTGGCACAAAGCGGGGCTATTGCGGAGGATTTCTAGAAATTGACGAGTGCTATTTTGTCCTCTGGCGCGATGCGCCATGCACTGAAATGGCATTCGTCTTACAGCAGAAACTTAAAATAGCCATAACTACTTCACCAAGTGTCTGTTTTAGGCGAATTTGGTATTGACGCAAAGATTATTAAATTATCTATCAATTTGTAGGTAATAGGATAAAAAATTCATAGTATAATAAGAGATATGCTTATTTGAAGCTGACGATACCAATATCTTTCTCAAGAATTCAATCGGTAAGGAATGTTTTGATTCGCACAATAGCTAGGACATATTTGAGACCTTAATTCACATCAACCTTGATTATGAAACTACAAAGAAACCATGATGTACTATGCATGAGCTTGAAACATGGAGCTAATATTGAGTTGGATTTTTTGGGGTATTACAATATATCCCCCTTGGGAACATTCATCCTCGAATGAGACTTAACTGATAGGGAAGAATAAGACAAGCCGAACATGAACTGAACATGAAGGAATGAAACATGATCTCATGACTGATATGCTAAACATACTAAACTCATGCATATCTGATGCATGGATAACTGGTACATAGATGCGTAACTGATCAATCTGATAAATTGAGCTTCTCAAGACTAGAATGCATATCTGATGCATGACCTTATAATTGAACTGATACATAATCCATGACTGAGTATGCAATGTTAATAGATACCAAGTTTAAACTAGGGACATAAACATGAAACTGAATAAGCTTAAGGAGAACTACTACCTTGAGCTTGATCTGAATTTGCGTGAAAGAGGTGAGGATACTTGGTACGTATATCTGTTTCTATTTTCCAAGTAGCTCCCTCATGAAACTAATTTCACCAAAGAACCTTAACTAGAGGGACTTCTTTGTTCCTCAATCGACGAGTCTGATAGTCTAAGATTTCGACTGGAATCTCTTCATAAGAGAGGTTGTTCTGAATGTCAATGCTCTGAACAGGGAATACAACTGTTGGGTCACCTATGCACTTCTTGAGCAAAGAGACATAGAAGACTGTATGAACTGAGGCTAGATCTGAAGGTAATTCTAGCTCATAAGCTGCCTTACCAAAGCAACTGAGAATCCTAAAGGGACCGACATATCGAGGACTGAGTTTCTCTTTCTTGCCAAACCTCTTCACTCCCTTCATGAGAGAGATCTTAAGATAGATATAGTCGTTGACCTCAAACTCGAGATCCTTCCTACGAATATCAGTATAAGACTTCTGTCAGCTCTAAACATCTTAGAGTCTCTCTCTAATCAACTAAACTTTCTCTAAGGCGTCGAATACTAAGTCAGGACCTATGACTGAGGCCTCAGTAACTTTAAACCAACCGATCGGAGATCTACATCTCCTACCATAGAGAGATTCGAATGGAGCCATCTGAATACTGTAATGATAGCTATTGTTGTATTCAAACTCAATCAAGGCCAAGGGATCATCCCAACTTCCCTTGAAATCAATTGCACATGCCCTTAGTATATCTTCAAAAGTCTAAATGGTCATTTCTGCTTGACCATCTGTCTAAGGATAAAATATTGTACTGAGATGAACTTGGTTATTGAGACCCTTTTGGAATGCTTTCCAAAAGTGAGAAGTGAACTAGGTACCTCTGTCTGAGATAATAGATAAGAGAACACCATGTAATCTGACCAACTCTCTGATGTAGAGTTTGGCATAATCCTTGGCTGAATAGGCGGTACGAACTGGATGGAAATGGGCTGACTTGGTCATTCTATCTACAATGACCCAAACTAAATCATGATGATGACGAGTTCTAGGCAAACCCATCATGAGTCCATCTTCACTTCTTCCCACTTCTAAGTAGGAATGGTGAACTCCTGCATAGAACTACTAGGTTTCTGATACTCTATCTTAACCTACTGACATGTAGAGCACTTAGCCACAAACTCTATAGCCTCACTCTTTATCCCACTCCACCAATAGATCTCCCATAAATTGCAGTACATCTTTATGGCCCCTGGATGAATGAAGTATTGCACACCATGCGCTTGTACAAAAATTAGTTTCCTCAAGTCATCTACACCTGGAACGCACAAACAACCCTGACAACGAAGAACACCATCTCCCCCTTGGGAGAAAACCTAAATTTTCTGATTCTGAACTGACTCTTTCAGCTTGACAAGGCTAGGATCCATGTCTTGCTTTTCTTTCACCTCAAAAACTAGAGATGACTCTGAACTACTCTAAACATATACACCACCCTCTGAAGAGTCGACTAAGCGAACACCTAGTCTGGTAAGCTAATGGATTTCCTTAGATATCTTTTTCTTGCTATCCTTAACGTGAGAAATACTTCCCATGGAGAGTCTACTGAGAGCATCGGCCACAACGTTGGCCTTTTCCAGGTGAAAAAGGACACTCATGTCATAGTCTTTCAAGAGCTCTAACCACCTTCTCTGACGAAGATCGAGATCTTTTTGAGAAAAGACATACTGGAGACTCTTATGATCTATAAAGACATCTACATGAACTCCGTAAAGATAATGCCTCCAAATCTTCAAGGCAAAAACTATGGTTACTAACTCAAGATCATGAGTAAGATAATTGTTTTCATGGGGCTTTAATTGTCTAGAGGCGTAGGCTATGACCTTACCATGCTGCATGAGGAGACAACCTAAACCCACTTTGGATGCATTACAATATACTACGATCCCATCTGAACCATCTAGAAGAGCTAGAACTGGAGCTGTAGTGAGGCGAATCTTCAATTCCTGTAAACACTTCTTGCTTGAATTTGACCAATGAAACTTGACCTTTTTCCAAGTACTTCTTGATCTCACAGTTCATCAAGTCCATGAAAGATGCAGGGGCATTGGTTAGACCAAAGGACATGACTAGAAATTTGAAGTGACCATACCAAGTACAGAAAGCTGTCTTTGGGATGTCACATTCTCTAACTCTGAGCTGATGGTAGCCTGATCTGAGATCTATCTTTGATAAATAACTGGCACCCTAAAGTTGGTCGAACAGATAATCTATTCTTGGAAGTGGATACCTATTCTTGATTGTAACTTTGTTGAGCTGATGGTAATCAATACACATCCTGAGAGAACCATCTTTCTTGCACATGAATAAGACTGGCGCACCCCATGGGGATACACTGGGCCTGATGAATCCCTTATCTAAGAGATCCTTCAACTGATCTTTCAGTTACTTAAGTTCTGCTGGTGCCATTTTATTTGGCAGGATAGGGATAGGCTGAGTATCTGGGAGAAGGCCTATGCCGAAGTCTACTTCCCTTTCAAGAGGAATACCTGGAAGATCTTCAGGAAAGACATCTGAATATTCACTAACCACTGGGACTGCTTCGAGACTGGGAGATTCAGAACTGGAATCTTTAACATGCACGAGATGATACACACACCCCTTAGAAATTATTTTCCTTGCCCGGAGGTAGGTAACAAGCTGATCCCTGATTACTAAAACACTACCCTTCCACTCTAAGGTGGGCTCATTTGGGAACTGAAACTGAACTATCCTGTTTCTGCAGTTGACTCTGGCATAGCGGGAATGAAGCCAATCTATGCCAAGAATGACATCAAAGTCCATCATCTCTAACTCAACTAAATCTGCTGACATGGATTTCTGAAATATCATAATCAGGCAAGTCCTGTATACCCACTGGGCTATGATGGTTTTGCCCACTGGGGTAGAGACTTAAAAGGGCTCTACTAAAATCTCGAGACTGATTTCGAAATCTCTATCTATGTATGGAGTAAAAAAATACAAGGATGCACCTGGGTCTAGCAAAGCATAAACATGAACCTGGAAAATTTGTAACGCACCAGTAACGACATCAGGAGAATTTTCCTAATCCTGTCGGGTCTGAAGAGCATAGAGTCTATTTATGTGTTGCCCACTAGTAGCACTGGAAGTGGCACCCTACTGGTTCGGGCGACCGGACTGAGCTGCGAAATAAATTTGCTGACCCTGAAGACCTGACTGCTGACACTCTCTAATTCTGTGGCATGTCTTGCCACAACTAAATTAGATATCACTACCGGCTTTGCAAATACCCTTGTGGTTCTTACTACAAGCCTGACAAAGGGGATTTGTTCGGGAACTGCTAACACTACCCTGAGATTTAGAGCTTGGCACTTTGTCTCTGCTGACGTCTCTAAATTTCAGCACTGGGACACTAGCGGAGGAAGGAGCTAGAGCTGCTGACTTGGGATGAAACTGCGAACGGTTCCTTTCCTTTGATTTGGGCTAATCAAAACTAAAACTGCCTGATTTTTCTCTCTTGTTCTGCCTCTCTCTTGTCGTAACCTTCTTCTCCTCTATCTGCTAAGCATGGGTCATGAGTCTAGCTAAGGTCATATCACTATTCATCATCGCAGATCTACACTCATTAACCACGCTATCGTTCACCCCTAACATAAACTTGCTCATCTTAGCCCTATTGTCTGCAACCACATGAGGGGCATACCTGGCTAGCTGAGTAAATCTGAGAGAATACTCCCTACCTGAGGTTGATGAACTCAAGAACTTTGGCTTCCCTCAGCTCTTGGGGAAAGAATCTATCTAAGAAAGCCATGACAAATTCCTCCCACCTAATGGGACCTACATCATCTATCCTCTTGGACTTCAACTGTTTGTACCAAGTGTGAGCCATATCTTACAACTGATATATGGCTAACTCATAACTTTAAATAGAAGTAACACCCATGATGTCAATGACCTTCTGAACTTGGTAAATAAAATCCTGAGGGTCTTTATCAGACTTAGACCCATGGAAAGATGGAGGGTTCATTCGGGTGAAGTCACGAATCCTAACTGCTACAGAATTTGCCACTAGATTGGCCGGAATAGCTGGTAGTTTTTTATTTTGGGCAGCCACGGACTGAGTAACTGTGGTGAATTCAACTCTAAACTCCGCATGAAAAATATGTTCGCCCAAAGGATCTTCGGGCTGAGGAGCTGGCAGGTTTCTTGTCTTTGGGGCCATATTCTGAAATAAGAGAAGAACAGCTTAGACTGAGAGTTTATCTTGAGATTATGCTAACTAGAACGACATGAATACTGAAAGAAGGGAAACTGTTCCTAAAACATCTTATAGCCTCCTGTACATAAATGTGGCACGCAACACACCCATGCATAAGACTCTACTATATGTGGCTTTCAGAATTCCTAGGACTCTATTGAACCTTAGGCTCTGATACCAAGTTTCTAACACCCTGATTTTTTTAATCGGAATGCTACACGTTACTCATGACCCCAAAGGACCACAAGCTAACCCATGACTGATATCTGTACCTGTACAATGCATAATATACATATAATACACGGAAAACCTGAACATGTCGTCCATAAGGTTCAACTGAAGAGATATAGGAACATCCATGGGGTAATGAATACCCAAAAACAACTGAATATAAAACTGAATACTAAATATGATAGCTAAATCTGATAAAATCTGAAAGCCTCTAAGTACTATCTGAATAAGGAGTTAAGGAAACATGTCTCCAGCTAACTCCATAAAACTAAACTGAAGTAATAAATGAATAATCAAATCATATTATCCTCGGATGGATAAGGACTCACTACAACACTGCGACTAGAAAGCTACTGCTGGTCTGGAACTCGTGGCTCTGGACCTACGCTGTAACATGAAAAGAAAGCACCATAGCGCAAATGAATAAGTACAATTGAAGTATTAAGTATACGAGTGAGGTAGGATAATGAAAAGGGTTTACATGCATGAATAATGCTAACTGACTGACTGATATGAACGTAAGAGTACAAACATACATACATAGTAACTGAGATTGTGAGTACATGGTAGCTAAATCTATACACTAATACATGACTCGAACTATAGTTCTAATAACATGAGCAACTGCGTCTGACAATCCTAAATCTGGTAGAACTCTCTGAGACCCGTGCTATAACTGAATTTAACTGTATCTAATAGTCCTTGTATACTGATATCTGAAGAAATGTCTGAGCTCTTTTACTGAGACTGATACTGAAACTATGGGAGGTAGTTGTTTAACTGACATGCCCCATATATACCATTACGGCTAAGCCAGGGTCAAATATCTGCCTCGACTGGAGGGGTATCAATACCGCGCCACTAGTAAGGATAGTTGTGTGTGACCCTTATCTGGCAGGTACTCAAAGTGAAAATAGTGGGACCCTAAACTAACAGGTTAAGCCACCTCATCAACCTAAATCTGACAGGTTAAGATGTCTCAAACTACACTGGCTACGTAGTTCTGGAACACAAGGATGAGTGGTAAGAATCACACCCTGAACTGGAAGGTGAGTTCCCATCCTCGGTTTCACTTGATGCTAACTTATACTCCCATCTGAAGGGACTGAACATGATTCAACTAGCTGTACATAGACTGAATAACTGACATCCGTTGACTGAAGGAGTAGTACTATTATCTGAGAGTTAACTAAGATAGTAAGATTTCCGATGTTTCCTTAGTCACATGACTGACTGAGTTCTATAGAGTGTAGCTTGACTAATATTTATCATGGTACATGACATGGCTCTAGGTACACAGCGATATTTTTCAGTTATGAATACCCCTAGGACTTGATAGAAGGAAACTGGCACACATGACATGACTTGATCACAAGATTAGTGTCCACAATTCATAATATTATAAATAGAGGATAGTATACTTCATGTATTTATTCACATCTCAACATGGTAGGGAGAGCATGGATACATTTCGTGTATATAATTCATATTTTCCATTATCACACATGCTTCATTCCACAACAACAACAACATATAAATAGCATGGAAATTCATATGGAACTGTATAGCTAATATGGACTTGTCATTTAGATATCATGGAATCATGTAATTATGGGTTTCTAGCATCCTAAGCATTTTATCAAACACCTTGCATGCATTATTTAAAGCATAGTGGATTTAATACTTGCATCACATCAAACCACCTAAAGTTCTTGTTTTTCAACTATAAAGTTCTTGTTTTTCAACTAACAACCACATATATTTCATGAAAACATCTTTAGATATCATTTTGAAACTTAAACAACAATCATCGACATGTACATGCTTATATAACCATAAAAAGTTTACAAAATACCATTTAAAAACATGGTTCTTGAGCTCTATGAACGGATTGGATCCATAGATGAACACTACGCATACCTTAGATTAAGAATTCATGGAATCTACGGTTGAATTTGCTTGAAGCTTGAAACCCCAATGGAAACCCTAGACTTGTTCTTGACTGTTCTTGAGTGAATTTTGATAAAATTAATAAAAAGGGCTTCTTTGGGGCTTCAATATCATGTTTAAAGAGTATATATAGGGTTTTTGGAAGTTACCATATTTCCCTTGAGGAGTTTAAAACAAAAACTGAAAACTACGCAAAATTTATCCCGATTTAGGGCCCCAGCTCGACGCGGAGCTTGGTAAATGCCAATTATTGCGACCTAGAAGCTTGGCGTGAAGCAGGGATATCACAGAGGGTTTTTAGAAATTGACGAGGGCCATTTTGGTCTCCAGCGTGATGCGCCATGGAATGAAATGGCATTTGTCTTACAGCAGAAACTTAAAATAGCCATAACTTCTTCACCAGGTGTTCATTTTAGGCGAATTTGGTATCGACGGAAAACTTATTAAATTATCTATTCGTTGGTAGGCCATGGGATCAAAAATTCATAGTATAATGAATGATATGCTCATTTGAAGTTGACGATACGAATATCCTTCTCAAGAATTCAATCGGTAAGGAATGTTTTGATTCGCACAATAGCTAGGACATATTTGAGACCTTAATTCACATCAACCTTGATCATGAAACTACCAAGGAACCATGATGTACTATGCATGATATTGAAACATAGATCTAATATTGAGTTGGATTTTTCAGGGTATTACAATAATTTGTGGATTTTTGAAGAGAAAATAATGTGTTTAAGGTTTAATATTTGTCAAAAGAGAGTTAGGAATGGTTGTGGGAAGATAAAAGTCTTTTATGCTCTTAATATAAATCAAACAAAACACTTTTTCACACCCAGGATAGGCTATGCGTCGCATGGATAAAGAAAACCTTATGGCTTGCATCGCATGGCAAAAGCATAGCCGAGGCAGTGTGCTTTGGCGATTGCTTAGCGGCGCAGGGCCATCACATACCCTGACATTGCCTCATTCAAAAACTCATAACTTTTGACTCCAAAATTAGATTGATGAAGGGTCAGTGGCATTGGAAAGAAGACTCGAAGGGATTTATTTGTGTATATAGTAGAACACATGAATATTAATGTACTAGGAGAAATGGTCACTATAAGTTGACCCATGCAAACTCGTTAACTAAAATTCAATCGATAGGAAAGTGCTATACTTAACTTTTGAGCTAGAAGATTTTTATGATGTATATTTCTCTCCAAGGATGTTACCAAACTAAGTAAATGTTATTCACTCTTTTTTCTAAATAAAAACCAATTGGTTCAAGTCTATAAATGTAGGAACGATAGTTCAATGTTAGCCCAAAAGTGTGGGGTGTTACATTATCTCCCCCTTGGGATTATTCTTCCCCGAATGACGGGTAGTAACTTATTGAATCTCTAAAAGTATGGAATAAACAATGTAACCTCACATTGAACATTTTTCCTCAATGAAATATACAAAGGCATCAAAACATCTTCAAGATAACCACTAGTGAATCGTGTAAGCACGAAGCGTGAGATAATAAGAATTGACATAGAGATGACCTTGTACATGAGTTCTAGGGATCATGATCATCACAAAGTATGGTACGAGTTTATTTGGTGATCATAGGCCTAATTTACATTGGTACTAATCGTGAAATAAGATTTTGTGAGATATATAAATAGAAGCATTCTCCACCTTGCAAAATACAATGAGTAGACCTTAAAATTAGAAACACTTCTAATCTATGCCCAAAATAATACATAACATACTTCACTATTTCCAACTTAAAATTCTCCCACAACACGTCTAACTACAAGAGTTTGAGTCTCATCGTATAGTACTTCCATCTTGAAGCCTAACCCAGAGTTAAAATATGCTAACTTAAGCTACGAGACCCAGTACTATAGCTCTCATTAAGAATATTGCCTCACCTCATTACTGTAATACAATAACCTCATTTCTAAATTCAAGGGGTACTAACCACATAGCACATTGGTTTTTGTTTTCATCAATCAAAATATCCAAGCCTATCATTACTACACCCACTTTATAGATATCCCCACCAAGACCAACATATTCAGTCACTCTCACAAAGATTTTTGCTATATATCTCCTTCCTAACTATTTCATACAATGAACATTCATTTCCTTTTTCCCCCTTTTACCTATAACGTTAGCTCGAGAATCACATCAAAATTTTCATATGTAAGAACATCTCCTCCCTTACCTAAGAAATTACTATGCTTCCACAACCACCATCATACTTACATATGAAGGGTCATTGAGGGACCCGAGCATAAGCATCATGAATGGGAGGAATAATTTATAATTATAACTCATACTTGTTGCACTACTCAAGGTAGGGTATGAGATGCCAGATGTGATGCAATAGGCACAAAGTACTTCATACATTTGATGTCTACATCATAAATAGATAGTTGTTCGAGTATAAACATAGTAAACATGAGTTCTTAAGACTGTGCTTATGGTGAGAAACATGAGCGTATATATCATGAGTTATATAACATAATGTCGTAATTAATGAAGTTAATGATTGAGACAAGGCTTGATACTTGATGCAATTGATTCTTATATTCAGAGCTGAGATAGTCTTGAGTTTGCATAAACTTTATTACTTTGGGCTAAACCCGATATAAAACTAATCAGTAACATATAGAAAGAATAGTTCCTTATAACTAAACATGATCTGAGACATGCATTTGTGGGTCATGAGCATCACAACATAGAGCTTGAACTCTAGAAAGCTAGGATTACTGAAAGAAACTATTGTTTCAAGTTTGGAGGTCTAAACATGGACATAAGTTCATTGAGAACTAGAATCATAGTCATAAGCATGACTTCAATGCATAAGACATTAGCAAAATGACCTCTTGAATTGAAGTAGGAGGATCTTTCTTGAATAGGAATAGATTTATCATGAATCTTCCCTGAAATTTGCCACCATGAGAAAATTCGGGAACTACCTTAACTTATCACCTCCTCCTTAGATCAAAGTCACAATGTTATACTTGAGCACATATCCTCTCATTGAATGTGCAAGCACAATACTCAACATAATGGAGTATCATCAAACACATAAACGCTAGACTTCCGTTGATAAACTATACTCTAAAGTCCTTGCTTTTTGAAAAACTACTCTTATCTTTCGCTAGCCTCTATAGCCATCACTCTACAACTCATGCTCTAAAGAGCATACACATCCATACTCTTTATTACATCACAATCCGCTCTCCACTACTTAATATTCTTGCATTAAACCTCTAATCGCATACACTTACAACTTAACAAAGTTTTTAAAACTTGACCAAGAGCTCATATTTTCTACCTATATTTCTAAAAATTCAGTTATAAAGAATACCAAATTGTAGCTCTCTAGACTTCTCCATATTAGGAAATTTGAGAACATGAACTAGTTAAACGTGGCACTTACACACATAAAACATTAGCTAACCATATGCTACCTGGGGTTCGACTTATTCTTATATACTTAACACTGTTATACACTTAATGACTCAACCACAATTCATCATTTTAACACTAGTCTCATGTATATATAAATATATCATAATTACCCATTTTTTTCACAAGTTGCCAACCTAGGCTATTGCATACATCAAATAAAGCCTACTACTTACTCCCACAAAACATGCATCATTAATCTTAAGCTACTATTATTACCACCACAATCCATATCTAAGGTTCAAGCCTATTGTCTAGAACCAATCATGCACCATCGATGAGGCATGCCACATATTATACTAGTCAATTTAATTGGGAAAGCAACCCAACTACCATATTCACTTAACTACGACCTACAATCACATCCCCTCCATGACATCACTACTACACCTCAAAATCTACTACATACCTTCTCATGTGTAGTTCTAGTTTACAACTACTACAAAAAGACAATCAAGGGGGGTCAGGTCATATAATGAGGGTAGTCGATCTTAATCTTATAATCCATTATGATCTTATCAACATATTCCACTTTCTCATGTCATATTTAATTACCCATACATATATCCCCACTACCTTTAAATTCCATATACACTAATGAGTCTCTACCGATAACTTATTGACTAATCTAACCATTTCCATTCACAACCTATAAAAAAATTTCTATAACCACCATAACTATCCACTCTAGGATCCTTCCCTATTTAGAATAAATAGCCAAAACTTCCTCCATAGACTACCATACACTCTAAAAATATTGCTACAATATTAGCCAATCACCATAAAAGAACAAACCACCCTTTCAATGGTTATACAATTAAAACTACTTATTTATGCAAAAGTCACCCTCACTGTGGCTTCTAGACTTGTGACTTTGTATAACTAACTTCGGGACCATCTTATTACCAATAGGTTATGAAACCTTAACATATAATACTACTCAGGTGGAAATACTATTCCAACATTCTACTACATATCTCTACCCTTAAGCACGACATCTGCAGCAACGATTTTAAAAAGGGACTGAATACACTCCATACCATAGGCTTAAATACACGATTGATGTACACAGGGGTATAAGCTTAAATCAACACACTTTAAAGAACTTTTGGACTCATCTAAAGTCCTTATGCAATTCTATGATCTTTTATGACTCAAGTAGAAAGGACCACATCATTTAGACTATAAGCTTCAGCACTTGAATCGCCTCGACACTGAGACATAGCTAATAAAATCAAAGTAAATAAGGAACATGGATAACTTCCATATGAAAAACATAATGGCACAATTTAGTTTTTGAAAGAATGAGAAACATCTCCTAAATGCCTTATAAGTGTAGTACACTGCACACGCATAAAAAAGACTACTCGATATGTCTTCATAGAAACCCTTGGACTATAAACCGTGCTATAATACCAAGCTTGTCACGACTCAAATCAATACCCTAGCCACGATGGGCATACCAAACCATGAAGGTTTGAGAGACCCTTTATCCCATAATAAATAGCATAACTCATATGATATAACTGTGCATAAAATAAACTAAAAACATTGTAGTCCAAAATTCAAACTGAAAGCTTCATAACATCATATTAAAATGGAAAACCCAAATCAAATATGAAACCATCTATGAAGCCTTTACTGAACTAAAAATAATAGTCTGACTAGACTGAGACAAGGCCCCCGGCTAGACCACAACAACCATAAAAAGGAAATAACAAATAGGATAGATGCCTTACGAAGTAACAGAGGCTCACTAATCTTTAAAAGACTAGAAAATAAACTGCCAGTCTATAGGACCACGAGAATGGGCCTTAGAACCTGAAATATAGAGGGTCAATATTCGAAAGTACTAGTACAAAGAACAATAAAAAAAATAGCACATGATTTATATAAAATAAGTTAGAGCGTTTTATAACCAATTTATCCTAATATATCTAGAAATTTATGGGCATAATCAATAAGATTTAAAATATTTCTATAAATCATGACTCAAGCCTTTGTCTTACTTTTGAGCTTGGTGGCACACCCTACTTTTCTAAAAAGTACCCCATGAACTATATGGGATTCACCCTTGACTCAATGGACAATCCCCTAACCCAAGTTTTCCCTAGGTCTTTGAGTATCTAATTCTGATACAGCAAGGTGGCACAAGGCCAGCGTATAATCCCTATCTTTGGATATTATAAAACCCATATCGGTAAAACATAATTTCAGATAATGAGTTATTTGAACTCGTACCTTCTTTGGGTAACCACCTAACTCTCGTAGAGCCCATTTTTAACCTTTTAAAACATTAATCTTACTGAAACCATGATTTAAAGTTTGAAAACTCTGTAGTCTATTCTATTTTGAGTCTATTCTAGAATTCACCAATTTAGGAATCGTCATACCAAGACTTACAAGTCATATATAAGCCATACCATATCATGCCTTAGTTCTTTAAATCAAAACATGTTATTTGCTTACAAAAAATATTTAAACACTCTAAAAGAGTTCTTATTAAAAACGTATGAAACTCATACAAAATACTTTTCTTGCCAATACTTTGACAACGTGTGGTCATCTGTCTCATCAATCACATGAAAGTACTTTATTAGGAAACATGAGTGTAGGTTTTCTTATTTCTGATGTTTTAGGTATTATATTTTT
Source organism: Capsicum annuum (assembly GCF_002878395.1). Classification (NCBI taxonomy): domain Eukaryota; kingdom Viridiplantae; phylum Streptophyta; class Magnoliopsida; order Solanales; family Solanaceae; genus Capsicum; species Capsicum annuum. The sequence continues at coordinate 20,976,135 of NC_061119.1, read as the reverse complement.
TATATTTTCATCTTCTTTTTTATCAAGAGTGTTTATTTCCTTGTTTATATTTTCTAGGTTTTCTTCATTAATTACTTCTTGTTTTTCATTGATTTCTAAATTTTTTGTATTTGTTAAGATTTTTGTATATGTTTCACTATGTTTCGAATAATAATTATCTGTTTCTTCAACATCTATGGTATTAATTTCTAATTCCTTGTTTTTTATTCCTTTATTGTTTATTTCTAATTTTTCTTTAAATTGATTTATATCATTTAATAATTTTTGTTCTTTATCTTTTTCTTTTTTTTCTTTCTGTCTTTTTTCATACAGATCCTTTAGCATTTGTAGTTCTTTTTCTAATTCTGCAATCCTACTATTTTTAATTTCTTCTAATTTTCGTATTTCTTCTGTAGTTTGTTGTTTTATTTTTTCTATTTCCTTTTTTCTATCTATTTCTTCATTTTCTTTTTCTATTCTCACCATAGCTGTTAATTTATCTCCTAATTTTAATTCTTCTTTATTTAACATTAAATATAAATGTTCACCTATTTTCTTATACCTTCTCCCTAAATTAGAAAATACTATTTTTATTTTTAATCCTTCATAGTTTTCATCTGTTATAAATTCTTCTTTGTTAATTTTTTATTTAATTGATAATAGATCATGTTGGTATGTATATTCTAGACTATCTATTGTTGATTCTAAATTTGACATTTCTTCTTTTTGTGCATTTATTAAGTGTTTACTAACTCCGACAATTATATTATACTGTAGTCTTTCTAACCTTATTTTTAATTCTTTAGGTTTTTCAGATATTATTTGTTTTAATTCTTTATATTTTTGTACGTTATTCATTTAAATAATATTTTGGGGAATAAATCTCATCCAATTGTAGGGGGTACGAATTAGGCGCGGTAAGTTTACTAGATAACGGTAAGTTTACTAGATAATACATATTTATTAGGTTTGTAGGTATTTATTTTTATATAATGTATTTTGTGAATATTATTGATTGGAATAATTTTTATTTTTATCTTCTTGACTTAAGATGTTTTATTAATTCATATCTATATTAGATATTATCGTAATTAAATTATCTAGTGTTTTAGGATCCTCGTTAGTATTATGTAACCTTTTGTATTCTAGGTATAAGCTATATAGTTGGGTTTTGATTTCTTTTAATGATTTATTCTTTTCGTAAGATGTATCCATTAATTTATGTAATTGTTAAATTCTTTGTAGTAATATTCATTACCTGTTTTTCTTCATTCTTGTATTTTTTATTTTTATATATTTTATTAATATATTGAATTTTACTGATATTCATATTTTGAGGGGGTGGTGATTAAATGGTAGTTGATTAAATGCTTTGCTATAATATTCTTTAGTTTTTTCTCTTAGTTTTTGTAAATCTTCTATATTATTTTTAAGATATTCTAAATATTCTATATCTTTTGTTTAAAAGTATTTAATTAAATTTGTTTTTATAAGGTTTTCTGTTAATCTTACTTCTTCTATTTCTTATTTCCAATATTTTAGATATTCATAGTTTATCATTTTATTCTAAAGTAAATGTATAATAATCTATTATATTTGTACTATATTTAATATCTTGTTTGAGGTTATATTTAAGCTACTAACTATTTCTTTTTGTTCTCTATCTAAACTTTTATCTTTGCTTTTTTCTAGATTTTTTAAGGTTTCGTCTATCCATTTTAATTTTTCTATTAGATTTTCCATTATTTCTCTAATTTGTTTTCTATAATTAATTTCTTTATGTAGGTCTTCTTGGTTTGCTCTAATTTTCTTAATATATCCTGACATTTTTAGTCTTTATAATATCCATCTGAATCTAAATAATATTGATGTTCATAATATATGCGTAAGTTTTCTATACTGTTTAATAATTCTTCCTCTTCATAATCTTGTAATTTACCCCATATTATTTTCTTTATGTCTATAATTTTTATATCTCTAAGTATATATAAAACAAGTATTTTAATGTCATCTGTCATTTAGGCTGGATTAAATGCTTTTTCATAATATTTTTCAGTTGTTTGTTTTAGTCTAAGTAACTCTTGCATATTTCCATTAAGGAATTCTATATATTTTATATCTTTAGTTTCCATGTATTTGTCTAAATTTGTTTTCATTTTTTTCTACTAATTGTATGTTTCTCATATCTTTTTTCCAAAATTCTAAATATACGTAATTTATCATGGTTGACAAGTAGGTTTGGTATATGTGTTTATAAGTGTAATTAGGTATTTGTGGTATGTAATTATTCTAGTCATATCATATTTACCGAATGCTTTTTCTAATATGATTTTTCTTATATCTACTACTTCTATATGCTTAAGTGCATATAAAATAAGTATTTTCAATTTATCTACAACTTTGTCAAATAAATAATTATTCATTTTTCATAAAATTTCTATTATCAAAATATTTCCTTCAATCATACACATAACAAAATATGATCATATTAGATTACTATATACTAGATTATTCTTAAATAACATGTTCGTTGGTCACTATTAGCATGGTAATCCAGATACTTTTCCCTTAAACAGTGCCTCAACTCTGGCTACTCCCCACCACGGCTTCTTGCCTCATTGGTTTCACCTTTAGTATGGCATAGTTCTTAGGGGATTTTCTCCGTATCTACTTTGCTAATAAACTTCTTAACATGCTATTCTTCGTATAATTCTATTATAAAGTAACTAACATGAAACTTATTTTATCATATCATGATTGTTAGGAATTAGAAATTTAGCTATTCATAATAGTAAATGAATATACCTGTTCTGGTAGGTTTGATAATTCTAAGTTTTGTTCCTCCTTATATTTTTCCATTGAAATATACCTATTTTTTAATAAATAATCAAAATATTTGTTGTAGAAAAGAGAGAATTTTTTGCTTCAACGCATGAAGGCTTACCTTCATTCTGCCTCCGATGCCTTCTATTTATAATCTGAAATTTTACAAAAGTATCTCTAATTTTACACGTTCCTAAAACTTTTTACCCAAAGTCTTCTACCTAACCTACTTTACTATACAAAAGTATTTAAAAATACAAAAACTATTAATGTTTTAAACTAATAATAGTCAAACTATACAATAGTTTCTAATAATTTACGTAAAGAAAATTGTGAAAGTTTGTTACATATCGCTTTCATAATTTAATATCTTGTCTTTTATCTCTATTATTTTGCTCTGTTGCTTTCTTTTTTGTCGTATCTGTTGTTTTTCTATCTTCTTTTCAGTGTAGCATCACATCTGGAATAAAGTTGTGCTTGCCACTACATCTGCTGCATATGTGGTCTTGTGTTTTTGGCCAACTTTTTCACAAAATTTGTCCATAGCTTCTTCTAAAATAATTCCCTTACTGATAGATCTTATTAACGGTTGTTCTTCTGGTCTGATAAGTGTTAATCCCCATTTTCTAAGTTCTTTCATGTCATGGTCTCTAACTTTTTTGCAAGTTGAATAAATAAATGCTTGATTCCTTGAATTATATATCCAAACTAATTTTTTATTTGAATAACTATTAAGTAACTCAGATAATAAATTGCTTATTCCAATAACTCTTTTGTTGCGGTAAAATGCTGGTATCTGCGTTTTTGGTATCTCGGTCTGTTCACATATTTCTTACGGAATAATATAATCTCTAGTCATACCCATTTTGACTACATTAATAGTCTGTTTAATTTCGTCGAATAATATTTCTACTAGTGCAGAATTAAATCGAACATAGAATAACTGTCCGTTGGTAATTCTCTTGTAATTCATAAATTCTTTGTAAATTTCTGTGATCCCTGCTAACACTTTGTGTAAACCGTAGATAATAATCCATAATAATAACATGAAGTAATAAAATTTGGGCTTGTACCTGGTAAGGAAATAAGTTTATTGTAATTTTGGCATTTCTGGGTAATATATCCTTTTTGTTATGCGGCTAGCTCTTCACTTTAATTAGGTTTGGTATTTAATAAGGTTTGTAAGGTGTGTATGTTGTCAATGTATTTACGAGAAGAATAGTTGTATATCTGTTTTTCTTGGTTAAGTGATTCAGAATATATATGTATCTGGGAAGGTGCAAATGCTTCTAAATTTTGTATATTTGGTGTATATGGTTTTGAAAATATTTGGCTGAGGTTATAATACTTTTTCTTTGGTATTTCAGGTCTATTTTTAGTGACTATATTTTTTCCTTTAGATGTACCTGTAGCTATAATTGAAGTTACGTCAGTAATTTGAGTTTTAAGGTGTTTCTCATCGTCACCTTCTAGGTCTAGTTTTTTAATGTGCTCTTCCTGCACAGTATCTTATTTTGTTATAGTGCTCGACTTGCACTTTTACATTTATAACTTCAGTAGATAGTGTAATAACTCATTCTTGTAATAACTCTATTTGCTTAAACATTTGGAGTAATAAGTCAGTCTGGGTATATTTGGCATCAACCTGTTCTATTGGTAAGTCAGTTTGAGTAGCTTTGTCTTTATAAGTAATCTGCAATGATATTTTTATTAGTATTGATTACTTCCATTGTAAATGTAAAATTCAGTATATACTAGTCTCCGAATTTCCTTTGTTGTAACTAAGTTTTGTATTTTTCTTGTTAGCCACCATCTTACCTGTGTATTATCTGTTCTAACAATAAACATGTTATACACGATATATGGTTCAAATGCTATTAAACATTTATATAAAGAACATAATTCTTTTCTATTTATTTCTCATTTTATTTTTGTTTCGTTAAACGTTCCTGAATAATATCTACAATAATGTTCTAATTTTTCTTCTTCTTATCTATATATGAGTACTTCTCCATAACTATATTCACTTGCATCAGCTTCTACTATATATGTAAATTTTTTATTTTCATCTGGAAATTGTAATTTTGGTAATTTTTTACAAAGTGATTTTATTTTCTGTACCTGTTTTTTGTCTTCTTCATTATATCTATATTCTACATCCTTTTAAAAATTTTTCTGTAATGGTTTTAAGTTATCTGCTAATTTTGGAATATAATCTCTTACTTGATTTACTAATCCTAAAAATGATTGTAATTTCTTTTTTGTATCTAATTCTTCTTCTGAATTTATTAATTTTTGGACTATATGTTGTTGTATTTTGACTCCACTTTTATCTATTTGTATTCATAAAAATTTTATCTAATTTTTCATAATTTCTACTTTCTTCTCACTTAAAATTATTCTCGATTTTTCTATTATATCTGTAAATTGTTCTAATAATTTTAAATGTTCTTCTTTTGTTTTTGTATATAATAGTATATCATCTATGTATACTATAAAATTAGGTAATTGTTTAAAATAACTATCCATAAAATGTTGATATCTACCTGGTGTATTTGTATATCCAAATGGTACTACATTCCATTAATAAAATCATTGTGGTACCGTAAATGCGGTTAATTCCTTAGATTCTTCTTCTAACTTTAAATGGTAAAATCCTGATTTACAATCAAATTTACTAAAATAATTATATCCTTGTATTTGTCTTATTTTTAATATCTTTTTTGGTATTGGGTAATTATAAGTCATAGTTTTTGCATTTAAATTTCTATAATCAATAACCATCCTGCGTTTTCCTCTTTTTTGTTCACTATGTTTATTTAAGATAAATGCTGGGCTATTATGTTTACTTTTACTTTTTTGTATATATTGTTTTTCTAATAATTCTTCTATATGCATTTTAAATTCTTTTAAATCATCAAAATTATATGTTAATGGTTTCTGGGTTATTATGCTATTTTTATCCATTAATTCAATTTCTATAGTGGTTTTATGTTTTTCCCATCCTTTTAATGGATCTTCACTATATAATTGTTCTTATTTTTTCTTAATTATTTCTATCTTATTTATTGAAAATATAGTTATTTCCTTGTTATTTATTGAAAATACGACCAGTTCTATTGTATCTTTAGTATTTTTTATATTGTCTAATTTTTATGTAATTTTTTGACTTCCTTCTATCCAATCAGTTTTCTTTCTTATTTTATTAATAACTCTTTTTGCTCTTACTTTCTATTTATATGGTGTTGTAAACCATCAATTTATTCTATTTATTATATGTGGGTATAATTTATCTAAAAACAGCATTCCTAAAAGTATATCTTTTGATGTTAGCTCATAATTATAGATTTGTTCTATTGTTAATATTTTATCCCTTACTTGTGTTTTCACATTCTTAGCTTTATAAGTAATTAAGTTTCCTTCGTTATTAAATCCTTTAACTATTATTGGTGTTTTTTAATTTATCCCATTTACTTTCTGGTAAACAACTATACCTGCATAAATTAGCTTCTGCTCTTGTATCTATCATAAGTGTATAATATTTACTGTAACATCCTTCTACTACTATCTTTATTAGTACATATATTTTCATATCATGTTAAAACTCTTCTTAAGAATAATTTCTCTTTGTTATATGTTATAGATAATTGTGTGTGCTCTATATTAAATGGTTTTACTTGTTCTAACCATTTTATTCCTAATATTATTTCTGTTTTTTACATTTCTTTCTTTCTTTCAAATTCTATTTTTATTTTTCTAACTCCTATTGTTATTTTTTTTCTGCTATATTTTTAGCATTTATTAAGCTTCTTGGTAGATCTGGGCATATATTATTATCAAATTTTATTTTCTCATTTTTTACTAGATATTTTGCTATATAATTTTCTTCTTGTCCTGTATTTAAGAGTATTAAATATTTTTTTTCATTTATTGTTCCTGTTATGTAATATTGGTTTAAATTAACTATTAAACTTGTTTCATAACTTGTTCTTTTTGATTAACTTGATGGTTCTGATTTTTCATAAGCTATTCTTTTTGTTGTACTTATTCTATCATTTAGTATTTCTAAATCTTCTTCTATGTCTATATTTCTGTAAATATAATTATTATTATCAATTGTTTTGACGAATTGTTCTAAAGGACTTTCTATTTGTATTTTATTAATTTTATTTTTTCCATTATTTTATGTTTTGTTGTTAATACATATAGATTTTTACATGTTGCTGTAAATATTTTACTTCTTGGGGTTAGTTAGAGTTCCTGATATTTTCCAATATAATACTAATGATTTATTTATATTTTTATCTGTTATTGCTACTGAATAGTTCGTACTTATTATAAATTTAAATTTTTGGTATATTAAATTTCCTTTTATGGCAGTTATTATACTTTTTTCAATAGGTTTTATAATTCTATCATCTGCTAAATATAATTCTATTGGTGTATCTATTCCTTCTCTAAAACATGCATTTATTAATATCTCTATACCTCCAAGGTATAGATATTTTATTGGGTCTCTACTTTTTATATCATTTATTTCTTTATTAATTATTCTTTTTGTTACTAGTGGTATACTAGCTTTACCTTTTGCATATCTATAGTCTATTACATGTTCCTTTTGACTTACTACATAATATTATTACTTTTTCCTAGTAAATATATTTTTTATTATTGGTATTTTAAATATTTTTTCTACACTTAAGTCTAACTCATTTCCTTTTGTTTCATCAAATATATTATTATCAAATATTAATTTTTTGATCTGTTCCTTCATCATTTAAATATTTTTCTTTTGTTATTCTTTTTATATCTTCTTCAGTTATTTGGTTTATTTGTATATCTTCTTCAGTCATTTAATTCGTCTAATTCGCTATCTATTTCATTATCTATTTCATTTTCTAAAATTTCATACATATTGTCTTCACTTTCTAATTCGTAATCTATATAATCTATCTGCATATATTCTGTATTTTCTATTTATATTTCTGATATTTGTTTATTTTTTGGGTTTTTAGGTAATTTACAATCTCTAGCTAAATTTCCTAATTTTCCGCAATTATAACAAGTCCATTCTTTTATAGATTTCTTTTTCTTATATGGTCTTTTATTTTTATAATTTTTTACATAATATATTTTTCTTGGTTTTTTATATTTATATTTTAATTTCTTGTATTTCTTATATTTCTTATGTCTTTTTCTTTTCTTATAATATCTTTCTTTGCATCCAAATTGAGGTAATATTTTATCTTTGCAACATGTTAAATTTCTTATTAATGTTTTTTCTATTTTTATTTTTTTTCTATATTTTTCACATAGGTTTCTATACCATTGTTGTAAAAATTTTATTTTTACTCCTATAGTATCTACTATTTTTGCTTCATCCCAACTTTTTATTATTTTTAAACTAAATGGTTCAGGTAATTTACTAAAATATAATTTTTTTATTTCTTTACTTTCTTCTGTATTATATGCTCCTTTATAATAATATTCATCTACATAGCACATATTACATATTGTTAATTTTAACATTAAATTCCTATTTGTATTTTTCTCTTCATTTTGTTCTTTTTATGTTGTTGTCATGCTACTAAATTCGTCTTTTATAGCAGTTTCATATTTTTTTAATAATTTTATAGGTGTTAATGTTGTTGTTGATAATGTTTCTTCTGTAGGTTTATCAGTTCTTAATACCCTTTTACTATTTTCAGTTAGATTTAAAAACAATAATTTCACTATTTCTATTAGTGTTCTTTCTATATATTCTGGTGCATCTGTTATATTTATATTATTATCTAATAATTATTTTGTCATATATCATATCCATAATTGTATTGTTTTTTTCTGTATTTATCAGACAATCTAAGTCTGAAAAGTATAATTTTTATTAACAATTTGTTTTGGTGTCCATTTGTCATATTCATTCTTTAGATTATATCTTTTAAACTTATTCTTATAATATGCAAGTTTTCTTATTTCTGATGTTTTTAGGTATTACATTTTTTATATTTTCATCTTTTTTTTTTATCAAGAGTGTTTAATTCTGTGTTTATATTTTCTAAATTTTCTTCATTAATTACTTCTTGTTTTCCATTGATTCCTAAATTTTTTGTATTTGTTAAGATTTCTGTATATGTTTCACTACCTTCAGAATCATAATTATCTGTTTCTTTAACATCTATTGTATTAATTTCTAATTCTTTTGTTTCTATTTCTTTATTGTTTATTTCTAATTTTTCTTTAAATTGATTTATCTCATTTAATAATTTTTTCTCTTTATCTTTTTCTTTTTTTTCTTTCTGTCTTTTTTCATAGAGATCCTTTAGCATTTGTAGTTCTTTTTCTAATTCAACAATCCTACTATTTTTAGTTTCTTCTAATTTTTGTACTTCTTCTGTAGTTTGTTGTTTTATTTTTTCTATTTCCTTTTTTCTATCTATTTCTTCATTTTCTTTTTCTGTTCTCACCATAGCTGTCAATTTATCTTCTAATTTTAATTCTTCTTTATCTAACATTAAATATAAATGTTCACCTATTTTCTTATACCTTCTCCCTAGATTAGAAAATACTATATTTATTTTAATCCTTCATGGTTTTCATATATATATTTTCATCTATTATAAATTCTTCTTAGTTCATTTTTTATTTAATTGTTAAGAGATTATGTTGGTATGTATATTCTATACTATCTATTAGTGATTTTAAATTTGATATTGCTTCTTTTTGTGCATTTATTGAGTTTTTACTAACTCCGGCAATTATATTATACTGTAGTCTTTCTAACCTTATTTTTAATTCTTTACATTTTTCAGATACTATTTGTTTTAGTTCTATATTTTTGTACGTTATTCATTTAAATAATATTTTGGGGAATAAATATCATCATAATTAATGAATTAATTAAATAATTCCATATATATACTAATACCGTATTTTTTAAATAACAAGGATCTGATACCAATTGTAGAGGGTGCGGATTAGGCGCGGTAAGTTTACTAGATAATACATACTTATTAGGTTTGTAGGTATTTATTTTTATATAATGTATTTTGTGAATATTATTGATTGAAATAATTTTCATTTTTATCTTTTTGACTTAAGATGTTTTATTAATTCATATTTTAGATTAGATATTATCGTAATTAAATTATCTAGTGTTTTAGGATCCTCGTTAGTATTATGTAACCTTTTGTATTCTAGGTATAAACTATATAGTTGGGTTTCGATTTCTTTTAATAATTTATTTTTTTTGTAAGATGTATCCATTAATTTATGTAATTGTTAAATTCTTTGTAATAATATTCATTAACAGTTTTTCTTCATTCTTGTATTTTTTATTTTCATATATTTTATTAATATATTCAATTTTACTGATATTCATATTTTGGGGGGTTGATTAAATGGTAGTTGATTAAATATTTTGCTATAATATTCTTTAGTTTTTTCTCTTAGTTTTTGTAAATCTTCTATATTATTTTTAAAATATTCTAAATATTCTATATCTTTTGTTTAAAGTATTCAATTAAATTTGTTTTTATAAGGTTTTCTGTTAATCTTACTTCTTCTATTTCTTGTTTCCAATATTTTAGATATTCATAGTTTATCATTTTATTCTAAAGTAAATGTATAATAATCTATTATATTTGTAATATATTTAATATCTTGTTTGAGGTTATTTATGCCACTAACTATTTCTTTTTGTTCTCTATCTAAAATTTTATCTGTGTTTTTTTCTAGATTTTTTAAGGTTTTGTCTATCCATTTTAATTTTTCTATTAGATTTTCCATTATTTCTCTAATTTGTTTTCTATAATTAATTTCTTTATATAGGTCGTCTTGGTTTGATCTAATTTTCTTAATACATCCTGACATTTTTAGTCTGTATAATATCTATCTGAATCTAAATAATATTGATGTTCATAATATATGAGTATGTTTTCTATAATGTTTAATAATTCTTCCTCTTCATAATCTTGTAATTTTTCCCATATTATTTTCCTTATGTCTATAATTTCTATATCTCTAAGTATATATATAAAATAAGTATTTTAATATCATCTGTCATTCAGGCTTGATTAAACGTTTTTTCATAATATTTTTTAGTTGTTTGTTTTAGTCTAAGTAATTCTTGCATATTTTCATTAAGGAATTCTATATATTTTATATCTTTACTTTCCATGTATTTGTCTAAATTTGTTTTTATTTGTTTTTCTACTAATTGTATGTTTCTCATATCTTTTTTCCAAAATTCTAAATATACGTAATTTATCTTGGTTGACATGTAGGTTTGGTCTATATGTGTTTATAAGTGTAATTAGGTATTTGTGGTATGTAATTGATTCTAGTCATATAATATTTACCAAATGCTTTTTCTAATATGATATTTCTTATATCTACTACTTCTATTTGCTTAAGTGCATATAAAATAAGTATTGTTAATTTATCTATCATTTCGTCAGATAAATAATTATTCATTTTTCATAAAATTGCTATTTTCAAAATATTTCCTTCAATCATACATATAACAAAATATGATCATATTAGATTACTATATACTAGATTATTCTTAAATAAAATGTTCATTGGTCACTATTAGCATGGTAATCCAGATACTTTTCCCTTAAACAGCGCCTCAACTCTAACTATTCCCCACCATGGCTTCTTGTCTCATTGGTTTCACCTTTAGGATGGCATAATTCTTAGGAAGTTTTCTCTGTTTCCACTTTGCTAATAAAATTCTTAACATGCTATTCTTCGAATAATTCTATTATAAAGTAACTAACATGGAACTTATTTTATCATATCATGATTGTTAGGAATTATGAATTTAGTTATTCATAATAGTAAATGAATATACCTATTCCGGTTGGTTTGATAATTCTAAGTTTTGTTCCTTCTTAGATTTTTCCATTGAAATATACCTGTTTTTAAATAAATAATCAAAATATTTATTGTAGACAAGAGAGAGAATTTTTTTCTTCAACGCACGAAGGCTTACCTTCATTCTGCCTTCGATGCCTTCTATTTATAATCTGAAATTTTGCAAAAGTATCTCTAATTTTACACGTTCCTAAAACTTTTTACAAAATGCCTTCTACCTAACCTACTTTACTATACAAAAGTCTTTAAAAAGACAAAAACTATTAATGTTTTAGACTAATAATAGTCAAAATATACCATAGTTTCTAATAATTTACGTAGAGAAAATTGTGAAAGTTGGTTACATGTCGCTTTCACAATTTAATAACTTGTCTTTTATCTCCATTATTTTTCTCCGTTGCTTTCTTTTTTTGGCGTATCTGCTGTTTTTCTATCTTCTTTTCAGTGTAGCATCACATCTGGAATAAAGTTGTGCTTGCCACTACATCTGTTGCATATGTAGTCTTTGTATTTTTGGCCAACTTTTTCACAAAATTGGTCCATAGTTTCTTCTGAAATAATTCCCTTACTGATAGATATTTTTAACAGTTGTTCTTCTGGTCTAAGGAGTATTAATCCCTATTTTCTAAGGTCTTCCATGTCATGGTCTCTAACTTCTTTGCAAGTTGAATAAATCAGTGCTTGATTCCTTGAATTATATATCCAAACTGATTTTTTATTTGAATAATTATTAAGTAACTCTGATAATATATTACTTATTCCAATAACTCTTTTGTTGCGGTAAAATGCTGGTATCTGCGTTTTTGGTATCTCGGTCTATTCATATATTTTTTCCGGAATAATATAATCTTTGGTCATACCCATTTTGACTACATTAATAGTCCATTTAATTTCGTTGAATAATATTTCTGCTGGTGTAAAATAAAATCGAACATAGAATAATTGTCCGTTGGTAATTCTCTTGTTAATCATAAATTCTCTGTGAATTTCTGGGATTCCTTCTAACTATTCTCCATCAGTTGTGTAAACCGTAGATAATAATCCATAATAGTAATATGAATTAATAAAATTTGGGCATGTACCTAGTAAGGCAATAAGTTTATTGTAATTTTGGCATTTCTGGGTAATATAGCCTTTTTGTTATGCGGCTAGCTCTTCACTTTGAATAGGTTTGTCATTTAATTAGGTTTGTAAGGTGTGTATGATGTCAATGTATTTACGAGAATAATAGTTGTATATCTGTTTTTCTTGGTTAAGTGATTCAGAATATGTATGTATCTGGGGAGGTGCAAATGCTTCTAAATTTTGTATATTTGGTGTATATGGTTTTGCAAATATTTGGCTGAGGTTATAATTCTTTTTTTTTTTGGTATTTCAGGTCTATTTTTAGTGACTATATTTTTTCCTTTAGATGTACCAGCAGTTGTAATTGAAGTTACGTCAGTAATTTGAGTTTTAAGGTATTTCTCATCGTCACCTTCTAGGTCTAGTTTTTTAATGTGCTCTTCCTGCATAGTATCTTGTTTTTTATAGTGCTCGACTTGCACTTTTACATTTGTTACTTCAGTAGTTAGTGTAATAACTCGTTCTTGTAATAACTCCATTTGTTTAAACATTTGGAGTAATATGTTAGTCTGGGTATCTTTGGCATCAACCTGTTCCATTGGTAAATCAGTTTGACTAGCTTTGTCTTGATAAGTAATCTGCAATGATATTTTTGTTAGTATTGATTACTTCGATTGTAAATATAAAATTCAGTATAGTTAATACTAGTCTCCGAATTTCCTTTGTTGTAACTGAGTTTTGTATTTTTCTTATTAGCCACCATCTTACCGGTATATTATTTTTTCTAACAATAAACTTGTTATACACGATATATGGTTCAAATGCTATTAAAAATTTATAAAAAGAACATAATTCTTTTCTATTTATTTCCCATTTTATTTATATTTCGTTAAACGTTCCTGAATAATATCTACAATGATGTTCTAATTTATCTTCTTCATATCTATATTTGAGTACTCCTCCATAACTATATTCACTTGCATCAGCATCTACTATATATGTAAATTTTTTATTTTCATCTGGAAATTATAATTTTCGTAATTCCTTATAAAGTAATTTTATATTTTGTACCTGTTTTTTTTCTTCATTATATCTATATTCTATATCCTTTTTAAATTTTTTCTGTAATGATTTTAAGTTTTTTGCTAATTTTAGAATATATTTTCTTACTTAGTTTACTAATCCTAAAAATGATTGTAATTTCTTTTTTGTATCTAATTATTCTTCTGAATTTATTATTTTTTGGACTATATGTTATTGTATTTTGACTCCACTTTTATCTATTTGTATTCCTAAAAAATCTATCTGATTTTTCATAATTTCTACTTTCTTCTCACTTAAACTTATTCCAGATTTTTCTATTATATCTGTAAATTCTTCTAATAATTTTAAATGTTCGTCTTTTGTTTTTGTATATAATAGTATATCATCGACGTATACTATACAATTAGGTAGTTGTTTAAAATGACTATCCATAAAATTTTGATATCTACCTGGTGCATTTTTATATCCAAATGGTAGTACATTCCATTCATAAAATCCTTGTGGTACCGTAAATGCGGTTAATTTCTTAGATTCTTCTTCTAACTTTAAATGGTAAAATCTTGATTTACAATCAAATTTACTAAAATAATATCTTGTTTGTTATTGGGTAATATTTTGTCTGATAATAATATATGCCCAGATCTACCGAGAAGCTTGATAAACACTAAAAATATAGCAGAAAAAAATAACAATAGGAGTTAGAAAAATGAAATAGAATTTGAAATAAAGAAAGAAATGCAAAAAGCAGACATAATATTAGGAATAGAATGGTTAGAACAAGTAAAATCATATAATATAGAGCATACACAATTATCTATAACATATAACAGATATAAATTATTCTTAAGAAGAGCTTTAACATGATATGAAATATATGTATTAATGAAGATAGTAGTAGAAGGATATTACAGTAGATATTATATACCCATGATAGATACATGAGCAAAAGCTAATTTATGGAGATATAATTATTTACCAGAAAGTAAATGGGATAAATTAAAAACACCAATAACAGTTAAAGGATCTAATAACGAAGGAAGCTTAATTACTTATAAAGCTAAGAATGTGAAAACACAAGTATGAGATAAAATATTAACAGTAGAAGAAATCTATAATTATGAGCTAACATCAAAAAATATACTTTTAGGAATGCCAATTTTAGATAAATTATACCCACATATAATAACTAGAATAGATTGGTGGTTTACAACACCATGTAAACAGAAAGTAAGAGCAAAAAGAGTTACTAATAAAATAAGAAAGAAAACTGAATGGATAGAAGGAAGTGAAAAAAATTACACAAAAATTAGAAAATATAAAAAATACTGAAGATACAATAGAACTGATCGTATTTTCAATAAATAACAAGGAAATAACTATATTTTCAATAAATAAGATAGAAATAATTAGGAAAAAATTAGAACAATTATATAGTGAAGATCCATTAAGGATGAGAAAAACATAAAACCACTCTAAAAATTGAATTAATGGATAAAAATAGCATAATAATCCAGAAACCATTAACATATAATTTTGATGATATAAAAGAATTTAAATTGCATATAGAAAAATTATTGAAAAATAATATATACAAAAAAGTAATAGTAAACATAATAGCCCAGCATTTATAGTAAATAAACATAGTGAACAAAAAAAAGGAAAAAGCAGGAAGGTTATTGATTATAGAAATTTAAATGCAAAAACTATGACTTATAATTACCCAATACCAAACAAGATATTAAAAATAAGACAAATACAAGGATATAATTATTTTAGTAAATTTGATTGTAAATCAGGATTTTATCATTTAAAGTTAGAAGGTGAAGAATATAAGGAATTAACCGCATTACGGTACCACAAGAATTTTATGAATGGAATGTACTACCATTTGGATATAAAAATATGCCAGGTAGATATCAACATTTTATAAATAGTTATTTTAAACAATTACCTAATTGTATAGTATACATAGATGATATACTATTATATACAAAAACAAAAGAAGAACATTTAAAATTATTAGAACAATTTACAGATATAATAGAAAAATCGGGAATAAGTTTAAGTGAGAAGAAAGCAGAAATTATGAAAAATCAGATAGAATTTTTAGAAATACAAATAGATAAAAATGGAGTTAAAATGCAACAGCATAAAGCCCAAAAAATAATAAATTCAGAAGAAAATTTAGATACAAAAAAAATTACAATCATTTTTAGGATTAGTAAACCAAGTAAGAGAATATATTCCAAAATTAGTAGAAAACTTAAAACCACTACAGAAAAAATTAAAAAAGGATGTAGAATATAGATATAATGAAGAAGACCAAAAACAGGTACAAAAAATAAAATTACATTGTAAAGAATTACCAAAATTACAATTTCTAGATGAAAATAAAAAATTTACATATATAGTAGAAGCTGATGCAGGTGAATATAGTTATGAGAGTACTCAAATATAGATATGAAGAAGAAAAAATAGAACATCATCGTAGATATTATTCAGGAACGTTTAACGAAACAAAAATAAAATAGGAAATAAGTAGAAAAGAATTATGTTCTTTATATAAATGTTTAATAGAATTTGAACCATATATCATGTATAACAAGTTTATTGTTAGAACAGATGATACACAGGTAAGATGGTGGCTAACAAAAAAAATACAAAACTCAGTTACGACAAAGGAAATTCGGAGACTAGTATAAATATATTGAATTTTACATTTACAATCGAAGTAATCAATACTAACAAAAATATCATTGCAGATTACTTATCAAGATAAAGCTACTCAAACTGATTTACCAATGGAAGAGGCTGATGCCAAAGATACCCAGACTGACTTATTACTCCAAATGTTTAAACAAATGGAGTTATTACAAGAACGAGTTATTACACTAACTATTGAAGTTATAAATGTAAAAGTGCAAGTCGAGCACTATAAAAAATAAGATACTGTGCAGGAAGATCACATTAAAAAACTAGACCTAGAAGGTGACGATGAGAAATACCTTAAAACTCAAATTACTGACGTAACTTCAATTATAGCTGCAGGTACATCTAAAGGAAAAAATATAGTCACTAAAAATAGACCTAAAATACCAAAGAAAAAGAATTATAACCTCAACCAAATATTTTCAAAACCATATACACCAAATATACAAAATTTAGAAACATTTGCACCTCCCTAGATACATACATATTCTGAATCACTTAGCCAAGAAAAACAGGTATACAACTATTCTTCTCGTAAATACATTGACAACATATACACCTTACAAACCTTATTAAATACAAAACCTATTCAAAGTGAAGAGCTAGCCGCACAACAAAAAGGATATATTACCCAGAAATGCCAAAATTACAATAAACTTATTGCCTTAGCAGGTACAAGCCCAAATTTTATTAATTCATGTTACTATTATGGATTATTATCTACAGTTTACACAACCGATGTAGAAGAGTTAGCAGGAATCCCAGAAATTCACAAAGAATTTATGACTTACAAGAGAATTACCAACGGACAATTATTCTATGTTTGATTTTATTCCACACCAGCAGAAATATTATTCGACGAAATTAAACAAACTATTAATGTAGTCAAAATGGGTATGGCTAGAGATTATACTATTCCGAAAGAAATCTGTGAAAAGATCGAGATACCGAAAACGCAGATACCAGCATTTTACCGCAACAAAAGAGTTATTGAAATAATCAATATATTATCAGAGTTACTTAATAATTATTCAAATAAAAAACCAGTATGGATATATAATTCAAGGAATCAAGCATTGATTTATTCAACTTGCAAAGAAGTTAGAGACCATGACATGGAAGAACTTAGAAAATGGGGATTAACACTCCTCAGACCAGAAGAACAATCGTTAACAAGATCTATCAGTAAGGAAATTATTTCAGAAGAAGCTACGGACCAATTTTGTGAAAAAGTTGGCCAAAAATACAAAGACCACATATGCAACAGATGTAGTGGCAAGCACAACTTTATTCCAGATGTGACGCTACACTGAAAAGAAGATAGAAAAACAACAGATACGACAAAAAAGAAAGCAACAGAGCAAAATAATGGAGATAAAATACAAGATATTAAATTGTGAAAGCGACATGTAACAAACTTTCACAATTTTCTTTACGTAATTATTAGAAACTATTGTATAGTTTGACTATTATTAGTCTAAAACATTAATAGTTTTTGTCTTTTTAAAGACTTTTGTATAGTAAAGTAGGTTAGGTAGAAGACTTTCTGTAAAAAGTTTTAGGAATGTGTAAAATTAGAGATACGTTTGTAATATTTTAGATTATAAATAGAAGGCATCGGAGGCAGAATGAAGGTAAGCCTTCATGCATTGAAGTAAAAAATTCTCTCTCTTGTCTACAATAAATATTTTGATTATTTATTAAAAAACAGGTATATTTCAACGGAAAAATCCAAGGAGGAATAAAACTTAAAATTATTAAACCTACCAGAACAGGTATATTCATTTACTATTATGAATAGCTAAATTCATAATTCCTAACAATCATGATATGATAAAATAAGTTCCATGTTAGTTACTTTATAATAGAATTATTCGAAGAATAGCATGTTAAGAAGTTTATTAGCAAAGTGGAAACGGAGAAAAATCCCTAAGAACTATGCCATCCTAAAGGTGAAACCAGTGAGGCCAGAAGCTGTGGTGGGGAGTAGCCACAGTTGAGGCACTGTTTAAGGGAAAAGTATCTGGATTACCATGCTAATAGTGACCAATGAACATGTTATTTAAGAATAATCTAGATAAAGTAATCTAATATGATCATATTTTGTTATGTGTATGATTGAAGGAAATATTGTGAAAATAGCAATTTTATGAAATATGAATAATTATTTATCTGACGAAATGATAGATAAATTTAAAATACTTATTTTATATGTACTTAAGCATATAGAAGTAGTAGATATAAGAAAAATCATATTAGCAAAATCATTTGATAAATATTATATGACTAGAATAAATTACATACCACAAATACCTAATTACACTTATAAACACATATATACCAAACCTACATGTCAACCATGATAAATTATGTATATTTAGAATTTTGGAAAAAAGATATGGGAAACATACTATTAGTAGAAAAACAAATGAAAACAAATTTAGACAAATACATGGAAACTAAAGATATAAAATATATAGAATTCCTTAATGAAAATATGTAAGAATTACTTAGACAAAAACAAACAACTGAAAAATATTATGAAAAAGCATTTAATCAAGCCTAAATGATAGATGATATTAAAATTCTTGTTTTATATATACTTAGAGATATAGAAATTATAGACATAAAGAAAATAATATGGAAAAAATTACAAGATTATGAAGAGGAAAAATTATTAAAAAGTATAGAAAACTTACACATATATTATGAACATCAATATTATTTAGATTCAGATGGATATTATACAGACTAAAAATTTCAGGATATATTAAGAAACTTAGAGCAAACCAAGAAGACCTACATAAAGAAATTAATTATAGAAAACAAATTAGAGAAATAATGAAAAATCTAATAGAAAAATTAAAATGGATAGACGAAACCTTAAATAATCTAGAAAAAAGCAAATATAAAAGTTTAGATAGTTTAAAAAATTCATTAAAAAGAGAACAAGAAGAAATAGTTAGTAGCATAAATAACCTCAAACAAGATATTAAATATAATACAAATAGAATAGATTATTATGCATTTACTTTAGAATAAAATGATAAACTACGAATATCTAAAATATTGGAAACAAGAAATAGAAGAAGTAAGATTAACAGAAAACCTTATAAAAACAAATTTAATTGAATACTTTAAAACAAAAAGATATAGAATATTTAGAATATCTTAAAAATAATATAGAAGATTTACAAAAACTAACAAAACAAACTAAAGAATATTATAGCAAAGCATTTAATCAGCTACCATTTAATCACCCCCCAAAATGAAGAAAAAAAGTTAATGAATATTACTACAAAGAATTTAACAATTACATAAATTAATGGATACATCTTATGAAAAAAATAAATTATTAAAAGAAATCAAAACCCAACTATATAGTTTATACCTAGAATACAAAAGGTTACATAATACTAATGAGGATCCTAAAACACTAGATAATTTAATCACGATAACCTCTAATCTAGAATATGAATTAATAAAACATCTTAAGTCAAGAAGATAAAAATGAAAATTATTCCACTCAATAATATTCACAAAATACCTTATATAAAAATAAATACCTACAAACCTAATAAGTATGTATTATCTAGTAAACTTACCGCACCTAATTCGTACCCCCTAAAAATTCATTCATAAGACACTAACAATCCATAAATATTGGCAAAACATTTAAACTCAACTTTTAACCATTCGTGTAAACAATCCATAACATTATTAAGACAATGGGTTTTATAACAGGAGAGGGAATTATATAAATATTCGTCTCATATAACTTCTCAAAATAATAAGACATGTACACATGAAAACAAATCAAATTTCAAAAAACAACCTCATAATATATACAAGATTTCACCATAAAAAGGGTTTACAATACATTCTCTTCAACCATTTCTAACCCACCTGATGTACAAAACTACATACATTAAAATCTTGTCTGAATTATAGATTTATTCCAATGGAGTTTAGTATATCCCCTCGAACCTTTTGATGATAAAAAACCAAAGAGAGCGTAGAGAAATTGGACCCTTGTAGCTTTAATACCTTAACCCAAGGTAGTTTCTCCCCTTTTGGTTAAGGGGAGATGATTTGGGGATTTTTGAAGAAAAATAATATATTTAAGGTTTAATATTAGTCCAAATATGGTTAGGAATGGTTATGGTATGATAAAATACCTTTATGTCCATAAAATAAATCAAACAGAGCACTTTTTGACACCCCGGATAGGCTATGTGTTGCATGGCCGAAGAAAACCTTAAGGTTTGTGTCGTATGGCCATTTAATAGATGAGGCAGTGTGCTTAGGAAGTTGCTTTGCAGTGCATGGCCGTCACACACCCTGGATAGTGCAACATTCAAACCCTCATAACTTTTCACTCCTGACTCAGATTGATGAATGGTTGGTGGCATTGGAAAGAAAAGTTGAAGGGATTAAGTTTGATATATAGTAGGCCACATAACTCATTATATCAATATATAAATGTTCTATGGAGTTTAACCTATGAGAAATCATCAACTAAAAGTCAATCGGTAGGAAAGTGCTTAACTTAACTTTTGAGCTAGGAGATTTTTACGATGTATATTCATCTCTAAGGTTATTACCATATTAAGTAAATGTTATTCACTATTATATATAAATACAAACCATTGGATTTGGGTCTATAAACATAGGAAAGATGGTTTAATGTTTGGCCAAAAGTGTGGGGTGTTACATTTAAGAAGAAGATAGATTATTTGGCAAACTTGAGAATAGATAGATAGAAAGAGGTTACTTTATAATTAAAGCAATCTAGAGAGAAATACATTTAATTTGTGGAAGAATTAATTTTATTACAAAGATGAACAAAATGGGGTTAAGTAACATATATATAGGCACCCACGTGTTATATAAAAAGAATGATGAAATTAATACTACCTCCATTTCAAATTTGTATCCTTTTTAGTTTGTTTAAAAAAAGAATGACTTTTTTCCTTTTTAGTAATTCTTTAATTCCATGCATTTAATTCCAACCATATATGAGATAAGCTCACCCTAAATGTAACACCTCACTTTTTTGGGCTAAGTTCTAAACCATCTTTCCTACGTATATAGATCCAAACCCAATGGTTACTACTTAAATATAAGTATAAATTACACTTCATTAGTGTGGAAACATCCTTGTAGTTGAATATACATCATAAAAATCTGCTAGCTCAAAAGTTAAGTTAAGCACTTTCCTATCGATTAACTTTTAGTTGAAGATTTCACGTGGGTCAATTTCCATTGAACATTTCTCATAGTACATAAAGATTCATGTGGCCTAGTAAAAATAAATTAATACCCTTTGATTCTTATTTCCAATGCCACCGACCGTTCATCAATCCGAGTTTGAAGTCAAAAGTTATGAGTGTCTGAATGAGACATTGTCCAGGGTATGTGATGGCCCTACTATGCAAAGAAATCACCTTAGCACACTTCATCAACTAATATTTTTCCATGCGATGCAAACCCTAATGTGTGATTTTTCCATGCAATTTATAGCCTTTCTTGGGCATCAAAAGGGTTTTGTTTGATTTATTTTAAGGGCATAAAGGTCTTTTAACATCCCATAATCATTCCTAACCATCTTTGGATGAAATTAAGGACTTATAAACATTACATTTCCTATTCTTATTTCAAAAATTATTCCATAGGAAAGAGAAAAGAAACTACCAAGGGTTTGAGGATTCTACTCTCTAAGGGGCCAATCTCTTAATGTTTCTTTCGATTTTTCTTTCAAAAGGTATGTGGAACTATCCTAAATTTCATGGAAATGAATTTTATATTTTTAAACAAGCTATGATGATATATATGTATGTATATGTAAGGGGTTTTTAAATTGTTTAAAGAGCATGCATCATAAACCCATTTTGATGAAAGTACGTAATTATCATGGGGTTTTTCCATAAGCTTGATTTATAATCATGTGAATACATGATTTAAGTTCTAAAAGTTATGAACATGACCTATGAAATTCCCTTCTCCATGAATAAATTTATGGTCTTAACATGTTATGATTTGTGAATTCGGTTTGAGAGCATGAATTATAAGCTTGTGACTTATAAGAATGTTTTAATGCTCTTGTATTATGCCCATGTGTTTTTTATATTGATTATGTTAAATTTTTTTCTTAATGCTATCGACTATTTTGTATATAACTTATGTTGTTTTTTGGTTAGTTCTGCATACCAAAATGTTCCAGGTATTGGTCTTCCTGGGTGGTGGCTGCATTGTCGAATAATGAGGATCAAAGGCTTATTCTCGGGGTAGTAGCAGTAGATTAGTCCAGGAGTTCAGAGTTTGTGAGACTCCCTAACACTGGAAGAAATTCTATCTATATATTATCTTAGCCATCTTATGGTTTCGCCAGAGGCCTTGTCCTGGCCTAGAAAGTTAATGGTCAGTAGAGGCTTCGTAGATAAAATTTGAGTATTTTATTTTCATAATTTTGTTGACACATTTTGAATTATAAGTTTCTATTGAATATTATTATATTTTACACACTTTGATTTATGTATGGATTATGCTTATGTTAGTATGGTAAGGGGTCTCTTAAGCCTTCATGGTTCAGGATTCCCGTTGCGGTCAGGGCCTCGATTCGGGTGGTGAAAATCTTGTATCAGAGCCCGATTCATGGTCCAAGGATGAATACAAAGATATTTTGTGTAGAGTCCTTTTTATGGGTGTGTATCATGTCATACTTATAAGAAGAAATATATGAGGCATTTAGGAGATGTTTCCCATTCTATCATACTCTAGTTCGTTCCATTGTGATGTCCATGTTGAAATTATCAAAATTCCTTCTTTAGTCTAAATTTATTAGCTCTGTCTCTATAACGCCTTGAAACCTTGTCCCGAGACATCACAACGATGCTTAATACTACGAATAGCTTTAAGTTAACCCTATTTGCCTACTACTTCTACTGAATCTCATAATAAAGGAAATATAGGTGTATAATCAGGACAAATGCAGAAATTTGGATGAAATATCTGAGAATAATGTTTGAAATATCAATACTGAATAATCTGGATCAAAACTATCAGTTTGACAAGCCTCTACTAATAATGTCTAGAGAATCACTGGGACAAACCCCCAGCTAACTTGAACTATCTGAAAAGAAATACTGTATTATATGAACTACTAAGCTGCAAAATCTAAATGAATAAGTCCTCAAGCAATGAGGACTCACCAACTGTCGGATGTAGATGGAGACGCTTGAACTACTCACGCTGGTGATACTGATTATGAGACAATGTAGGACATATAAATATATGTGGATCAGTACTTTGTGGATGTAATTAGGATATAGTGGTTAATGCATAAGTAAAACGTCATCTCATCATCATAATTTGTAAAATAGTGAATGCTAAATGTAAATGACTCACATATGCCGAAACTTCTGAAATACTGAAATATGAAATCATGAATAACAAATCATACTTTACTAATCTAGAGACCCACAACATTTAGTTCTAAAAGTTGTGCATGTATTCTCCCTTTAAATCATAATGTCTAAGTGTAGAATGGACTCACTCTTAAATCTGAAATCTGATAGCTACAATCTAAAGCTAATATCTTGCTGTAAAGCATAATTTGAGTAAAACTGTGAGCCTTTACACTTAGTTTTCTAAAAGCTTTTCTGTCATTCATTTCTTTTAGCTAGCAGGGAGAAATACTTTTAGAAACTGATAACGCTCAA
This sequence comes from Capsicum annuum, assembly GCF_002878395.1. Taxonomy (NCBI): domain Eukaryota; kingdom Viridiplantae; phylum Streptophyta; class Magnoliopsida; order Solanales; family Solanaceae; genus Capsicum; species Capsicum annuum. The sequence continues at coordinate 20,951,917 of NC_061119.1, read as the reverse complement.
ACTACACCTCTCTTACGCGAATGTAAGTGATCGTTGTCAATATATAACCCAACTAGGTTTGGGTCGAATCACACAAGGAATATGGTGCGAATTTGAGTTATCTCCGGGTTAATCAACTGATAGATATAAGTGTCATTTGAATGGGGATTTTTTGAAAGGTAACAAATAATTACTTCTCAATTCAGTGTTTGAAATCAATATGATAAGACAAACCAGAGTTATGTTCACTATGGGTGTTGGGATTTGACAGACGCTAGTAACGGTTCAAGATTCTTGTGGTAGGTAGGAACAACAGACTATCCTTGTCGAAGTTATGTCAAAATGTTTCTCAACCTATTTAGACATTTAACCACCTAATTCTCTCAAACTTAGGGAATTTATATATCATAACAAGATGTTATCTCAAGTGAATTAATGTTGTCACAACATTATTTATTAAATAGAAGTTTGATGCTTCCAAGTCCCTGTTGATAATTCACTTCTTGCTAGGGTTGATTTCTATCTCAAGCAAATAACCAGTAAGCAAGGCCTATTGTTTCCAACCAATAGTCAGAGTATAAAATAATGGAATTAACAAGAAGTTCCTACCACCATTAGAATCTTGAATACTTAGTTACGTTACAAACCCAAACCCATAGATCCCAAAACTCAGGTTAAGGGAATTTAGCTACTCAAAATAAAATAATCAAGACAACAAGTTGAATTCATAGTTTGATATATTAACTTACAGCAAGATGAATAGCAAAAAGTGTTTCTCAGATTTGATTCAAAGTAGAAAATCCCAAAACAATTGCAATAATCTCTCAAAAAATAATTGTAAAGTTCAAGTCAGAAAACTAGAGAAAAAAGATTCTCAAAACGTCAGTTCCCCCCTTTTTATATTAGAAAATGCTAACATATGCTTTAAATACTTCAGCCTAATTATGGAAACAAAATCATAGATCACAGTATTTTCTCGGACAGGCGACGACGTGTGTGACGACTTATCAGGAGTATGACGACTTATAAAGAATGTCATCATCTCCTTTTCACTTTTGACAATCTCTTCCTTAGGTTGACGATGAGACATGACGGCTTATCACACATATGATAACTTATCAGAATTGTCGTCACTTCTTCACTTCAAATCCCATTCCCTGCCTAAGCCTAATGACAAGCCTGGCGACTTATCACACTTCTGATGGCCTATCACAGATATCGTCATGAATTCTAACTGAAGCTCAGTCTCTGTATAAAGTTAACAACAAGCCTAACAGCTTATCGTACTTCTGATGGCCTATCACAGATGTCATCATGAATTCTAGCTAAAGTTCATTCTCTGACTAAGGCTGATGGTAACTCTGATAGATTATCATAAGGCTAAAGACTTATCAGACAAGTCGTCATCTATACTTCCCTTTTTACTTGCTCAGAAATCAACTCTTTTACTTCCATTATTGTTGGTTCTCTTGTATCTTGACTTTTACTGAAATATCAAATAGAAAACAATCAAAAACGACAAAAGTTGCTTAAGACTTTGCAATTATTCTTAGTTAAAAGCCTCAAATATGTTAGCATCTACTCACATATCAAGATCCTCAACTTAAAACAACTGCTTGTCCTCAAGCAACTAAAACACAACCAAGAGGATACAGAGTACATTCGACAGTCAACCATCCATATTATCTTAAAATATCTTCACCATCTCCAAGGTCAATTAATTTAAAAACAACAACTGTGCATAGTATTGAAGAAAAACAATGCGACACATAGGAATTAAGATATGACATCAATTTAGCAACAACAACCATGCATGTACCAAGATTACACTATCCAAACAAGTTAGCAACTAGGAACGTAACTAGTGTACCCTTACTACAAACAAGTCCCACTCCACTTATATCAGACATCACATATGTAACCATGGGGACAATCAAAAGACACTCACTGTCAGAATGAAGTTCCAATCAATGTATGAAAAATACCATAGGCTTGCCTTTATTTTCATTACCAAGATTTTCAGACAGGTCAGATAGGATCACTATAGGTCTTTAGTTTGGCTTGTAACGTAGGCTAGGGGCTGGTATGATACTCGATGATATTTAAAGTGACTAAGCCTAATTGACCCTACACTAGATTCTAGGGTCTCATTTATTAAGCTTCATCTATTCTTTTGTTTTCTTGATCATACATATTCAGGATGGGTGCGGTCTTTTCTACAATCGCTTCTTTTTATTCACAACTTTTTTTTTCTTGTTCTTTTCCACTGCACCCATCTTTTTATTTTTTTCTTTTATTCTACCTTTCTTCATGCTCATTTTATATCACGCACCCCTATGATAGCCACCCTCAACATAGGCCATTTTCTTAAGTCAAGGTGCACAGTGTCCAAGGAGGACCAAGGCCAAAACAGGTTCATTATGATATAAATGAGATAGTGATAGGTATCATAAAAAAAGAAAATTGGCTATTCAGGCTCAAAATAGGGATCAAGGGATAGTATGCATACAGGAAAGGTCATTTAGGCTAAAAGTGGCTAATATCAAAATAATCTATGATTATTTCCTAACCCCTATCCTTCAATCTAGGAAGACTAATCGGGCAAGTTTTGGATTCAACATACAAATGGAACTAAGTAAGATCTCACACGCACATGGCACACAAGTATATCACAAGTTACTACTTATCCAGTTCATGCAATTATTTATCAATGATTATCAAATCACTAGAACTGATACAATAACAAGATGCATGGTGGTCACAATTAGATGCAAATTAGACAGTTAAATATCAAACCATTTGAGAGGTTTTCAAAAAATAACAAAACCATGTTAAATAACTCAGGTGCTTGTCTTTCACCTAGTCAACTACAAAATGTTACAATAATAACTCACCCTACACCTTCACTTAAAATCAAAGAAAAACTGAACTAAGAGTTAGGGTATACCTGGAGTAGATCAAGCACGGGAATCATGGGTCCCTGACACTGCTGCTGCTTCCTCAGCTGCCTTATCTCTATCGGGAGCCTTTCTCTATTCTGACACGTCTAGCTTAGTAGTTGTTGGTGGCCTACTAGTTGAGGTACCGATAGTTCTGGCTTGTAGGGCCTTCTCCAATTTATCATTGTCAACTAGGGACTCAATCATCGCCTTCTTTATCTCCTCTTTTTTTGGCCTTCCTTCTTGTCCTCTTCTCTGTTTTACTTTCTTCATTGCTATCAGGCTTTCTCTCTTACCCTTACCTTTCTTCCTGCCCTTCTTCTTCTTTTTCTTCATTGGTTCCCCCGCGAGATTAAGCAATGGGATCTTACCCTCGGACTCATCAACAATTGGGTTTACCGACATCATAATTTGTTGCTACTGTAATATTCAAACATTTACCTTTACCCTTTCCAAGGCTAATCTAAATTGTGCAAGGTCTGAGCCCAACATTTCTCTTAATCGTGTATTGAAACAGTTTTCTAACTCATCAATCTGACCGAGTAAGGCTCGGAAGGGCTCAAGTATGACCTTAATCCTCTTATCTACTGTAGAGGTGAATTGCTTGGAAAAAAGTTGTAGCTGATCCTCACACCACTTGGCTTGTTTTGCCACTCTCCTGAAATTCACCGGGTTGAAGGCAAATTCTATAGTAAACACAGTAGCTGAGGGATTTGTTTCATTTCTAAGCACTGAGTCTGCTAGTGCTGGGGATGTCGGTGGTGCAGCTTCAAAATCTGGCACCTCTACACTAGGTGCTGAGCTGGTATCTGTAACTGGTGGATCTGTTGCAACCCCTACTCCTCTGTCAAATGTCAGCCTTGGCTGATTTTTATCATATAGGATGAGGTTATGGGTTTTCTTGGTAGGCAGTTCATAGTCTATACCTGTAACCTCAGGTACATTATTTGCCTTACACAACCTCATAATTAGACAATGGAAAAGATATGCCATGTCGGGCCTTGAGACTCGAATTTTCATCTCCTCAGCAATGATTTCTCCAAAGTTCAAGTTGAGTTTAGCCACAAGACTTGCAACCAGTATTGCTCTATCATCTCCAAGGATGTTATCTTCTTCTGTAGGAATCAAATGGGTGTGCACTACACCCCACTAGAACCTTGTCTCTTGAGTCAGAGAGTCCTTGAAAATCCTTTCATTCAGGTTGGTCAGCCATTTAGGTTTTCTTGAAGCTATGAGGATGGCTAACCAAGACCGTTGATTTGTACGATATGTCAATCGAGCGTAGAATATAGGTGAAGTATCCGGAGGAGTGAATTCGGGGCCATGAAGAAATCTGTTGATTGTTGTTTCTGAGAGATCCACCATCATACCTTGTACTGGAACTTTATCCAACAAGGGTTGATCTGCTGATTTCTCCCCTTCTTTGCACATGTTCTCTAATTGAGCTTGATAGTTTGCATAGAACTCCTAAACTAGTGCAGGGAAAAATGAGCTTCCTCCTTTTGCGGTCCATCCCAAGTCGTAGTCTCAGAATTTTTGCTCCACTTCAGGATATCTGCTCAACCCTATAGTGATGATCTTCTTTTCTTCAAAGATTGGCCTTTAATGGTCCTTCTTTTAGTTCTGAGAAGCCCATCATAGAAGATTTTCTATGCCTTAGGAATTTACCACCTAGCACTATCTTGGACCCCAGGGTTCTTGTATTTAACTAAAGTTCCCCAAATCAGAGATTCTTCATCATCCTGTTGCTCAACAGAAGGGGACTCAGATGATGGTCCCTCAGATTTAGGTTGCTTAGATTCAGCATACTCTGACTCAGGCTCCATAGACTCAGAATGCTCAGACTTAGGCTACTCATAAGTCGTCTGCTCAGAAGCTGTACTGTCAGGTGGTTTTGTTGCTTCAGTGTCACTTTCTTCATTCTCCTCCACCTTAATAGGTGGAGGTGGCAAAGGCATTTTAGGGATTTTCTTTTTCCTTTGCTTCCTGAGCAGTGGCTTCCCCTCCTCATAATTGAATTCCTCATTGAAGAGTCTCCGAGGTACACTCCCCTTTATCACTTTATTTATAGGTTTGGGGATTTTTCCTTTGGGTGCCATTATAAGACCTATAGCAAAATAAAGCACTCATTTAGCAGTCAAGATCATCCAACTTAAGAAGTTTAGTAATTATAATTCCATATCTCTCAAAAGATGTTCACAATTGTTTCAGATCAAAGTTGTGATGACATGTTCTAATAAGTCATCAGAAATGTGATAACTTATCATTTATGTCGTTAGCCTTAAACAAAACAAGCTTATTTTTCTCAACTTATGATGAGGTCTGATAAGCCGTCACAAATGTGATAGCTTATCAAACACATCGTCAGCTTAGAATACAACCTCCAGCTCAGTTTTAGTCTTGATTATCAATCCACTTTCTTCTTAGAATCACATGGAGTTATGTTCTTGAGCTAAGCCCTAGGTTTTTATCTACAATGCAGCACTGTACACCCTAGATTCTATTTTTCTCACAATGGAAAGTTAAGCTTACCTTAATCCCTTTGAAACTAAGATTTACCTCATTTGAATCACTTACCTAATGAAGAGGAGAGTTGAGTTACGAGCATACTTGATAGGCGACTTTACTTGGTTACGCGAGTGAGAGGAAGTAGCAGATGAAAGAAGAGTTCTTGATCTTGATTTAAAACCCATACTTCACAGGGAAGAATATTTTTCTTGTTTTACTTACGAATTAATTTTGAAAAGAGTAAGTAAATAAACTAAATATAGAAGGAAATTAAGGTTAAAGAAAAGAAAGGAGATACGCAGGAAGGTGAAAAGGTTTGACTATGGGCCGGGTTGAATTTTTCAGTATTTGGGACCAAGATTACCTAACGGCCTATTAGATGTCTAATAAGTCATCGCAGATGTCATCAACCTTAGGCAGGGTGTTGCCTTCTTTTTGATTTTCTGATGACATATCTAACGGCTTATCACAATTGTGATAACTCGTCACATCTATAATCAGGGTCCTTTGGCTGACTTCATTAATTTTTACCTAGACCCCTACATACCTCTTCAGTTCATTATGCTTCCTATCTAAATAAATTAAAATAACTTGCATTTAAACATAAAAATTTTGGGTTGCCTCCCAATAGCTCCTGATTTAATGTCGCGGCACGACAAGGTTATCTTGACTACTCATACTTCATCAAGATATCATGATTCTACCTCTTTACCATCTTTATAAAACCCATCCATGATTGAGAAGACACTCATCTCCTTTTGCTGTGTCATGGATGAGCGCATTTCGATTCTTTCTTCTTTGTCATTAAACTTGAACTTGAGCTCATTCAGCTCTATGTCCACTACTACTCTCCCAATATCAAGTAATAGTCTACCCAAAATGATGGGTACTTTAAGATCCATCTCACAGTCTAGGACTACAAAATTAGCATGAAGTATAAAGTCGGCCACCTTTACCAATACATCATGTAATATTCTTACTGGTCGCTTTACATACCTATCCGCCATAACCAACCGCATGTTTATCGGGGTAGGATCCCCCAAAACTAGATTTTATACATGGTTAGCGGCATCATATTTATGCTCACCTCCAGATCATATATGACCTTAGCAAAATTGAGAGACTTGATTGTACATGGAATAGTGACTGCTCTAGGGTCGGCCTTCTTCTGCACTAAGGATCGTGTAGAAATGGAACTACAATGGTGGAGATTATCCTCCGGTTCATATCTCACCTCTCTTTTCTTCATCACAAGGTCCTTCATGAATTTAGCATACCTTGGAATTTGCTCGAGTGCCTCCACCAAATGCACATTTATCATTAAATGCTTCAACATTGCCATGAATTTACTAAATTTCATGTCGTTAACCTTCTTCTTCAATCTTTTAGGAAAGGGAAGTGGTGGTATTGGGAGGGTTTTCACCACTACTTACTTTTATTTCTCCTTTTCTTATGCCAAAGCATCATCAGAACCATCCATCCTCCTAGACTCCACTGGATATTCTTCTTCGAGTTTGTCATCTACTTCAGTCACATCTTCAAGTCCACCTTTTTCCATAGAAGGGCCAAGGTAATATCTTAACACTTCTAGTGGTAATTTCCATACATATGCCATTATTTCATGGATTCTGAATCATATCACTAGGTAACATTCCACTCTTCCTCTGGTTCAGCACTGCTGAGAGTTGGTTCATTTACTGTTCCAACTGTTTGATTGAAGTGGAGTGCGAATTTACTAACTGACTCATAGAGGAAAAATCGGTCTTCATGGTAGTCACCCCTGCGTTGGTAGCCTCCACTCCCTTTAATAATTTAGCCATCATGTCCTCTAAGGATATCTTTTCAGAACTTGTTATAGCAGCCTCATGATTTCCAGGAGGGACATATAACTCACTCTAATCATTATCGCTCCTCTAATTACCTTGCTCCTGGTTCTTATATCTATCCTTGTCATAATAAGTCTGACATTGATTTCCTTGGCTATTGCCTTGGAACCCCCTGATTATTTACATAGTTTGCCTTTTTTTCTGAGTCAGACTCCACTTTGATCTGCGATCCCATAGCCTTCACTTTCTCAGTTTTACCTAATAGTAAATATTTGGTTAACAAGTCCATCTTCATTTTTAGGTGCACCATGTCTTCATAACGCTTCTCATCTCTTTTGTGTTGCTCCGCAGTCATACCAATAGAAAGAGTAGGGCTTGCTACCACAGAGTCCCTGGTATGCCATGCCCGACTCTATTTGGTCATTCTCTCAAGAATTTCTAAACCCTCTAGGAATCTAAGATCAACACAAGAACCACCAGTAGAATTATCTACAATCGGTTTTATCACAAAGTTAAGAGCCCTTTACAAAGTTTCCATCAAGTGTATGGCCGTCATGTTGTGGTTCAGACACTACGTCAGCTTCTTTTTGAATCTCTCCCAGGTTTTATGCAAGGCTTCTGTTAGGAGATGTCTAAAGTTGTTGATCCCATCCCTCTACTGTACCCTCCTGGAAGGTGGAAAGAACCTTTCTAGGAAAGCTCCTTCAACTTCCTCCAATTGGTTATAGAATCGGGTGTAAGCTCATTAAGCCATAATGTTGCCTCCCCAAACAGAGAAATGAAAACAATCTCAAACAGATAGCATTCTGACTCACTCCTGGGTTATCAAAATATTTACAAATAGTGACAAAGTTCACCAGATGCTAGTTCGGATCATCCCTAGAAAGGCGACCAAACAACCCCTTCAGATTGAAGAGTTGAATCATAATACTCGTAATGTTGAATTTTTAAGGTGCTAATGGTAGGGGTATAATTGCACCTATTTCACCTGCTTCATCCATTCCACCATCATCATCATTAAGGTTATACTTATACTGGACCGGCTGGTGACCTTGCTTTCATCGGAATGGACAATTTCTGTTAGCATTATTCTGTACTAGTGTAGCTATTTGCTCTGCATGCCTTGGGTAACCAGGGTTTAAAATCCCCTTATCTCCCAATTCATCATCCTCAGGATTTGGATATCGTACTTGTTGATCATCATTCTGCATATTCACCTGAGCTCTAGCTAAGGCTACTAACATATCAGCCTTCTGATGGTCTGCCATTCTACTGATTAGTTGCGGTTCCGGATTAAATGGTAATAATGGTTCTTTAGAGCTTTTAGTTCTTTCCATGAACCACAAAATTTCTACAATAAATAAAAACAACAAATAAATGTAAAACTAAGAAACTTGACTAACAGTCAATTAGTGCACACAACTTCAATTTACAACTGTATTCCCTGGAAACGACACCATTTTTGATAGCGCTCAAACTACACCTCTCTTTCGAGAATGTAGATGATTGTTGTCAATATATAACCCAACTAGTTTGTGGTCAAATCCAACAGGGAATATGGTGTGAATTTGAGTTATCTGCGGGTTAATCAACTGATAGTTATCAGTTTTCTGTGAATGGGGTCTTTTGAAAGGTAACAAATAATTACTTCTCAATTCAGTGTTTGAAATCAATATGATAAGGAAAATCAGAGTTATGTTCACTATGGGTGTTGGGATTTGACAGACGCTAGTAATGGTTCATGATTCTTGTGGTAGGTAGGAATAATAGACTATCCTTGTCAAAGTTATTTCTAAATGTTTCTCAAACTATTTCGACATTTAAACACCTAATTCTCTCAGAACACCTAATTCTCTCAGACTTAGGGAATTTAAATTTCATAATAGGATGTTATTTCAAGTGAATTAATCTTGTTACAACATTAATTATTAAATGGAAGTTTGATGCTTCCAAGTCCCTGTTGATAATTCACTTCTTACTAGGGTTTATTTCTATCTCATGCAAATAACCATTAAGCAAGGCCTATTGTTTCCAACCAATAGTCAGAGTATAAAATAATTGAATTAACAAGAAGTTCCTACCACCATTAGAATCTTGAACACTTAGTTACGTTACAAACCCAAACTCATAGATCCCAAAACTCGAGTTAAGGGAATTTAGCTACTCATAATAAAATAATCAAGACAACAAGTTGAATTCTAGTTTGACATATGAACTTACAACAAGATGAATAGCAACAAGTGGTTCTCAGATTTGATTCACAGTAGAAAATCACAAAACAATTGTAATAATCTCTCAAAAAATAATTGTAAAGTTCAGGTCAGAAAACTATAGAGAAGAGATTCTCAAAATGACAGTTCCCCCCTTTTTTTATATTAGAAAACCCTAACATATGCTTTAAATACTTTGGCATAATTATGGAAACAAAATCATAGATCGCAGTATTTTCTTGGACAGGCGACGATGTGTGTGGTGACTTATGAGGAGTCTAACAACTTATCAGGAATGTCGTCAAATCCTCTTCACTTTTGACAATATCTGCCTTAAGTTGACGATGAGACGTGATAACTTATTGAAATTATGATGACTTATCAGAATTGTCATCTTTTCTTCACTTCAAATCCCATTCCCTGCCTAAGCCTAATGATGATCCTGATGGCTTATCACACTTCTGATGGGCTATCATAGATGTCATCATGAATTCTAGTTGAAGCTCATTCTCTGTCTAAGGATAACGATGAGCGTGATGGCTTATCACACTTCTTACGGCCTATCACATATGTCACTATGAATTCCAGCGGAAACTCATTCTCTGTCTAAGGCTGACGCTAACTATGATAGCTTATCACAAGGCTGATGACTTATCAAATAAGTTGTCGCCATACTTCCCTCTTTACTTTCTCAGAAATCAACTCTTTTACTTCCATTATTGTTGGTTCTCTTTCATCTTGACTTTTACTGCAATATCAAATAGAAAACAATCAAAAATGACAAAAGTTGCTTAAGACTGCAATTATTCTTTGTTAAAAGCCTCAAATGTGTTAGCATCTGCTCACACATTAGAAACTATTCTAAAAATCATTACTATTAAGCTATAGGGAGGTTATCTTAACAAACATAAACCATGCAAGCTACATGGATTCCAACGTCTCATCCTCCTAAGGAAGAAACCTCATATTAGGGAGAGGTGTCATACTCTTGCCAAGGAATATAACCTGAGCTAAGTGATCACATTTGTAATTGTAACACATATTAGAATTGAAGAAATCTGAATCTAAACCTATGTTGGTTACATAGTTCCATGGAAGTAGGATGCACTAAACCCACACTTCCAGCTTGGTGCTAAGTACTACTCCCTTTTTATTTTCTACACTCATTCTATTGGAAATCCACTTTAAAACTAGAATAAGGGTTTATCTGAAACCAATTATGCACTTATCTGATTAAATCTGTAAATAAAGTTATTCTAAATTCTGTAAATTGTAGAAATTCGGTGAAGTGGATTCCATAGCTAATCCAATGATTGAAAGATCAAAGCTTTATTGAAAATCTATACATAATCTGATAATAGAATGCTTAAAGCATCATCTTTCATTAAATACTAATATACAATCTTGGGATAATAACCCATGCATTAATCTTATGTCAAAACATTATAATAATCATTCTTGATAATGAAAACAATAATAATTCATCTCAAAATCTGTAATTTACTGCAATCGGCATGAAAGTTTGAAAATAGACATGCAATTCATCTTTAAAATTTCTCAAAAACTAATAATCATGCAAGTAGAAATAATGGGTACGAACCCTAATTCAAATCTCATGTATAATCATTCAAAATCATATGAATTTGTAATTAAAACTTGGTTTTGGTCACAAGGATGGAAGACTATCCTTGTTCATTAACCCCATATACCTTGGTAGATGATTTCATGAAGAAACCATGAATTATTGATTCCTATTTGAGTTCTAGGAGATGAGTTCTTGAATATCTTGTTTTGGAATCCTCAATTTAGAGTTTTCTTGGAGAGATTATGGAGGATTTTTATTTCTTGGAGAAGAAGCTTTGGAGCTCTAGGATTTTACTTTGAAAGAAAATGGACAAATTTGGGCATAAAGTGCTTTGAATATGTTTAGTCTCGCATTATCCACAAATTGAGGGCTTAGGAATTGACAAAAATACCCCTCTTAAACTTCTAAATAGATCTGGAATAAGAAAAATTTTCTGAAATGGTAGGCCACCGCGAAGCGCCACTACGCGGTGGCTTACTAGAAAATGGATGAGTGGGAACTGGGCGTGCTCCGCGACGAGCCACCATCGCGGTGCCCTTTAGAATGGCATTTTGGCCACCAACGCGATGTAGTAAGATTGCATTGGGCTGCTGTATTTTGACAAATCGGAAAATGAACCACTCTGCGACACGCCAATATCGCGGAGGTCCACTGGAATTGAAGATTGCCATTTTTTCCTTCTACGCGACACGCTGACTGCCCAGGTGGCACACTATCAACTTAAGAGTGAAATACCTTTTCAACCGCGTATCAGATTTAGGCGAATTAGGTATCGATGGAAAGCTTATTCAATTTTCCACACAACTCTAGAAAATTCTCTACGTAACAAAAGTTATTCTTTTTTTAATCTAATCTTTGACATTCTAGGGATGAATTTAAGCTGGGAAAAGTATGGGGTATTACAATATCTCCCCCCTGGGAACATTTGTCCTCTGATGTGGCTAGTCATGCTGGAAATACTGAGGAATCTAAGGCTATCAGTTATCATGCACAACTAAAATAAACTGTAGGACTGGATCTCAACATAATGAGCTTTCTGAACTGATCTGTGAGTGCATGAATTAACATGAAGATAACTATATAGCTGAATCTAAGACTGAAAAAGAACTGAATAAAGGAAAACTATTACCTTCAACTGAATCTGAGTTCGTAGAGAAGCGATGAGGAAACTTGGTATATATGTCTAATTCTACTTCCCAAGTAGCACCCTCAACGGACTGATTTCTCCATAGAACTTTGACCAAGGGAACTTCTTTGTTCCTTAGTTTATGAATTTGATGATCAAGAATCTCTACTGGGACTTTTTTGTAAGAAACCCTATTCTGAATATCTTTACTTTCTATAGGAACTATAATAGCTGAATCGTCTATGCTCTATTTCAACAAGGACAGATGGAAAAACTGGATGAACTGATGATAAGTCAGTGGGTAGCTCAAGATCATACGCTACCTTCCCAACACGACTAAAAATACAGATAGGACCAATATAACGTGGACTAAGTTTCCCTTTCTTGCCAAATCTCTTCACCCCTTTCATGGGTGAAACTTTTAAATACACAAGATGATCAACCTCGAACTAAAGGTCTCTTCTTCTTACATCTAGATAAGATTTTTGACGACTCTGGGCTGCTTTAAATCTCCCATGAATCAATAGAACTTTATCTATGGCCTCAAACACCATGTCTGGACCAATCAAACTGGCCTCACCCACTTCAAACCAACCAACTGGCAATCTACATCTTCGCCCATAAAGAGCCTTAAATGGAGCCATCTGAATAGTAGCATGATAACTGTTATTATAAGCGAACTCAATCAATGAAAACTGATCATCCTAACTACCTTTGAAGTCAATGACACAAGTCCTCAACATGCCCTCTAGAGTCTGAATGGTCCTCTCTACCTGACAATCTATTTGCGGATGAAAAGCTGAACTGAGATGGACTTGGGTGCCAAGACCCTTCTGAAAAGCTCTCCAAAATTGAGCGGTAAAAAAAGTACCCCTAACTGAGATTATGGACAAGGGGAATCCATGCAATCTAACCATCTCTTGGATGTAAAAATTAGCGTAATATTCATCTGTGTAAGAAGTATGAACTGGCAAGAAATGCGCTAACTTATTAATCTATCTACAATAACCCAAATCGAATCATGCTGCCAACGCGAATGGGGTAAACTAGCCAAAAAGACCATGTTAACCTGTTTCCACTTCATTGTTGGGATACCAAACTCTTGCAACGTACCACCAGGTATTTGATGCTCTACCTTAACCTATTGACAAGTTGTACATTTCGCTACAAATCTGCTATATATCTCTTCATACCACTTCACCAATAGATTTCCAGTAAGTCACGGTACATCTTGGTGGATCCTGGATAGATAGAATAATGCGTACCATGATCTTCCTCCATAATCCACTGCCTCAAATCATCAACACATGGCACACATAATCTACTCTATTAGTTCAACACACCATCTCTCCCATGGGAGAAAACCTCTACCTTTTAGTTTTTAGCCGACTCCTTCAGTTTTGACAAAACTAGAATCCTTTTTTTGCTTTTCTTTCACTTCCGAAACTAGGGAAGATGTGAAACTACTCTGAACCCAAACATTCCCTTAAGCTGAATCAACCAACCTAACTCCCAATCTAGCTAAACGATGTACTTCTCAAGCTAACTCTATTTTATCATTCTCCATATGAGCAACACTGCCCATAGACAATGTACTAAGGGCATCTGCCACTAATTGGCCATGCCCAGATGATACAATATACTCATATCTTAATACTTCAATAACTCCAACCTCCTTCTCTAATAGAGATTCGAATCCCTCTGATTAAACACATACTTTAAGCTTTTTTGATCCGTGAACACATCAATATGTACCCCATACAAATAATGTATCCAGATTTTCAAAGCAAACACAGTAACACCTAACTCAAGATCATGGGTTAGGTAATTCTTTTCACGAGGCTTAAGCTGTCTTGAGGCATAGGCTATGACCTTACCTCTTTATATCAAAATACAACCCAAATCAACTCTGGAGGAATCAAAATAAACCACAAAACCATCTGTATCATTAGGTAATGCTAATAATGGGGCTGGAGTGAGTCGAGTCTTTAACTCCTGAAAATTCTTCTCCTAGGAATCCGACCACAGAAACATAACTTTCTTTTGGGTCAATCTAGACATAAGAGATATAATAGATGAGAAAACCTCAACAAAACATCTATAATAACTAACATCTATAATAACTAGCTTCAACTAAGAAAATCCTAATGTCTAATGGAGAGATAGATCTAGGCTAATTCCTCATGGATTCTGTGTTTTGGGGATCAACTCTAATACCCTCACTGGAAATAATATGACCAAGGAAAGCTAGTGATCTTAGCTAAAATTCACATTTGTTAAACTTGGTGAACAACTGGTGATCTCTAAGGGTTTATAACATAATTCTAAGATGGTCTGCATGATCATCTTTACTATGAGAGTAGTCAAGAATATAATCGATAAAGACATGACAAACGTGTCTTGATACTATTTGAACACTCTGTTCATCAAGTCCATGAAGCTTGTTAGGGCATTTGTTAGTCCGAAGGATATGACTAGAAACTCAAAATGATCGGAGCGGGTTCTGAGGGGAGAAACCATCTATCAAGTCTTATAGCATGAATTTATAAAGATCAATGATAGGACACTTTCTATAGATTTGTTTAGCAACAACTGACTCACCTACTGGGGGAGAAACCAAGAATGGCTCAGGGATCTTTTTAGAACTTATTTGAAAATTTACTGCAACTAATAGGGTAATATAAGAGAAACACGACCAAGGGTCTGACAAGACATAAACCCAAGATTAAAGACACGAAGCATACCAGTGATAACATCTGGTGAATCCTTTTACTCCTGACATGATTGTAAACTATAAAATTAATTTGGGTGATGAACGTCACTGGTACTAAATGATGCACCCTAAGAAAGGACTGGACGACCTAAAGGAGTTGGAGCACTAACAGCCTGAATCTGGGGACAAAAGTCTTTGTTTCCCTGCTTAGCATACGAAAAATCTCTAATATTGTGACCCAACTTACCACAACTAAAACAACCCTTTTAACCAGCTAAACACTCACCAGGGTGATTATTACCATATTTAGTACATGGAGAATAATTGGGCCTACAACTTACACTATTTAGGGATCTGGACATAGAAGACTTACCTCACTGCTCTTGTCTACCTCTCGGAGTGGGAGCACTAGCTGAAGATGTTTCTAGAATAGATGAATGATTCTGAAATTTCGAATGATTTCCTCCTTGAGACCTAGCTTAGCCATACTCAAACTGCCCTTTTCTAGCTTTCTTATTTTCTCTCTCTCTTTCCTTCAACTTCTTTTCCTTAATCTGCTGAGCATGCATCATCAATCAAGTAAGATCCATATCTCCTATAAGCATGGAAATTTTACACCCCTTGACTACCAATCTAGACACTCCAGTAACAAACTTACTCATTCTTACCTTAGGATTAGCCATCATATCAGGGGAATACTTAGACAACTGATTAAACGTAAGTCAATACTCCTTCACTATCATTGAGCCATGCCTCAGGTTCAAAAACTCCTTTGTCTTAGCTTTCCTTATCTCATGTGGGAAGAACATTTCTAAAAAGGCATCTTGAAATGCCTTACTTCTTATAGGAGTTGCATTCTCACCTTTACCATTCCTCAACATAACCACCCAATCATATGCTACATCCTTCAACCTATAGGATGCTAACTCTATACTCTCCCCTTAAGAAACATGCATAATATGAGTGATCTTCTTCACCTCATCTACGAAAAGCTATGGATCCTTACATGCTTTCGACCCAAAGAACTCTGGCAGATTCATTCTCATAAAGTCTCTAATTCTGGCTGCTACTAAATCCCCATTCTGCGGAAGTGGGACTGCATCCTAATGATTGCCCTGACTTTTGGGTCAACACCTGAAAGGCATCCCTAAACTCAACATAAGATACATTCTCATTCAAAGGATTTATGGGTTGGGGTGGCTGGTTACCATTTTTACGTGCATTAGCTCAATAAAGAGGCATTTTAAACTGTGACGTAAGAGTATGAGTTAAAATAAGATAGAGATATTGTAAACATGATAAATCAAGAAAGAAAGATATGATTAACTAAGAACGTCCCATAGCCTCTTGCTGATAAATGTGGCACGCAACACACTCATGATTAAGACTCTACGTAACGCGGCTTGTCTAACTTTCTAGGACTCTTAAAAACCCTAGGCTCTAATACAAGGTTTGTAATTCCTCAAAATGCAGTCTCAAGAAGTCACATAGTGCTCAAGACTACCAGTAGCCTTAAGGTAACCCTATCTACCTACTACTGAGTCTAAATCTAATAATAAAGGAAATATAGGTGTATAATCATGAAAAATGCAGAAATTTGGCTAAAATATCTAAAATAATGTCTAAAATATCAATACTGAATAATCTGGATTAAAACTAGAAGTCTGATAAGCCTCTAATACTAATATGCAGAGAGTCACTAGGACAAACCTCCATCTAACTCAAACTATCTGAAAAGAAATACTAAATCATATGAACTACTAAGCTAAAAAATCTGAATGAATAAGTCCCCAAACTATGAGGAGTCACCAACTGTCGGATGTAGATTAAGCTACTCGAACCACTCACATTGCTAATACTGAGCACCTAAACCTACATTATGAGACAATGTAGCACATAGACATATATGTGGATCAGTACTTTGAGGATGTACTGAGTATATGGGGGTGAATGCATAAGTAAAACATCATCTCATCATTATAATTTGTAAAATAATGTATTCTAAATGTAAATGACTCATATAAGCTAGAATATCTAAAATACTGAAATCTGAAATCATGAATAACAAATCATACTTTGTAAATCTAATGAGCCACAACATTTAGTTTTGAAAGCTATGCTTGTGTTCTCCCTTTAAATCATACTGTCTAACTGTAGAAAGGACTCAATCTATAATCTAAAATCTAAAAGCTGAAATATAAAGCTAATATCTTTCTGTAAAGCATAATCTGAGAAAAACTGTGAGCCTTTACACTTAGTTATCTAAAAGATTTTTTGTCATTGTTCTCTTTTAGCAAGCAGGAAGAAATACTTTTAGAAACTATTCTAAAAATCTTTACTAGTATACTGTAGGGATGTTCTCTTAACCAACATAAACCATGCGAGCTACATGGAGTCAAATGTCTCTTTCTCCTAGGGAAGAAATCTCACGTTGGGGAGATGTGTCATACTATTGTCAAGGAGTATAACCTGAGCTAAGTAATCATATTTGTAACTATAACCCATAATGGAATAGGATAAATCTGAATCTATATCTTTGTTGGCTACGTAGTTTTTTTAAGTAGGATGTGCTAAACCCAGACTTCCAACTTGGTGCTAAATGCTACTCCATTTTTATATGCTACGCTTATTTTGTTGGAAATCCACTTTAAAACTATCATAAGAGCTTGTCTGAAACAATTAGGCACTTATTTGGTTGAATCTATAAATAAAGTTTTTCTAAATTCTGCAAACTATAGAAATTCTGTGAAATGGATTCCATAACTAATCTGATAATCGAAAGATCAAAGATTTACTAAAAATTTGTACATAATCTGATAATAGGATGCTTAAAGCATCATCGTTTCTTTAAATACTAATATTCAATATGGGGATAGTAACCCATGCATTAATCTTATGTCAAAACATCATAATAATCATGCTTGATAGTGAAAATAATAATAATTTATCTCAAAATCTGTAATTTACTACAATAGGCATGAAAGTATGAAAATAGACATGCAATTCTCTTTAAAATCTTTCTAAAACTCATAATCATGAAAGTAGAAATAATGGGTATGAACCCTAATTCAAATCTCATGTATAATCATTCAAAATCATATGAATTTGTAATTAAAACTTGGTTTTGGGCACAAAGATGGAAGAAGATCCTTGTTCATAAACCCCACATACTTTGGTAGATAATTAGATGAAGAAACCTTGAATTATTGATTCCGATTTGAGTTGTTGGAGATGAGTTCTTGTTTATCTTATCTTTGGAATCCTCAATTTTGAGCTTGCTTGGAGAAATTATTGAGGATTTTCATTTCTTGGAGAAGAAGCTTTGGAGCTCTAGGGTTTTACTTTGAGGGAGAATAGATGAATTTGGGCATAAAGTTCTTTAAATAGGTTTAATATTGTGTTATCCATGAATTAGGGGCTTAGGAATTAACCAAAATACCCCTCTTAAACTTCTAAATGGATCTGGAAAAAGCAATATTTTCAGAATTGGTAGGCCACCGCGAGTGCTACTATTGCGGTACCTTACTGGAAAGTGCACGAGTAGGAACTAGGCATGTTCCACAATGCGCCACCATCGCGGTACCCCTTTGGAATAAAATTTTGGCCACCAACGTGAGCGGTAAGATCGCGTTGGGCTACTAGATTTTGACAAATAGGAAAATGGACCACTCCGTGATACGCTAATATTGTGGAGGTTTACTAGAATTGACGGTTGCAATTTTTACCTTCTCTGTGATACGCTGAGTGCCCAGGTGGCACGTTGTCAACTTAAAAATGCCATAGCCTTTCAACCGAGAATCGAATTTAGGTGAATTTTGTATCGATAGAAAGATTATTCAATTTCCTACATAATGAGATGTCTAAATAAGAAAAATTCTATACATAACAAAAGTTATTCCATTATAAAGCTAATATTTGACAATCTAGGGATGAATTCAAGCTGGGAAAAGTACGGGGTATTATAGTCTCATTGTTGAGGAGATTCAAGTGCAAAGGTTTAGCATCTAAATAATGTGATTCTTTCAGATTGTGTCATCAAAAGTTATAAACTAGAACAAGGACTTAAGAGAAGTCTGTTAGTGCTTCAAAGTCGGTTAATTTGAGCTTTTATCCCTATCTATATGATTCATGCATTTGAGCCTGAGGTATTAAGTGTATTCAGTCCCTTTCAAAATCCTTGTTGCAGATATCATGCTTACGTATAATGATATATAGCAAAATTTTAGAGCAATATTTCCACCCGAGTGGTAGTATATGTTAAAGTGTCATGACCTATTGGTAATAAGATGGTCTAGAAGTTAGTGATATAAAATCATAAGGTTAGAAGTCAGAGTAAGGATGAATTTTTGCGTAAAAAAGATAGTTTTAGTTCTACAACCCTTTGATTGGGGTGTGGGTTGCCCTTTTATAGTGATTGACTAATGTTGTAGCATTTGTAGATTGTATGGTAATCTGTGGAGGAAGTGATTAGCTATGATTGTTATTTATTCAAAATAGGAAAGGAGCTCAAAGTGGATAGTTATGGCGGATGTAGAAATCATTTATACGTTGTAAATGAAAAGGGGTAGATTAGTCAATAAGCTATGGGTAGAGACTCATTGATGTTTATGGAATTTGAAGGTAGTTGGGATGTGTGCATGGGTAAGTAAATTTGATGTGAGAAGGTAGAATATGTTAGTAAAATTTTAATGGGTTATATTACAAGATTAAGTGACTATCTTTACTAAGTAACTTTACTACCTTGATTTACTTTTCTATAGCAGTTGTAAACTAGTTCTACATGTGAGAAAGGGTGTGGTAGATTCTAAGGTGTAGTAATAGTATTGTGGAGAGAATGAACTTATGGTCCATAATTGTATGAAATAAAATACTTGAGTTGATTTCCCTATTTGATGGACTAGTATAGTATGTGGAATGCTTCATTGGTGGTACATGATTGTAATACCCTGCACTTTTTCCTACCTTAATTTTTCTCCTTGAATGTCTATGATTAGCTTAAAAATGAATAATCTTTGATACATATAGAATTTTTCAGTTCTAGACCCTCCAGTGAGTAGGCAATTGAATTAGCTTTTCAATGATACCAATTTCTCCTTAAAAAGATACTCGGTTGAGAAGTTATGATGCTTTTAGTAAAATAGTATGGCATTTTGAGAAGTACCATATCCGAGTGAAGACAAAAATGGCAATTGTCAATTTCCAGTGGACCTCCGTGATTGACTCGTGTAATACCCTGGAAAATTTTCATCGTAAAGATTTCGTAAGAAATGTATCGAGTTCTACGCTTTAGAGTGATCCATAAATTTTCTGTGTAGTATTTCTAATATGTTGACATACCATTGCGCAGAGTATCAAATAAAATTTCCAACGATATGTAGATCATCAAAAACGGACACTCGAGCGATGAGTTACGACCATTCCGATCAAACTAGGACCATTTTGATCGAACTGTGAACAGTAAAATGTGTAGGAAAAAAAGTACTGAGGCCTGGCATATTTTTGCTCCAAATTTAAACGATCATAACTCCTTGTACATAATGATTAAGGTGATCTACTATATATCAATAGAAAGCTCTGCGAGTGCTCTTTCCAATGAAATTGGTTTCATCCAATTTGTTTATCGAAACAAAAAGTTATCGTCGATCTACTTCAGCCTGTCAAAATTGAATTTTTGGGTCAACTTCAAATGATCATAACTCCTCGTACACAATGATCTGGGTTAGATACTATATATCAACGGAAATATATGAGAGTTCTCTTCCTAATGAAATGGGTTTCATCCAATTTGGATAACAGAGTAAAACGTTATGGTTGATCTACTTCAGACTATCAAAACAGTCCACCAAAGGACAAATGCGAGAATTATTTGGTTTTTAGGGGCCTTTTGGTCATTCCCCCTCACCCAAAATCCGTCCAAACCCTATATTAAGGCCAATTAGAAGCATTATATATTATATTTCATCAAATTCCCTCAAAAAGAAAACCCTAAGCTCCTAGATCCAACTTCAAGAACCTCCAAAGTTCACCATTAATTCTGCAAATTTATTCAAGATTCCAAGTTGCTACTTCAAGAACTTCAAGAGCCTCCAAAGTTCACCATTAATTCTGCAAATTTATTCAAGATTCCAAGTTCCTAGTTCAAGAACTCCAAGAATCATCATTCAAAGGCACGATTAACATCTCAAAAATGAGTATCGATCTAAAGTTCATCATTCAAGGTATGTGGGGTTTTTCAACAAGAACTCTCTTTTGTTCTTATGCCCAAAAGTAATTTTCTTTACAAAGGCATGATTTTTATTTTATTTTTATGAATTTGAAGCATGAACCCATATGATATGATGATTTTTATGAAGTTTAGATGTTTATGATTTTGAAAGATGAATTTACATGTGTGGAGATATAAAGCATGAATCTTGAATGATATTTATCATGGATTTTGATATTTGGGTCGTGAATCCCCAATGAAAATTGTATTTTTTTGAGAAAGTGTGTGTTATAAGCACGTTGATGTTTAATATTTGAGATATTTTTAATGATTTGACCTTTTGGTCTTAATGGAGTTATTTTGAACTCGATTGTGAAAGAAATCCAGAATGTGATTGATTTTGATAAATGGGAATCATGATGGCTCCCGATGTATATTTATATATTACTGAAATTTTTTTGTTGTGGATTGTCTTTGAAATGATCTGAGCTAAGTCCAGGAGAAATCTTTAGCTCCGAGTGGAAGTTATAAAGCGACCTTACTTCCCTAGAACTACATACCCCCGTATGAGTGAGCTTGAGTCTGATTTATATAGTGATCACTAGTTTGTGTGAATTTGATATTGATAGTCCTACTCCGATGGCAAGGATAAGATGGCTCTCCCCAACATGGATTGTACGTTGGACTCCATGTAGCTCACATGGTTTATGTCGGTTATAGGATCTCCTAATGTGTGTGTGTACTCTTCTATCTGAGTTGAAAATATATTTGCTTAAAAGGCTGAGTTTGAGAAAGTCATTATTCTTAACAGATTTAAGGAATATATTCTAATGATAATTGACATGAGATTTGATTGTTTTGATGATTTGAAATTGAGATGAAAGTGAATTGAGAACGTATTGTAATGACTCACTTGTTTTACTTTACATGTATTATTTATCCATGATTTTGATGATTTAATTCGAGCTAAGTGAGTCATCTATATCAGCATGCATAATTTTATAAACTGTGATGATATTAAGATATTATTTTATATATGCATTGCACCCCCATATTATTGGTATTTTTCCATGGTACTGACCCACATATTCGTATGTGGGATACATTTTCTCAAAATGCAGGTACAAGGTATAGTTGTACCTTCAGATTCAATCTGTTCGTGGTATCCAGTTGGCAGGTGATGAGTCCTTTTGATTCAAGGGCATGGGTTAGTTATGCAGAGTTTATAGTGTTGTATTTTGTTTACTCAGTCGTATTGAGTTGGGTTAGTCGGGAGTCATGACCCGGCTACCTACAGTCAGTCAGTACTAGTATAGGCTTCATAGACAGTCAGTAGAAGTTGATGTATTTTGTTTCAATTTTGGTTGTAAAGGCAGCAGTAATCCAGTAAAATTCCATTTTTGTATCAATCAGATTCAGAAAAGAGTTAATTTCTGCTGATTTGTATGGATTTGTATTTTAATCCAGTTGCTTATTAGTTATACCAGTAGAAGGTTTAGCTTGGGGTTACTTGTGACCTTAAGCACCGTGTGACATCTCGGGACCCAATTTTGGGGCATTACAAACTTGGTATTAGAGCACAGAGTTCAAGTGTCCTAGGGTGTCTATGAAGTCGTGTCTAGTAGATTCTTGCAGAACAGTACGGAGACGTTTGTACTTTTCTTTGAGAGGCTACAGGGCATTTAGGAAATATTTCCCTTCTTTCAAGTCTAAGATCATGCTATAAAAAGGTTCTCCAAGAAGCTTATATAGATTCCCATCTTACTTTATTCGGGCCAACTCTGCCTTATTTTCAAGGTATTAGAAACAGTTAAGCTTAATTCTCCATAGATAGTTATGGGATTGTAAGAGAGATAGAACGTATCCTGTCAGTGCTTTTGAGTTCAAAAGATTGAAGTACTTTATTCATGTTCATAAAAGTCGTGAACTAAGCCTAGGTTAGGTGTGCTATCAGATTCCTCCTCAGAATCTACAATGTTAATCTATACTTCTCCCTCTATGTATTATTTTTGAGATAACATGATTCGCAAGCTCCAGTTCTTCCCCGGGTAATGCTTCTATATTTTTTAGAAGAAATTTGAAAAGTTACACAAAGGGCTTGAGAGGAGCTCTCTAGTGTGTTAAGTTCCTTAAGTTGAAAGTTATGCCCTTATTCTTATGAGTTATTTAATTAAGATAGAGTAAGGTTTATTCTTAGATCGTTGAATGTTGTGTGTCAAGTTTCTATCTCTTGTATTATGTAATCTTGTTATCATTATGTTTGTGAAAAATCATAGTCTAGTGAAGCCATGTGGGGCTCTTTTGATTAACTAGCAAACTGCTTTGTCATTCATCTCAATTTTTTTTTCCAAACTCATATTCAAAGCCTAGTGGAGCCGTGTGCTGCCTATTTTGATACACTAGCAACTTGTAGTTCATCTTGTTCCTTGTGCTGGCTGAAAATGTGGGATGTGGAGGTGTGGTTGTAAGAAGGATAGTAAGTGTGATTTGTTGAGCATAAGTATAGCGAAATCCCTTTCTGCATGCAATTGGGTTAATAGGAAGTGATATAGTTTATTTGAGGTATGAAATGGGTGTTGACGGTATTTGTATGACAGAGAGTATAGGTTAGTGATAGAAGTACTTGGTGGGTAAGTATTGTTAATCTAGGCGCTCTCCAGATTGCAAGAGGAAGTTAAGTTAAGATGTAGAGAGTTCTAAACTAAGTTAAGTTGTGTATGAAAGATAGATAGTAGTGACGGGTGAAAGAAGGATGTGTTAATGGATTGTGAATAAAATAAGTTATATGATTATGACCAATTATTATTTTTATGAAGTTTAAATAGGCTAGCATTTTTGAGGATTGTTTTATAGTTTCTAAGTGTAAATTTCGTGCGAAAAGTTTTAAGTTATATTGTGTGCTAAAAGTTAAGTTTGAATAATTGGTGATCGTGAAGGTGACTGTGACGATTTCTTGATTAATGGTATTAGTTGTTAGGAAGTGATCTAGTAGGATTGAATAGTGGATATAAGAGCCTAAGTTTGGTTGATTCGTGATTAAGTTTGATGTTGTGTTTATGATGAGAAAGTTCACCTAAGATATTGTGGGACTGCTTTAATTTCGAGGATTAGTGTATGACTGTAATGGTTGATCTTCTTAGATGTGATTTTGATTCTTATGGTTTAGAAATATAAGTTTAAAAGCATGATTTTAATAAGCGATGACAGAGGTAGTGTGTTCCGTTAAGGATGAGAAAAATTTGAGTTTAGCGTTAGACTCTAATATTGAAATTCCAAAGTTGAGCTGAAAGCATTGAAGCTCTAGATAGTATATGCTTATTTTGAGCTAAGTGGTAATGTGAAGTAAGATTGAGATTAATCTTTCATGTATATTGTGGTTAGTTGAAGTTTTAAGTGGTTATCTTGAGGGATTGTGGTGTACATGTTTCAGATTCTGGAAGCTAGTTAGGCTTTAATTCGTAAACATCTACTAAACGATGTTTATTTTCCAAGTATTCCAGCTCAGTCAATCAGAATCGTATAGTGTACCTTCTCATTTATCATTCATCATGTTGTCCAAGGAACTTAGGAATGAAATCATTTCCATACGGAGCATCTCAGTAGTTACGAGAATACCTCTGTTCGTGCGGCATGCATATGAGCTAATTCATAGGTGCCCCATGCACAGTCCTAGTGACCCTGTAAAATAAGTGTTATAGAGGAACATAGAGTCCCAAGAGGGAGAAAACCCGTGACATCTTAAAGCTTTCGTGTTTTAAACACATCTAGTTCATGAGCAAGTTCTCATTACGAGCCTTGAATTGGATATTGTTGCATACTCATTCATACAATCCAGAGTTAGTTCAGCTAGATATTTATGCGTCAGATATGCATGTTCAGTATGAGGACTAGGAAACTGTAATTCCAATCATGCCGATATGTCTCAGATGTTTGCGTCCCTTAAGAAGGTCAGTTGATCAGTGCTTTTATCCTATCAAGTGACATTCGAGGAAGAATGTTTCCAAGTGGGATATAATGTAATACCCCAAAAAATTTTCGTCGTAAAGATTTCATGAGAAACGTATCGAGTTCTACATTTTAGAGCGATCCATAAATTTTCTGTGTAGTATTTCTAAGATGTTGACCTACCATTGCATAGAGTATCAAATCTTATTTCAAAAGATATGTAGATCATCGAAAACGCACACTAGAGCGATGAGTTACGACCATTCCGATTGAACTACCACCATTCCGATCAAATTGTGAACAGTAAAACGTGCAGAAAAAAGTACTGAGGCCTGACATATTTTTGCTCCAACTTTAAATGATCATAACTCCTTGTACATAATGATCTGGGTAATCTACTAAATATCAACAAAAATCTCTGCGAGTCCTCTTTCCAGGAATATTTATTTCATCCAATTTGTCTATCGGAGCAAAAAGTTATGGTCGATCTACTTCAGCCTATCAAAAGTGAATTTTTGGGTCAAATTCAAAATACCATAACTCCTTGTACACAATGATCTTGGTGAGATACTATATATCAACGGAAAGATATGAGAGTCCTCTTTCTAATGAAATTAGTTTCCTCTAATTTGGATATCAGAGTAAAACGTTATGGTTGATGTACTTCAGACTATCAAAACAGTCCATCAAAGGACAGATGCGAGAATTATTTGATTTTTAGGGGCCTTTTAGAAGCATTATATGTTATATTTCATCAAATTCCCTCAAAAAGAAAACCCTAAGCTCCTACATCCAACTTCAAGAACCTCTAAAGTTCACCATTAATTCTGCAAATTTATTCAAGATTCCAAGTTGCTACTTTAAGAACTTCAAGAACCTCCAAAGTTCACCATTAATTCTGCAAATTTATTCAAGATTCCAAGTTCCTAGTTCAATAACTCCAAGAATCATCATTCAAAGGCACGATTAACATCTCAAAAATGAGTATCGATCTAAAGTTCATCATTCAAGGTATGTGGGGTTTTTCAACAAGAACTCTCTTTTGTTCTTATGCCCAAAAGTAATTTTCTTTACAAAGGCATGATTTTTATTTTATTTTTATGAATTTGAAGCATGAACCCATATGATATGATGATTTTTATGAAGTTTAGATGTTTATGATTTTGAAAGATGAATTTACATGTGTGGAGATATAAAGCATGAATCTTGAATGATATTTATCATGGATTTTGATATTTGGGTCGTGAATCCCCAATGAAAATTGTATTTTTTTGAGAAAGTGTGTGTTATAAGCACGTTGATGTTTAATATTTGAGATATTTTTAATGATTTGACCTTTTGGTCTTAATGGAGTTATTTTGAACTCGATTGTGAAAGAAATCCAGAATGTGATTGATTTTGATAAATGGGAATCATGATGGCTCCCGATGTATATTTATATATTACTGAAATTTTTTTGTTGTGGATTGTCTTTGAAATGATCTGAGCTAAGTCCAGGAGAAATCTTTAGCTCCGAGTGGAAGTTATAAAGCGACCTTACTTCCCTAGAACTACATACCCCCGTATGAGTGAGCTTGAGTCTGATTTATATAGTGATCACTAGTTTGTGTGAATTTGATATTGATAGTCCTACTCCGATGGCAAGGATAAGATGGCTCTCCCCAACATGGATTGTACGTTGGACTCCATGTAGCTCACATGGTTTATGTCGGTTATAGGATCTCCTAATGTGTGTGTGTACTCTTCTATCTGAGTTGAAAATATATTTGCTTAAAAGGCTGAGTTTGAGAAAGTCATTATTCTTAACAGATTTAAGGAATATATTCTAATGATAATTGACATGAGATTTGATTGTTTTGATGATTTGAAATTGAGATGAAAGTGAATTGAGAACGTATTGTAATGACTCACTTGTTTTACTTTACATGTATTATTTATCCATGATTTTGATGATTTAATTCGAGCTAAGTGAGTCATCTATATCAGCATGCATAATTTTATAAACTGTGATGATATTAAGATATTATTTTATATATGCATTGCACCCCCATATTATTGGTATTTTTCCATGGTACTGACCCACATATTCGTATGTGGGATACATTTTCTCAAAATGCAGGTACAAGGTATAGTTGTACCTTCAGATTCAATCTGTTCGTGGTATCCAGTTGGCAGGTGATGAGTCCTTTTGATTCAAGGGCATGGGTTAGTTATGCAGAGTTTATAGTGTTGTATTTTGTTTACTCAGTCGTATTGAGTTGGGTTAGTCGGGAGTCATGACCCGGCTACCTACAGTCAGTCAGTACTAGTATAGGCTTCATAGACAGTCAGTAGAAGTTGATGTATTTTGTTTCAATTTTGGTTGTAAAGGCAGCAGTAATCCAGTAAAATTCCATTTTTGTATCAATCAGATTCAGAAAAGAGTTAATTTCTGCTGATTTGTATGGATTTGTATTTTAATCCAGTTGCTTATTAGTTATACCAGTAGAAGGTTTAGCTTGGGGTTACTTGTGACCTTAAGCACCGTGTGACATCTCGGGACCCAATTTTGGGGCATTACAAACTTGGTATTAGAGCACAGAGTTCAAGTGTCCTAGGGTGTCTATGAAGTCGTGTCTAGTAGATTCTTGCAGAACAGTACGGAGACGTTTGTACTTTTCTTTGAGAGGCTACAGGGCATTTAGGAAATATTTCCCTTCTTTCAAGTCTAAGATCATGCTATAAAAAGGTTCTCCAAGAAGCTTATATAGATTCCCATCTTACTTTATTCGGGCCAACTCTGCCTTATTTTCAAGGTATTAGAAACAGTTAAGCTTAATTCTCCATAGATAGTTATGGGATTGTAAGAGAGATAGAACGTATCCTGTCAGTGCTTTTGAGTTCAAAAGATTGAAGTACTTTATTCATGTTCATAAAAGTCGTGAACTAAGCCTAGGTTAGGTGTGCTATCAGATTCCTCCTCAGAATCTACAATGTTAATCTATACTTCTCCCTCTATGTATTATTTTTGAGATAACATGATTCGCAAGCTCCAGTTCTTCCCCGGGTAATGCTTCTATATTTTTTAGAAGAAATTTGAAAAGTTACACAAAGGGCTTGAGAGGAGCTCTCTAGTGTGTTAAGTTCCTTAAGTTGAAAGTTATGCCCTTATTCTTATGAGTTATTTAATTAAGATAGAGTAAGGTTTATTCTTAGATCGTTGAATGTTGTGTGTCAAGTTTCTATCTCTTGTATTATGTAATCTTGTTATCATTATGTTTGTGAAAAATCATAGTCTAGTGAAGCCATGTGGGGCTCTTTTGATTAACTAGCAAACTGCTTTGTCATTCATCTCAATTTTTTTTTCCAAACTCATATTCAAAGCCTAGTGGAGCCGTGTGCTGCCTATTTTGATACACTAGCAACTTGTAGTTCATCTTGTTCCTTGTGCTGGCTGAAAATGTGGGATGTGGAGGTGTGGTTGTAAGAAGGATAGTAAGTGTGATTTGTTGAGCATAAGTATAGCGAAATCCCTTTCTGCATGCAATTGGGTTAATAGGAAGTGATATAGTTTATTTGAGGTATGAAATGGGTGTTGACGGTATTTGTATGACAGAGAGTATAGGTTAGTGATAGAAGTACTTGGTGGGTAAGTATTGTTAATCTAGGCGCTCTCCAGATTGCAAGAGGAAGTTAAGTTAAGATGTAGAGAGTTCTAAACTAAGTTAAGTTGTGTATGAAAGATAGATAGTAGTGACGGGTGAAAGAAGGATGTGTTAATGGATTGTGAATAAAATAAGTTATATGATTATGACCAATTATTATTTTTATGAAGTTTAAATAGGCTAGCATTTTTTGAGGATTGTTTTATAGTTTCTAAGTGTAAATTTCGTGCGAAAAGTTTTAAGTTATATTGTGTGCTAAAAGTTAAGTTTGAATAATTGGTGATCGTGAAGGTGACTGTGACGATTTCTTGATTAATGGTATTAGTTGTTAGGAAGTGATCTAGTAGGATTGAATAGTGGATATAAGAGCCTAAGTTTGGTTGATTCGTGATTAAGTTTGATGTTGTGTTTATGATGAGAAAGTTCACCTAAGATATTGTGGGACTGCTTTAATTTCGAGGATTAGTGTATGACTGTAATGGTTGATCTTCTTAGATGTGATTTTGATTCTTATGGTTTAGAAATATAAGTTTAAAAGCATGATTTTAATAAGCGATGACAGAGGTAGTGTGTTCCGTTAAGGATGAGAAAAATTTGAGTTTAGCGTTAGACTCTAATATTGAAATTCCAAAGTTGAGCTGAAAGCATTGAAGCTCTAGATAGTATATGCTTATTTTGAGCTAAGTGGTAATGTGAAGTAAGATTGAGATTAATCTTTCATGTATATTGTGGTTAGTTGAAGTTTTAAGTGGTTATCTTGAGGGATTGTGGTGTACATGTTTCAGATTCTGGAAGCTAGTTAGGCTTTAATTCGTAAACATCTACTAAACGATGTTTATTTTCCAAGTATTCCAGCTCAGTCAATCAGAATCGTATAGTGTACCTTCTCATTTATCATTCATCATGTTGTCCAAGGAACTTAGGAATGAAATCATTTCCATACGGAGCATCTCAGTAGTTACGAGAATACCTCTGTTCGTGCGGCATGCATATGAGCTAATTCATAGGTGCCCCATGCACAGTCCTAGTGACCCTGTAAAATAAGTGTTATAGAGGAACATAGAGTCCCAAGAGGGAGAAAACCCGTGACATCTTAAAGCTTTCGTGTTTTAAACACATCTAGTTCATGAGCAAGTTCTCATTACGAGCCTTGAATTGGATATTGTTGCATACTCATTCATACAATCCAGAGTTAGTTCAGCTAGATATTTATGCGTCAGATATGCATGTTCAGTATGAGGACTAGGAAACTGTAATTCCAATCATGCCGATATGTCTCAGATGTTTGCGTCCCTTAAGAAGGTCAGTTGATCAGTGCTTTTATCCTATCAAGTGACATTCGAGGAAGAATGTTTCCAAGTGGGATATAATGTAATACCCCAAAAAATTTTCGTCGTAAAGATTTCATGAGAAACGTATCGAGTTCTACATTTTAGAGCGATCCATAAATTTTCTGTGTAGTATTTCTAAGATGTTGACCTACCATTGCATAGAGTATCAAATCTTATTTCAAAAGATATGTAGATCATCGAAAACGCACACTAGAGCGATGAGTTACGACCATTCCGATTGAACTACCACCATTCCGATCAAATTGTGAACAGTAAAACGTGCAGAAAAAAGTACTGAGGCCTGACATATTTTTGCTCCAACTTTAAATGATCATAACTCCTTGTACATAATGATCTGGGTAATCTACTAAATATCAACAAAAATCTCTGCGAGTCCTCTTTCCAGGAATATTTATTTCATCCAATTTGTCTATCGGAGCAAAAAGTTATGGTCGATCTACTTCAGCCTATCAAAAGTGAATTTTTGGGTCAAATTCAAAATACCATAACTCCTTGTACACAATGATCTTGGTGAGATACTATATATCAACGGAAAGATATGAGAGTCCTCTTTCTAATGAAATTAGTTTCCTCTAATTTGGATATCAGAGTAAAACGTTATGGTTGATGTACTTCAGACTATCAAAACAGTCCATCAAAGGACAGATGCGAGAATTATTTGATTTTTAGGGGCCTTTTAGAAGCATTATATGTTATATTTCATCAAATTCCCTCAAAAAGAAAACCCTAAGCTCCTACATCCAACTTCAAGAACCTCTAAAGTTCACCATTAATTCTGCAAATTTATTCAAGATTCCAAGTTGCTACTTTAAGAACTTCAAGAACCTCCAAAGTTCACCATTAATTCTGCAAATTTATTCAAGATTCCAAGTTCCTAGTTCAAGAACTCCAAGAACCATCATTCAAAGGCACGATTAATATCTCAAAAATGAGTATCGATCTAAAGTTCATCATTCAAGGTATGTGGGGTTTTTCAACAAGAACTCTCTTTCGTTCTTGTGCCCAAAAGGA
>NC_061119.1:20871587-20920774 GCF_002878395.1 Capsicum annuum | reverse complement strand
AATTCTGCAAATTTATTCAAGATTCCAAGTTCCTAGTTCAAGAACTCCAAGAACCATCATTCAAAGGCACGATTAATATCTCAAAAATGAGTATCGATCTAAAGTTCATCATTCAAGGTATGTGGGGTTTTTCAACAAGAACTCTCTTTCGTTCTTGTGCCCAAAAGTAATTTTCTTTACAAAGGCATGATTTTTATTTGATTTTTATGAATTTAAAGTATGAACACATATCTTATGATAATTTTTAATAAATTTTGATGTTTATGATT
The DNA here is from genome assembly GCF_002878395.1 of Capsicum annuum. Taxonomy (NCBI): domain Eukaryota; kingdom Viridiplantae; phylum Streptophyta; class Magnoliopsida; order Solanales; family Solanaceae; genus Capsicum; species Capsicum annuum. The sequence goes on along the minus strand of NC_061119.1, from coordinate 20,920,505 downwards.
TTGAAAGATGAATTTATATGTGTGGAGGTATAAAGCATGAATTCTGAATGATATTTATCATGATTTTGATATTGGGTCGTGAATCCCCATTGGAAATTGTGTTTTTTTGAGAAAGTGTGTGTTATAAGCACGTTGATGTTGAATATTTGAGATATTTTGAATGATTTAACCTTTTGGTCTTAATGGAGTTGTTTTGAACTAGAGTGTGAAAGAAATCCACAACGTGGTTGATTTTGATAGATGGGAATCATGATGGCTCCCGATGTATATTTATATATTACTTAAATTATTTTGCTGTGGATTGTCTTTGAAATGATCTGAGCTAAGTTCGGGAGACATCTTTAGCACTGAGTAGGAGGTATAAAGTTACCTTACTTCCCTAGAACTACGTACCCCCATAGGAGTGAGCCTGAGGCTGATTTATAGAGTGATCACTAGTTTGTGTGGATTTGATATCGATAGTCCTACTCCGATTGCAAGGATAGGACGGCTCTCCCCAACGTGGGTTATACATTGGACTCCATGTAGCTCACATGGTTTATGTCGGTTATAGGATCTCCCAATGTGTGTGTGTGTACTCTTCTATCTGAGATGAAAACATATTTGCTTAAAAGGCTGAGTTTGAGAAAGTCGTTATTCTTAAAAGATTTAAGGAATATATTCTAACGAGAATTGACATGATATTTGATTATTTTGATGATTTGAAGAAAGTGAATTAAGAACGTATTGTAATGACTCACTTGTTTTACTTTACATGTATTATTCATCCATGATTTTGATGATTTAATTCGAGCTAAGTGAGTTATCTATATCAGCAAGCATAATTTTATAAACTGTGATGATATTAAGATATTATTTTATATATGCATTAGACCCCATATGCTCGGTATTTTTCCATGGTACTAACCCATATATTCGTATGTGGGCTACATTTTCTTGGAATATAGGTACAAGGTATAGTTGTACCTTCAGATCTAGTCAGTTCATGGTATCCAGTCAGCAGGTGATGAGTCCTTTTGATTCAAGGGCTTGGGTTAGTTATGCAGAGTGTATAATGTTGTATTTTCTTTATTCAGCCGTATTGAGTTGGGCTAGTCGGGAGTCATGACCTGGCTACCTAAAGTCAGTACTAGTAGAGGCTTCACAGATAGTCAGTAGAAGTTGATGTATTTTATTTCAGTTTTGGTTGTAAAGGCAGAATTGTAATCCTGTAAAATTCCATTTTTGTATCGATCAGATTCAGAAAAGAGTTAATTTCTACTAATTTGTATGGATTTGTATTTTTATTCAGTTTCTTATGAGTTATGCCAATAGAAGGGTTAGCTTGAGGTCACTTATGACCTTAACCACCGTGTGACATCTCGGGACCCGATTTTGGGACATTACAAACTTGGTATCAAAGCACAGAGTTCATGTGTCCTAGGGTGTCTATGAAGTCGTGTCTTGCAGATTCTTGCGGAACGGTACATAGACGTCTGTTCTTTTTTTTGAGAGGCTACAAGGCATTTAGGAAATATTTCCCTTCTTTCAAGTCTAAGATCGTGCTATAAAAAGGTTCTCTAAGAAGCTTATATAGATTCTCATCTTACTCTATTCTGGCAAACTCTGCCTCATTTTCACGATATCAGAAACAGTTAAACTTAATTCTCCATAGATAGTTATGGGATTGTAAGAGAGCTAGAAAGTATCTTGTCAGTGCTTTTGAGTTCCAAAGATTGAAGTGCTCTATTCATGTTCATAAAAGTCGTGAACTAAGCCTAGGTTAGGTGTGCTTTCAGATTCCTCCTCAGAATCTACAATGTTAATCTATACTTCTCCCTCTATGTATTATTTTTGAGATAACATGATTCGCAAGCTCCAGTTCTTCCCCGGGTAATGCTTCTATATTTTCTAGAAGAAATTTCAAAAGTTACACAAAGGGCTTGAGTGGAGCTCTCTAGTGTGTTAAGTTCCTTAAGTTGAAAGTTATGCCCTTATTCTTATGAGTTATTTAATTAAGACAGAGTAAGGTGTATTCTTAGATCGTTGAATGTTGTGTGTTAAGTTTCTATCTCTTGTATTATGTAATCTTGTTATCATTATGTTTGTGAAAAATCAAAGTCTAGTGAAGCCATGTGGGGCTCTTTTGATTTACTAGCACAACTGCTTTGTTATTCATCTCAATTTTTTTTTCAAAACTCATATTCAAAGCCTAGTGGAGCCGTGTGCTGCCTATTTTGATACACTAGCAACTTGTAGTTCATCTTGTTCCTTGTGCTGGCTGAAAAAGTGGGATGTGGAGGTGTAGTTGTAAGAAGGATGGTAAGTGTGATTTGTTGAGCATAAGTAAAGCAAAATCCCTTTTTGCATGCAATTGGGTAAATAGGAAGTGATATAGTTTATTTGAGGTATGAAATGGGTGTTGACGGTATTTGTATAACAGAGAGTATAGGTTAGTGATGGAAGTACTCGGTGGCTAAGTGTTGTTAATCCAGGCGCTCTCCAGATTGCAAGAGGAAGTTAAGTTAAGACGTAGAGAGCTATGAACTAAGTTAAGTTGTGTATGAAAGATAGATAGTAGTGACGGGTGAAAGAAGGTTGTGTTAATGGATTGTGAATAAGATAAGCTATATGATTATGACCAATTATTATTGTTATGAAGTTTAAATGGGCTAGAATTTGTTGAGGATTGTTTTATAGTTCCTAAGTGTAAATTTCGTGCGAAAAGTTTTAAGTTATATTGTGTGCTAAAAGTTAAGTTTGAATGAGTGGTTATCGTGAAGGTGACTGTGACGATTTCTTGATTAATGGTATTAGTTGTTAGGAAGTGATCTAGTAGGCTCGAATAGTTGATACAAGAGCCTAAGTTTGGTTGATTCGTGATTAAGTTTGATGTTGTGTTTATGATGAGAAAGTTCACCCAAGATATTATGGGACTGCTTTAATTTTGAGGATTAGTGTATGACTGTAATGGTTGAGCTTCTTAGATGTGATTTTGATTCTTATGGTTTAGAAATATAAGTTTACAACCGTGATTTTAATAAGCGATGACAGAGGTAGTGTGGTTCGTTAAGGATAAAAAAATTTGAGATGAGCGTTAGACTCTAAGATTGAAATTTCGAAGTTTAGCTGAAAGCGCTGAAGATCTAGATGATGTATGCTTATTTTGACCTAAGTGGTAATGTGAAGTAAGATTAAGACTAAGCTTTCATCTATATTGTGGTTAGTTGAAGTTTTAAGTGGTTATCTTGAGGGATTGTGGTGTACATGTTTCAGATTCTGGAAGTTAGTTATGCTTCAATTCGTAAACTTCCACTAAACGATGTTTATTTTCCAAGTATTCCAGCTCAGTCAATCAGAATCGTATAGTGTACGTTCTCATTTATCATTCATCATGTTATCCAAGGATCTTAGGAATGAAATCATTTCCATATGGAGCATCTCAATAGTTACGAGTATGCCTTTGTTCGTGCGTTATGCATATGAGCTAATTCATAGGTGCCCCATGCACAGTCATAGTGACCCTGTGAAATAAGTGTTGTAGAGGAACATAGAGTCTCAAGGGGGAGAGACCCCATGACTTCTTATAGCTTCCGTGATTTAAACACATCTAGTTCATGCTCAAGTTCTCATTATAAGCCTTGAATTGTCTATTGTTTCATACACATTCATACATTCCAGAGTCAGTTCAGCTAGATATTTATGAGTCAGATATGCATATTCAGTATGAGGACTAGGAAACTGCAATTCCAATCGTACCGATATGTCTCAGATGTTTGTGTCCCGTAAGAAGGTCAGTTGATGGGTGCTTTTATCCTATCAAGCAACATTTAAGGATGAATTTTTCCAAGGGGGAGATAATGTAATACCCCGGAAAATTTTCTTCGTAAAGATTTCATGAGAAACGTATCGAGTTCTACTCTTTAGAGCGATCCATAAATTTTTTGTGTAGTATTTATAAGTTGTTGACCTATCATTGTGTAGATTATCGAATAAGATTTTGAACAATATATAGATCATCGAAAATGAATACTCGAGCGATGAGTTACGATCATTTCGATCGAACTACGTCCATTCCGATCGAACGGTGAATAGTAAAATGTACAAAAAAAAAGTACTGAGGCCTGGCGTTTTTTTACTCTAACTTTAAATGATCATAACTCCTTGTAAATATTGACCTAGGTGATATACTATAGATCAACTGAAAGCTCTACGAGTCGTCTTTCCAATGAAATTGGTTTCATCCAATTTGTCTATCGGAGAAAAAAGTTATGGTCGATCTACTTCAGCCTAACAAAAGTGAATTTTTGGGTCAACTTCAAATGATCGTAATTCCTCGTACACAATGATTTGGGTGAGATACTATATATCAACGGAAAGATATGAGAGTCTTCTTTCTAATGAAATTGGCTTTATCCAATGTGGATATCGGAGTAAAGCGTTATGGTTGATCTACTTCAGACTATCAAAATAGTCCACCAAAGGACAGGTGCGAGAATTATTTGATTTTTAGTGGCGTTTTGGTCATTCCCCCTCACTCATAATCCATCCAAACCCTAATTAAGGTCTATTAGAAGCATTATATGTTATATTTCATCAAATTCCCTCAAAAAGAAAACCCTAAGCTCCTACATCCAACTTCAAGAACCTCTAAAGTTCACCATTAATTCAACAAATTTATTCAAGATTCTAAGTTCCTAGTTCAAGAACTTCAAGAACCTCCAAAGTTCACCATTAGTTCTGCAAATTTATTCAAGATTCCGAGTTCCTAGTTCAAGAACTCCAAGAACCATCATTCAAAGGCACGATTAACATCTCAAAAACGAGTATCGATCTAAAGTTCATCATTCAAGGTATGTGGGGTTTTTCAACAAGAACTCTCTTTCGTTCTTGTGCCCAAAAGTAATTTTCTTTACAAAGGCATGATTTTTATTTGATTTTTATGAATTTAACGCATGAACACATATCTTATGATGATTTTTAATAAATTTTGATGTTTATAATTTTGAAAGATGAATTTACATGTGTGGAGGTATAAAGCATGAATTCTGAATGATATTTATCATGATTTTGATATTGGGTCGTGAATCCCCATTGAAAATTATGTTTTTTGAGAAAGTGTGTGTTATAAGCACGTTGATGTTGAATATTTGAGATATTTTGAATGATTTGACCTTTTGGTCTTAATGGAGTTGTTTTGAACTCGTGTGTGAAAGAAATCCACAACGTGGTTAATTTTGATAGATGGGAATCATGATGGCTCCTGATGTATATTTATATATTACGTAAATTGTTTTGCTGTGGATTGTCTTTGAAATGATCTAAGTGACCTTACTTTCCTAGAACTATGAGCCCGCGTAGGAGTAAGCCTGAGGCTGATTTATATAGTGATCACTAGTTTGTGTGGATTAGATATCGATAGTCCTACTCCGATTGCAAGGATAGGACAACTCTCCCCAATGTGGGTTGTACATTGGACTCCATGTAGCTCACATGGTTTATGTCGATTATAGGATCTCCCAATTTTTGTGTGTGTACTCTTCTATCTGAGATGAAAACACATTTGCTTAAAAGGCTGAGTTTGAGAAAGTCCTTATTCTTAAAAGATTTAAGGAATATATTCTAATGAGAATTGACATGAGATTTGATTGTTTTGATGATTTGAAATTGAGATGAAAGTGAATTGAGAACGTATTGTAATGACTCACTTGTTTTACTTTACATGTATTATTCATCCATGATTTTGATGATTTAATTCAAGCTAAGTGAGTTATCTATATCAGCATGCATAATTTTATAAATTGTGATGATATTAAGATATTATTTTATATATGCATTGCACCCCCATATGCTCGGTATTTTTCCATGGTACTGACCCACATATTCGTATGTGGGATACATTTTCTCAAAATGCAGGTACAAGGTATAGTTGTACCTTCAGATTCAATCTGTTCGTGGTATCCAGTTGGCAAGTGATGAGTCATTTTGATTCAAGGGCTTGGGTTAGTTATGCAGAGTTTATAGTGTTGTATTTTCTTTATTCAGTCGTATTGAGTTGGGGTAGTCGGGAGTCATGACTCGGCTACCTAAAGTCAGTACTAGTAGAGGCTTCATCGACAGTCAATAGAAGTTGATGTATTTTGTTTCAATTTTGGTTGTAAAGGCAACAGTAATCCAGTAAAATTCCATTTTTGTATCGATCAGATTCAGAAAAGAGTTAATTTCTTCTGATTTGTATGGATTTGTATTTTTATTTAGTTGCTTATGAGTTATGCCAGTAGAAGGGTTAGCTTGAGGTCACTTGTGACCTTAAGCACCATATGACGTCTCGGGTCCCAATTTTGGGGCGTTATAGCTCGTGTCGTGTTAAAGTCCAAATTCCTAATTGTCAATTTCCATCAGCTTTCCATGATGATGGCACATTGCTGTGATGACCCAAATGGCATTTCAGTGGCTTACCGCGATAGCTCTGCATCGCATTGATTTTCCAGTTCCCATTTGTCTTAACGTAGGTTCAGGTGCTCAGTTTTAGTAGTGCGAGTGATTTCGAGCATCTCTATCTACATCCTGACAGATGGTGAGTCCTCATAGTTTGGGACCCAGTACTCAATTTTTAGCTTATTATATTAGATGATTTATTATTTTCATTGAGTTTGTGTCTGCTGGGGGTTTGTCCTAGTGACTCTTGAGTTATTAGTAGTAGAGGCTTGTCAGACTACTTGATATGATTCTGATTATTCAATATTGATTATTCCGACTATTGAGTCTAGTATTTTTTAGAGATTATATTCAGCTATTCTCATTTAGCTCAGACAGATTTCCACTTTCTAGTTTTGACGTTATAACTATATTTCCTCTATTATGAGATTCATACTTAGCAGAAGGCAGACAGGGTTAGCTTAAGGCTACTTGTAGTCTTGAGCACCGTGTGATGTCTCGGGGCCTATTTTGGTGCGTTACAAACTTGATATCAGATCCTAAGGTTTATAAGATTCCTAGGGAGTCTGACAAGTTGCGTTACGTAGAGTCTTAATCATAAGAGTAAAGCGCACCACATTAATGAGTATGAGGTGCCAGGACGTTCTTAGGAAATCATCTATTTCTATCATGATCTATCATGCTTACAGTGCCTCTATTTGCTTTTAACTCACACTCTGATGTGGTAGTTTAATATGCCTCCTCGCTGAGCTAATACCTCAAGAAATGATAATTAGTCACCTCAGCTTGCTGATCCTTTGAATGAGAATGTATCCCATGCTAAAATTTGGGCTGCCTTTTAGGTGTTGGCCCAAGCTGTGACTGCCAATATTAAGGGAAACCATTAGGCAATAGTCTCACTTTAGCAGAACAATAGCTAGAATTCAAGAATTCATATGAATGAATCCGCCAGAGTTCTTTGCGTTAAATGGAGGTGAGGACCCGCATTTATTTGGATGAGGTGAAGAAAATCACAAAGATTATGCATGTTTTTGAAGAATATTGTATAGAGTTTGCATCCTATAGATTTAAGGATGTAGCATATGATTGGGAAGTTATGTGGAAGATGGTAGAGGAGAAAATGCAGCTCCTTTAAGTTGGCAAGTATTTTAGAATGCATTTCTAGATAGGTTCTTTCCACATGAATTGAGAGAAGATAGAGGAGTTTGTGAACCTGAGGCAGGGATCGATGACAATGCAGGACTACTACCTTTAGTTCAACCAATTGTCTAAGTATGCTCCTGATACAATGGCTGATCCTAGGGAAAGTATGAGTAAGTTTATTACTGGAGTATCTGGTTTGATAGTTAAGGAGTGTAGGAATACCTTTAGTATTTAGGACATGGATCTTGCTAGGTTGAAAATTTATGCCAGGTTGATTGAGGAAGAAAAGTTGAAGAAAAGAGAGAGGGGAAATAAAAAGGGTAGGACAGGGCGGTTTGAGTATGGGTAGACAAAGTATGGAGGGGGAAATTGTTCACAGTTTCAGTATCATTCATCTATGCTCACGCCATCTTCAGCTAGTGCTCCTGCTCCCGTAGCTAGGCAGGAGCAGTGGGGTAACAGGGATATTCGTCCCGAAACTCAAGCTACTAGTGCACCAGCTCTGCTAGGTTGCTCAGTCCCTCTTCAGGGCGCATCATCCCGTACTAGTGGCGGTCAATGCCATAGTTGGTTTTATGCTTTACCATTCGCTTAGGAGCAAGAGAATTCACCAGATATTGTTATTGGTATGCTTCATGTCTTTCATCTTGATGTTTATATGCTTTCATCCCCCTGGGTAGAATTTCTCTTATGTGACCCCATTAGTTGGAGTGAATTTTGAAATAGGTCTTGAAAAGATCCCTGAGCCCTTCTTAGTTTCTAACCGAGTGGATTAGTCAGTTGTTGCCAAACAGATCTACAGAAAGTTTCCTATCATTGTCCTTCATAATATCATGTTAGCAGAACTAATAGAGTTAGATATGGTTGACTTTGACCTTATTCTTGGTATGGATTGGCACCATTCCAGTTATGCATCTATCGATTATCGCACCCGAGTGGTCAAGTTTTATGTAACACCCCGCATTTTGGGCTAGAACAAAAATCGTCATTTCTATGCATAGAAGATCTAAAATCCATAAATCCTATACAAATTTTTTATGTTAATAAATTATGTAGTGTGGAAAATTGAATGAGCTTTCCGTCGATATAAGATTAGCCCAAATACGATACCCGGGCAAAATGTTATGGCTAATTTTAGTCCTAGTCATAAAACACCATCATTTTGGTACTTGGCGTGTCGCGGAGATGGTCTATTTAACAATTGTCAAATTTCTGTAGCCTAGCGCAATTGTGGCGCGTCGCACTGAAGTTCCAGGTCCCAACCAGTGGGACAACGCGATGGCTTCGCATCTCGGTGACCCCAAGAATCCCATTCATTATTTTCCAGTGAGCCACCATGATAGTGCACGTTGCGGTAACCTATAAAATTGAGCTCCTAGTTATATATTATTCCATATTATTAAGGATATGTTGGGTAATTTTCACCCCCTTATCAGCTTATACATGGGATTTTTCTCCTAAGTGACCAACCACATTATTCATATTTTCTTCAAAAATTTACAAGAAACTCTTTCTAGGGTTTCAAACTAAGAACCCAAATATCCTAAGATTTCACCACGGGTTTTCAATAATTCTTTGAGATTCAGAATCCCCATTGCGAAGGCTACAAAAAGCACCCATCAATTGTTTGAATAGCATCCCTAAATCATGAGTTCATTCAAGAGTCATAAATTAAGGTACGCAGGGTTTTCCTAAAAATCTCATGGGCAAAGAAATCATGATTTTAAGAATGGGGTTTCGGATTTATGAATATAACCATGTTTAAGAAATTTTGACGGTATTATTTTGGTCTTTAGACCTTCCCCTAAATTTATTGGAAATTGTATATATATGTAAGCACACGTTTTAAAGATTGATGATTGAATTGAAAACATGACTCAAGAAAAATCCCTCTCATGTTATGATTTTTCTTTACTCATGATATACTATGGATTGTTTTAAAATGCATCTTGAAGAGCATGATACGAAATGTCTTGATTTATACTATGACTTGAATATGATTTTGAAATAAAAAAAGAGGGTTATCCATGTTGATAAAGGTTGAATATCCATATAATGAAAGAGTGCATGGTTTTGCCAAAAGCACATGACCACCATATGTTTGAAGAATTCTTGCATAGTTTTGACTTATGTTTTGGAACATGAAATCATCTCATATTATTGCAAATGTTGGGAGGTCGTACTTGAGTTTTAATGAAAGAATTATGAGTAATGCATTATGGCTCAAAATACGACTTGCAAGTCTTGGTATTATGACACCATAATAAACAATGCCATAACAGACTCAAACAAACATAGACACCAAATTTTCATAACTTATGATTTCAGGATTATATATGTTTAGAAATAGATAAAATTGGGCATAAAGATATGTTAGATGGTCCCCCAAAGAAGGCACGAGCTTAGAAAACTCATTGCAAAAAATTGTGATTTGCTAATCTGGGTATATTTTATTACTCTGGCCTAGTGCCCTGTAGTGTATTAGACATAAACACTCCAACCATTATGGCACACTTTGGTTGGGGGCTTCCTCACTGAGTCAATGGAAGACTCCATATACCCCGTGGGGTTTTAGACTTGTAAGGCCGTACCACCTAACTCAGAAGTAATATGAAAATCAGAAATTGCATTGACAGAAAGGTTTTTATGACTATCAAAGAGATGCGTATGTGTTTTGAAAACTATTTAATGTGTGATTTTTGGACAAATTTCTCTCCATTATTTTATTTGTATAAAAACTTCATTATTGATTACTTTGCGTAGAAGTACATTTGCATTGAATCCCCTTCCACCTAGGGTCTAAAGCTTAGTTCAGTGGTCCTACTAGGCTGTAGAGTTTTCAGACAATAGTAATCTGTGCAGTTGGTGAGCCTTTTTTATTCCAAAAGTCCTATGTCTTTCAGATTATGTTATTTATTTTGGTTTAGGTCCACTGGGGGCCTTGTGCCAGTTTCAGACAGTTGTCATTTCAAAGGTAGTAGAGATTTCACAGACTGGTTCAGACGTTGTGTAGTTGATATTTGATTTCATTTTTCGTAGTTTAATTGAACTTAGAGTATGACCATGTTTCTGTAATGATTTATAATTCTACATCTTCTATTATAACTTATGAATATTGTGCATGATTACTAGAGAGAGAAGGGCATCCGAGCCTTCATGGTTCGAGATGCTCGTCATGGCGTGGGTCCCGGTTTGGGTCATGACAAACTTGGTATCAAAGCACAGTTCATGGTCCCAGAGTGTCTGCAAAATTACATCGGGTAGAGTCTTATTTATGGGTTTGTAGCACGCAATACTTATAGGCAGGAGGCTACTAGAAGTGTAGGAATGTCTCTCTTTCTCCATGTTCTAGTTTATGCTATGGAGTCAGAATGTCCCTCTTACATACTCTAAATCATGTTATGGTGTCGCCCATATAGAAGTAAAGTCATCTCAATTCTTTTCTTACTTTGATGTGCTTCGATATGTCTCATTATTGGGGTGATTCAAGTGCAAAAGTTTAGTCTAAACGGTATGGTCCTTTCTAATTAAGTCATATAAGAGTTTAAAATTTGTGCAAGGACTTGAGAAGAACCCGTTAGTACTCCAAGGTGTATTGATTCTAGTGTGAACTTTGATTCTAATGAAATTATGCTTTTCAGCATGCAGTATTAAGTGTATTCTGTCCTTTTCAAAATTTCTGTTACAGATGTCGTTCTTCAGGGGGAATGATGTGTAGTAGAATATTGGAATTGTATTTTTACCCTAGTAGTAGTATAAGTTAAAGTGAAGGTGTCATGACCTATTGGTAGTGATATTGGACTAAGAAGTTGGTGATGTGAAGTCGCAAGGCTAGAAATCAGAGTGAGGGTGACTTTTGTGTAGATAAATGTGTTTAGTTGAATAACTGATGTTTGAGAATAATTTACCATTTAGAGTAATAGACTAATGTGGTAGCTAGTAGCATGTGTGGATTGTATGGTAGTCTTTGGGGGGAGTGTTTTACTCAGATTTTTTTTATATACAGAGTAAGATGTGTATTCTTAGATCATGAAATGATATGTGCCAAGTTTCTATCCCTTGTAATCTTATTATTATTGTGTCGTTGAAACTGAAAGTCTAGTTAAGCTGTGTGAGGATCTTTCTATTCAGTAGCATAGTTTCCTTGCCATTCATCTCATTTCTTGTTCAAAAAACAAAATCAAAGTCTAGTGGAGTCGTGTGGGGCCTATTTCGATTCACTAGAAACTTGTTGTTCATCTTGTTGTTCTTGTGTTGGTTGGAACTGGGGTTTAGTGGTGTAATGGTAAGAAAAGTGTTAAGGGCGATTTATTGAATATATGTACGGCCGAATCTTTTTACATATGATTTTGTTGATAATGAGGTGATATATCCCTGTGTGTTAGTTTAGTAGAAGGTAATGTAGAGAAGGAGTTATTAGTTAAGGTGAAGTATTGTTTACTTGAAGTATGAGAAGAGTTGTTGGCAGTTTTTGTCGTGAATGGAAATTATAGGTTATTGATGAAGGCACTTGGTGGATGAGTGGTGTTAGTTTTAACGCCGCTGAGGTTTCAAAAGGGAGTTTAGTTGGGACTTATGGAGCCATGAACAAAGTTTAGCTGTATAAAAGGGGTAGATAGTAATGATGTATGGAAGGAAGATGTGTTAATGTATTTTAAATAAGATAGATCATAGGATTATGATTGATCCTTTTTGTTATGAAGTTTTGGTAGATTGATGTTTCCAGATATTTTGGCATGGAAGATATTGTATAAACTGGTGGTTCATCATAGCTAGAACTAGACACTAAGTTGGAATAGTAGATTATACTCAAGGTGGATATAAATAATTGATGTGGTGGATGTTAGCTGTGTGAAAGTGATCTAGTAGGCTTGAACATTGTATACAAGGGCTTAAGTTTATTTGATTCATAATCAAGTCTAATGTTGTAGGTATGATTAAGAAGTATGCCCAAGGTGCTATGGGGTTGCATTATTTTCAAGGATCATTGCATGTTGTGTGGTTAGTAGTACCGTTGAGTTGCTAGGTGGAGAAACACTAGTTACATAATATGTGATGTTCTTGATATCTAAGTTATGGAGTTATGATTAATGATGTTGAGCCTTTTTGCATAATCTTGATTCTAATGATTTTGAAATATAAGTTTGGAGTCATGATGCTGGTAGACTATGACAGAAGTGGTATGGTCCGTCAAAGGTTTGGAGATATCCATGATTAGTGTTAGAAGAATCCGAGTTGGTGAATGTTTAAGATGTTATATGGTGACTTTTGGGGCTATAGAAACCTAAGGGCTTGAATCTTAGAAGGAGGTATTAGCATTGGTTGCTATACATGAAGATACCGTCTTACAGGTAAATTTAGTTTTATGTGTATTGTTATATCCCCAACTCTAAAGTAACATGATTTCAGTTTATACCAGAGTGTATATAGTGGTTCACAGACTTAGAGTAATGGCTTAAATCTAAGGGAAAGATGATAGAACGAGTAACCAAGTCAAGTTTTCAGATGCTAATAGATGTGCCAGTAAGTTGTCGAATTGGCCGTAAGAAAGAATGACTTCAATGAGTCCATGCCGTCAGTGGTCTATTTCTCACTCCTCAATAGGGTATCAAGTTTTTCTTAGTACTCCCCTTATGTTTTGGATTCCGCTATTCCAATTTTTTAGTGACCTTTTCCGTTAGGTCGAGATAGTGATGAACAACAGTTGTTTAGATGGGAAAGAGTAAACATTTCTTGTTGATGAAAGATGGTTGTATTCTTATTTGAGTTAAGGAAGAAATTGTGGAGTAAGAATGAGGCCGAGTCTTTTAGATGTGTCAAGGTTAGCTGAAGTTTTATGTGTTATATTGGGGAAAATTATTGTGCGCTTGTTTTATGTAAGTCTATAAGTTGAATGAATTTTGAGAGAAAGTTTCATGCATGGCTTGGTTAGTTAAGGATATTTTATGTGTATCATCTGAATAGTGAACGAAAGTTGTTATGGATAGAAGTATTAGAGAATATGAGAAATATGCTTTATGAGTGGCGGTTTAGAAGTACACATATGGGGTATGAAGAACGGATTAAATGTCATGTTTGTATGCATATGGATGGATGCCTTGAGTGTTTGTGAATGTCTAATATAAAGTTGAAGGTGATTTCTGGAGTGGCAATAAGAATTATGCAGGTGATGAGGAATTGTGAAATGCAGGGTGTGCTAAATTCATGATTCAGACTAGCACTACAGTATTATGTGGTGAGTCTTGTGATTTTGAGTTAGGCTTGAAGATGATAAGGGGATTTAGTTCAGTTTAGACATTAGTAGATGGAAATATCAATGGCCATGTGAGAAAAATAAGTAAAATCAATGAGCATGGTGTTTAAGGGGAAAATATAGTTGGGAAAGTATTTTTGAAGTGTGGCTAATCTCGAAAGTAAGAAGTTGCATTACCTAAGGTTTGGTAATTCTTTCCTTGTTTATGATTTATATGTCTATATTCCATGCTATAGGGCAGTGTCATTTTTGTGATTCCTTAGTTGGATGTCTTCTGTAACTCATGTCAAGAGATTCTTTACTCTCGAAGCTACTAGAACTTCTTTAGAAAGAGTGTAGAAGAGATATTCCAGTTAAGTATAAGTGTCCCGTATAATTCAGTTTAGCAGTCAAGCAGACAAGTTATTGTCGTTTTCCACCTTTTCACCCAGTCTTACTATCTAAAGTCCAATGCGTATGACCATCCTAAAAGATAATCTATTCCATCCATCTAAGTTGCAAACTCAGTTGAGTCCAAGAATCATGTTTCAGATTCAGTTATTTAGTCATGACTCAGTTCATAAGAGTTCAGCACAAAATCTCAAATTTTTCTAGCTATTTTAGCTCTGGCAGTGTAATACCTTTGTACAATCTAAATCTTGTTGCCTCATGATTAATAAATATATAAGTTATCACTTCCAAAACCAATATGTATGATTTGAGCATAAAGACTTCGGTGGGAATCATAAACTCTTAGCAAGAATTAGCTCTTTAAAGCAAGTAAAGTTAAGTCATCTCAGAATTCAGTTTCACGATAGAAGTTTAAATGTTTTAGATCAATTATATCCTTTTTTAGAAGATACATTAGGTCCGCGTTATTCCATACCTTTAAGTTTCAACATTCCTACCCATTATTCGGGGATGAATGATCCTAAGGGGGAGATAATGTAACTCCCCACATGCGTAGATGATCCGAATGCCATAAATCCTTTGCAAATTTTCCATGTTAATCAATTATGTAGTGTGGAAAATTGAATGAGATTTTCGTTGATATAATATTTGCCCAAATTCGATACCCGGGCAAGATGTTATGGCTAATTTTAGTCCTAGTCGTAAAACACCATCATTTTGGTACTTGGCGCATCGAGGAGGTGATCTATTTAACAATTGTCAAATTTCACTAGCCTAGCATGATTGTGGTGCATCGCGCTGAAGTTCCAGGTCACAACCAGTGGGACAACACGATGGCTCCGTGTCGTGGTGACCCCAAGAATCCCATTCGTCATTTTCAAGTGAGCCACCGTGATATTGGCGCGTCGCGGTGGCCCATAAAATTGGGCTCCAAGTTATATTTTATTCTGTCTCATTAAGGGTATGTTGGATAATTCCCCCCCCCCCCTTCAACTTAAACATTGGATTTTTCTCCCAAGTGACCACATTATTCATATTTTCTTCAAAAATTTACAAGAAGCTCTCTCTATGGTTTCAAACTAAAACCCAAATATGCCAAGATTTCACTGTGGGTTTTCAATAATTCTTCAAGATTCGGAATCCCCATTACGAGGGATACAAGAAGCACCCATCAATTGTTATAATAGCATCCCTAAAGCACGAGTTCATTCAAAAGTCATAAATTAAGGTATGCGGGGTTTTCCTAAAAATCTCATGGGCATAGAAATCACTATTTTAAGAATGGGGTCTTGGATTTATGAATATAACGATGTTTTAGAAGTTTTGATGGTATTGTTTTTGTCTTTAGACCTTCCCCCAAATTGATTGGAAATTGTATATATATGTAAGGACGCGTTTTAAAGATTGATGATTTAATTGAGAGCATAACTCATGAAAACTCGCTCTCTTGTTATGATTTTCCTTTACTCATAATATTCTATAGGTTGTTTTGAAATTCATCTTGAAGAAATTCATCTTGAAGAGCATGATACGAAATGTCTTGATTTATACTATGACTTGAATATGATTTTGAAATAAAAAAAGAGGGTCATGAATGTTGATAAATATTGAATATATATATAATGAAAGAGTGCATGGTTTTGCCAAAAGAACATGACCACCATATGTTTGAAGAATTCTTACACAGTTTAGACTTATGTTTTGGAACATGAAATCATCTCATACTATTGAAAATATTTGGTGGTTTAAATTGAGTTTTGACGAAAGAATTATGATTAATGCATTATGGCTCAGAATTACGACTTGCAAGTCTTGGTATGACGATACCAAAATAGACAATCCCATAACAGACTCAGACAAACATAGAAACCAGATTTTCATAACTTAAGATTTTAGGATGATATATGTTTAGAAATGGATAAAATTGGGCATAAAGAGATGTTAGGTGGTCCCCCGAAGAAGGTACGAGCTCAGACAACTCATTGCCTAAAATAGTGATTTACCAATCCAGGTATATTATATTACGCTGGCCTAGTGCCCTATGGCGTATTAGATTCAGACGCTCCAACCCTTGCGGCACACTAGGGTTGGGGGATTCCCTACCGAGTTAATGGCAGACTCCATATAGCCCGTGGGGTTTTAGACTTGTAGGGGCATACCACCTAACTCAGAAGTAATACGATGATCAGAAATTACACTGAAAGAAAGGTTTTTATGATTATCAAAACAATGATGTTTGGACAAATTATTCTCCATTATTTTATTAAATAAAAACTTTATTTTGAATTACTTTGTGTACCAGTACATTTGTATTGACCCTTCATTCTCCTAGGGTCTATAGCTCAATTCAGAGGTCCTGCTAGGCCATAGAGTTTTCAGACAACAGTGATGTGTGCAGCTGGTGAGTCTTCTTTATTCCAGAACACCTTTGTATTTAAGATTATGTTTTTTATTTTGGTTTAGGTTTACTTGGGGCCTTGTCCCAATTTCAAACAATTGTCATTTTGAGATGTAGTAGAGATTTCACAGACTGGTTCAGACATTGCGTTGTTGATATTGGATTTTAGTTTTCATAGTTTAATTGAACTCAGAGTATGACCATGTTTCCATAATAATTTAAAATTCTGCATCTTCTATTATAACTTATGAATATTATGCATGATTTCCAAAGAGAGAAGGGTGTCCAGGCCTTCATGGTTTGGGATGCTCGTCAGGGCCTGGGCCCTGGTTCGGGTCGTGACATTTTAGTTTCCATATGAGCCAGTCTTTGAGTAAGGATAAAATTCATTGTCTCCCAAGTGTCATTTCATATCTTATCTTAAAGATAGAAAGATAATTTCAAAAGGGTGCATCTATCATGTAGTTCGGGTAAAAAACACTAAGTTTGAGACTCCAACAGTTCAGTCAGTCAGAATAGTCCATGAGTTTCCTGGTGTTTTTCCTAATGATTTGCCAGGGGTACATCCTCGATAAGGAAATAGAATTTGGTATTGACCTTTTCCCAGATACTCAGCTTATCTATATTCCTTCATATTGTATGGCTCCATCCGAGCTTAAAGAGTTAAAAGAGAAACTTAAAGATCTTTTAGATAAAGGTTTCATAAGGCCCAGTGTTTCTCTATGGGTGGCTCCCATCCTATTTGTGTGAAAGAAAGATGATTCTTTGCGAATGTGCATTGACTATGTTCAGCTGATAAAGTCACAGTAAGAAAACAAATATCCTCTTCCTAGGATTGATGACTTATTTGGCCAACTCCAAGGTGCAAGTTATTTCGCTAAGATAGACCTTACATCGGACTATCATCAGCTTAGAGTAAGGGAATATAATATTTCAAAGGCAGCTTTCAGAACCCGTTACAGTCATTTCAAGTTTATAGTCATGTTATTTGGTCTTACCAATGCCCCAGCTACCTTCATGGACTTGATGAACAGAGTGTTCAAACAATATTTTGACATGTTTGTTAGAGTCTTTATCGATTATATCCTTGTCTATTATCATAGTGAGGATGATCATGCAGAGCACCATAGAATTTTGTTACAAACTCTTAGAGATCACCAGTTGATCACTAAATTCAGAAAATACAAATTTTGGCTAAGATCAGTAGCTTTCCTCGGTCATATTATTTCTAGTAATTGTATCAGAATTGATCCCCAAAAGACATAACCAGTAAGAAACTGGCCTAGGCCTATTTTTCCTTTAAATATTAGAAGTTTTGTAGGTTTCTATGGCTATTACAAATGTTTTGTTGAGGGTTTTTCATCAATTGCATACCCTATATCTATATTAACTCAGAATAAAGTTAAGTTTTTGTGGTCAAATTCCTGTGGGAACAGTTTTCAGGAGTTGATAACTCGACTAACTTCATCCCCAGTTTTAGTATTACCTTATAGTAGAGATGGTTTTGTTGTTTATTGTAATACCTCTAGAATGGTCCTGGGATGTGTTTTTATGCATAGAGGTAAGGTCATAGCCTACGCCTCTAGATAGCTTAAGTCGTATGAAAAAAAACTACCCGACCTGTGGTCTTTAGTTAGCTGCAGTTGTGTTTACATGGAAAGTTTGGAGGAACTATCTTTATGGAGTACATGTTGATGTGTTTACAGATCACAAATGTTTGCAGTATGTGTTTACTCATAGGGAGTTAAATATTTGGCAGAGAAGGTTGTTGGACTTGTTGAAATATTATAATATAAGTGTGTTGTATCATCTGGGCAAGGCCAATGTAGTCGCAGACGCCCTTGGTAGATTGTCCATGGGCTGTGTTGCTTATGTGGAGAATGATAAGAAAGAGGTAGTTCAGGAAGTTCAACGGTTATCTAGATTGGGTGTGAGGTTGGTTGACTCAGCTAAAGGGATGTTTGGGTACAAAGTAGTTCCGAATCTTCTCTAGTTTTAGAAGTGAAACAAAAGAAGGATAAGGATTCTAGTTTCATTAAACTAAAGGAGACAGTTAAAGGCCAAAAGGTAGATGTTTTCTCCCTGGGGGAGATGGTATGTTGAGGTACCATACTAGATTTTGTGTGCCATGTGTTGATGATTTCTAGCAGCGAATTATGGTGGATGAGCATGGTGTGTATTACTCTATTCATCCAGGAGCCACCAAGATGTACCGCAACTTGTGGGAAATCTATTGGTGGGGTGGTTTGAAGAAAGATAAAGTAGAATTTGTAGCCAAATATGCAACTTGTCAACAGGTTAAGGTAGAGCACCAAAGACCAGGTGGTATATTGAAGGAGTTTGGTATCCCCAATCGAAAGTGGGAAGAGTTAAATATGGACTTTTTGACAAGATTACCCCATTCGCATTGTTAGCATAATTCGATTTAGGTTATTCTAGACAGATTGACTAAGTCAGCACATTTTTTGCCTGTTCATACATCCTACACAACTGAAGATTATGCTAAGTTGTATATCACAGAGTCAATCAGATTGTATAGAGCTCCTTTATCTATCATCTCAGATAAGGTTACTCAGTTTACCTCTAAGTTTTGGAAAGTCTTTCAGAAGGGTCTTGGTACCCAAGTTCATCTTAGTTCATCTTTCCATTCACAGACTTATGGTCAAGCAGAGAGGACTATTTAGACCTTAGAGAATATATTGAGGGCATATGTTCTTGATTTTAAAGGGAGTTGGGATGAGCATTTGTTGTTGTTTGAGTTAACTTATAATAACAGTTATCATGCTAGTATCTAGATGGCCCCATTTGAGGCTCTCTATGGCGGAGATGTAGATCACCCATTGGTTGGTTCAAAGTAGGTGAAGTCACTTTTATTGGGCCAGATATTGAGTTTGAAGCCATGGAGAAAGTTCCGTTGATTCGAGTGAGATTAAAAGCAGCTCAGAGTCATCAAAAATCCTATGCAGACGTAAGAAGGAGAGATCTTGAGTTTGAAGTTGATAATCTTGTTTACTTGAAAGTTTCACCCATAAAGGGGGTGAAGAGATTTAAAAAAAATGGGAAGCTTAGTCCCTGATATTAATGCCCCTACAGGATTTTGAGTCTCATGGGAAAGGTAGCGTATGAGCTTGAACTACCCACAGATTTATCCTTAGTTCATCTAGTGTTCCATGTGCCCTTATTGAAGAAGTGCATGGACGATTCAGCTGTTGTATTCCCTCTAAAAAGTATAGATATTAAGAATAGCCTCTTACATGAAGAAGTTGTAGTAGAGATTCTTGATCATCAGATCCGTAGAATAGGGAACAAAGAAGTTTCCTTGGTCAAAGTTCTATGGCGAAATCAGTTTGTTGAGGGGGCTACTTGGTAAGAAGAAACAGACATGCATACAAAGTATCATCATATTTTCTCCACAAACACAGATTCATCCGAAGGTAACAATCTACCTTAATTCAGCTTTTTTCCAGTCTCAGATTCAGGTATATAGTTGTCCTCATGTAAATTCATTCACTTACAGATTAGATCAGTCGCTCAGTATGATTTAGATCCATTCATACAACTTATTTCAATTGTTCATGATAACATATAGCCTCAGATTCCTCAATATTTTCAGTTTAACTAGCCACATTTGAGGACGAATGTTCCCAAGGGGAAAATAATGTAATACCCTGCAATTTTTCTTAGATCAATTTAGCTCCTAAAATGTCAAGGGTTATCTTCAAAAATGAATAACCTTTGATATATATATAGAATTTTATAGTTCTAGACCCTCCAGTATGTAGAAAATTGAATTAGCTTGTCAATGATACCAGTTTTGCCTCAATCCGATACTCTGTTGAGAAGTTATAGTGTTTTAGTAAAGCACTATGTCATTTCGACAAAAACTGGATCGCGGTGAAGACCAAAATGGAAATTGTCAATTTCTAATGGACCTGCGTGATAGCCGACGTCACGTTGAAGCCCTATTTCCCAATTGTCAATTTCCATCAGCTCACCACAATGGTGGCGCATTGCGGTGATGGACTAAATGGCATATCAGTGGCTTATCGCGATAGCTTCGTGTTGCGTTGATTTTCCAGTTCCCATTTGTAAGTTTCCATTAAGTCACTGCAATAGTGGCACGTCGCGATGGCATGCCAAATTGGGAATTTTCTTTCTTTTCTAGTTTTCAGAGTTAAATTTTAAAAGGGTGGTTTGGTCTTGTCCCATGCCCCAAACCGTGTAAAACACTAGATTATTCTCTTTCTAAGCATTCTATGCCCACTTTTCATCAATTCTCTCTCAAAGAAAACCCTAGAGCTCAAAACTTACTTCCCCAGAAATAAAATTTCCTCTTATCTTCTTCTAAGATAACTCAAAATTAAGGATTCCCAATTCAAGAACTTCAAGAAGTCATCTTCTAAAGTACAAATAGGAATTCAAGTTCAAGCTTCTTTATCAATTGCATCAATTAAGGAATGTGAGGTTTATGAACAAGGATATTCTTTCATCCTTGTGCCCCAAACTAGTTTTTAATTACCCAATTTACATGATTTTGTATGAATATCCATGAGTCTTAAATTAGGGTTCATATCCATTATTGTTAGTTCAAAGATTATGAGATTTCAAGTGATTTAGAAGATGAATTGCATGTCTATTTTTGTATTTTCATATGTATTGCGGTAAATTCCAGATTTTGAGTTGAATTATAAATGTTTACATTATCAAGCAAGAACATTATGATGTTTTAACATGAATTTGATGTATGGGTCACTAAGCACTAATTGGATATTACTATTTCAAGATTAATTGTGCTATAAGAACCCTATGACTAGATTATTTTTAGATTTTCGTTAAAGATTTGATCTCTTGATCTCAGTTTAGATATGGAATCCACTTTATAGTTTTATTTACAGATTAAACTTATAGATTTACAGTGGGTTTTTGTAATAAGCCATTATACTAGATTTTAAAGTGGATTTCCAATAGAATGAGCATAACGATTACAGGGAGTGGTATTTAGCATCGAGTCGGGTATGTTCTTATGCCCCAGAACTATGATCTAAAGTAGATTTAGATTATCAGATTATTCCCATTTCTATTTGGATTACAAATACAGATGTGATCACTTATATTAGGTTATACTCCCTTATAGGTGTATGACCTCTCTCCCAAATGTAAGGTTTTCCTAAAAGAAAACTAGACATTGGACTCCATGATAGCTCATATGGTTTATATCGATTAGAAGAACCTCCCTATAGAAAAAGTAATCCTAATAGAAAGGAGTAACAGAAAAACTTTTAGAAACTAAGTGTAAAGGCTCACAACTTCACTCAGATATTGTTTTACAGAAATACATTAGCTACTGACTTTATCTTTCAGGTTTCTGATATAAAAGTGAGTCCTTTCTTCACTTAGATAGCATGATTTATAGAGAGAACATGAGTGCAACTCTTAGAATAAAATGTTATGACTCACTAGATTTATAAAGTATGATTTGTTACTCATGATTATGATTCTCAACTTTCAAATATTCCAGTTTA
Source organism: Capsicum annuum (assembly GCF_002878395.1). Lineage (NCBI taxonomy): Eukaryota > Viridiplantae > Streptophyta > Magnoliopsida > Solanales > Solanaceae > Capsicum > Capsicum annuum. Next base: position 20,898,382 of record NC_061119.1, on the reverse strand, counting down.
TGTGAGTCATCTACATTTAGCATGGATTGTTTTACAAATTATTATGATGTTGAGACATTTTTTACTTATGAATTCACCCCCATATACTCAGTACACTCTCAAAGTATTGATCCACATATATGTTTATGTACTACATTATCTCATAATCTAGGTTCAGGTGCTCTGTTTTAACAGCACGAGTGATTTCTAGTATCTTTACCTGCATCCCAGAGTTTGGTGAGTCCTCATAGTTTGGGGGCCCAGTACTTAGATTTTAGCTTATTAGATTAGGTAATTTAGTATTTTCATACAGCTCGAGTCAATTGGGGGTTTGTCCTAGTGACTCTCTAGTTATTATTAGTAGAGGCTTGTCAAACTGCTACATATGATTTAGATTATTCAATATTGATTCTTTAGACTATTAAGTCTAGTTTTTTTCACAAATTATATCCAGATATTCTCAGTTAGCTCAGACAGATTTCGGCATTCTAGTTTTGATGTTATATCTATATTTTCTCTATTATGAGATTCAGACATAGTAGAAGGTAGACAGGGTTAGCTTAAAGCTACTCCTAGTCTTGAGCACTGTGTGATGTCTCGGGACCTATTTTTACAGGTTACAATGATTGATGCTAGACTATAGGCTTGAGTTTTAGATGTGCATGATTGTGGTGAGAATAGTAGCTTAAGACAAATGATGCATGTTTTGTTAGAATGAATTAGTAGGTTTGATGTGATGCATGAATAGCCTAGGTTGGCAGCTTGTGAAAAAAGGAGTGGATAGTTCTGATATATATATATATATATATATATATATATATATATATATATATATATATATATATATATAGGATAAAATGATGAATTGCAGTTGAGTCATTAAGTGGTTAAGGGCATCTATATATAAATATAAGTTAAACCCCCTGGTAGCATGTTGTGAGATAAAGTTTTATGTATCTAAGTGTCATGTGAATTTTGTAGTATGGTGAAGTCTAGGGAGTTGTTGTATGGTGTTCTTTGGCCATGCAAGGCACAGCCTATCCGGGGTATCAAAAAGTATTCTGCTCAATTTTTTTTAAGGGCATATAGGTATTTTATCATCCTATATCCATTCCTAACCCTCTTTGGATGAATATTAAACATTAATCAAATTATTATTCTCCTCTAAAATCCCCAAATTATCTTCCATAAATCAAAAGGGGAGAAACTACTTGGGATAAGGAATTCATGCTTTGAGGGTCCAATTCCTCTCCATTCTCTTTGAGTTTTCACCATCAAAAGGTATGTTGGACTATCATAAACTTCATGGTCATAGGTCTTATGATTTTTAACAATTTTCAAAGTTATATATGTATGTATATGAAAGGGTTTTTGAAATTGGTTAAAGCACATGCATCATAAACCCATTTTTATGAAAGTACGTAATTTTCTTGGGATATTTCCATAAGTTTGATTTGTAATCTTTTGCATACATGATTTGAGTTTGAAAATTGATTTATGAACATGACTTGAGAAATTCTCTTCCCCATGAAGAAATTTATGGTCTTAGTATGTTATGAATAGTGATTTTTGTTTGAGAGAATAAATTATAAGCTTGTGACTTACAAGAATGTTTTAAAGCTCTTGAATTATACCCATGTGTTTTTTTTATATCTATTATGTTAAATTGTTCTCTTAATGATATCATCTATTTTATATGAAACATATGATGTTTTTTTGTTAGTTCCGCATACCAATACATTCCAAGTATTGACCGTCCTTCATGGCGGCTGCATTGTCTTATAATTTAGGATTTGTGTCTTAGTCCCGGGGTCATATTCAATAGAATAAGATTGTTCCATGAGTTCAGAGTTGGTGAGCATCTCTTACACCGGAAGGAATTCTATCTATATGTAATCTTAGTCAGCTTATGGTTCAAGCTGGGGCCTTGTCCCAACCTAGAAAGTTAATGGTCAGTAGAGGCTTTGTAGATGGAATTTGAGTATTTTATTTTCATAATCTGTTTGACATATTTTGGATTATAAGTTACTATTAAATATTATTATATTTTTGCAATTTGATTTATGTATGAATTATACTTGTGATAGTATGCTAAGGAGTCACTCCGGCCTTCATGGTTCAGGATACCCATTATGGCCAGGGTCTCGACTCAGGTCATGACAAGCTTGGTATTAGTTCCTATTTCATGGTCCCAGGGTAGCTACATGTAATACCCCGTATTTTCATGCTAGAATTCTAACCGTCGTTCCATCGTTCCTGTGTGTCTAAGCTCTAATACGAGTAATTCTCACATGAATACAAGTTGCATGATCATTATCCTAGTCTATGGAGTAGTTTAGAGGAGAAAAATGTTCATAGCAATGACCTAGAACAAAGTTATGCTAAGACCAAATGATTCATCCAAAGTTTGACATTCGATTCTACAAGTATCAACTTCAAATGTGTATATATCTTAATATACATGGAATTTTTCATCCCTAGACCTATCAAATTGTAGATAATTGAATTATCTTTCCAACGATACCAATTTTACAGAAATTTGATACCCGAGCAAGGAGTTATGCCCATTTTCATGAGAGGCAGTAAGGGTGTACGATGGGCAATGCGCCGCCCAATTAAATGTGTGCGATTGGGAGTGCGAGGTATACTTCAATGTCTGTCATAAGGTTTGCGACACACACCTTAAGGTCTGCCATGGGTTGTGCACTGCATGCCTCACTTCCAAGTGCCAAAAACACCCCTATATATGTCTATAACACAGGATTAAACTCCCATAACACCAAAATAAGTTTACTTTCTCTCAAAATTACCAAGAACATTCATTAGGGTTTTACCCTAAAAATTCAAATATCTCAAGATTCAACCATGATTTTTCAATAATGCTTCGAGATTCAGAATCCCCATTCCAAAGGCTACAAGAAACACTCATTATTTTCATGAATAGAGTCCCAAGGTCAAGAGCTCATTCAAAGATTCAAGTTTAAGGTATATGGGGTTTTTCAACAAGAACACCCTTTCGTTCTTGTGCCCAAATTGATTTTTGTTTTATGAATATATATGATTTTACATGTTTTGATAAGAATTTGAAGCATGAATTTATACCCTATATGGTTTTACATGAGATTATGATACTCTCTATGTTTTGAAAGTTGAATTGAATGGGAATGATGACATTTTTGTTCATAAAGCTGAATTTTCAAGATTTTAAAGTAAGTTATATATATTTATGATGAAAAGCATGAATCTTGAGAAAACTTAATATGATTTTGATGTATGAGACCTTGTGTCCTAATTGGGATTGTACTTTGAGAAATTATGTGCTATAAGAACAATGAGATTTGAATCCCAAAGCTAATTTTCTTTACCAAGATGTATGATTATAAAGCTGAAATATTAAGTTTTAAGTAATTATTTTTGTGCTTATGTCATAAAGTATGAAACTTTGGAAGGTTTTGTGATGATATTGATGTATGGATTTTTGGAACCCTATTTGAGATTATTATTTTGAGAAAATCATGTGTTATAAATTCCTTGAGTTTAAAAAATTTGAGATGATAAAGAAGCTTTGACCTTTTGGTCATAAAAAGGGTCATTTTTGAAACCGAGATGAGAAAAGAAATCCATTTTTATTAATTTATTATGAAAAGGGTAGCATGATGGCTCCCGTTGTGAATTGTTGAAATATTTATTAGTGGATTTTTTGTTGAAAAGATCTAAGATAACTCTAGGAGTAGTCTTTTGCACCAAGATGGAGGTATAGCAGGATTGGTACTTCCCTAGAAATACGTGCCCCCATAGGTTGTGAGCCTGAGGCTGATTTATATATAGTGATCACTAGTGAATAAAAAATTAAGGTCTTACTCCGATGGCAAAGATAGCACAGCTCTCCCCAACATGGGTTGGACGTTGGACTCCATGTAGCTCACATGGTTTATGTCGGTTATGAGAGACTCCCAATGTGTGTGTGTATTCTCCTATCTAATATGAAAAGTCTTATTCTTCTATCTGAGATGAAAACATATTTGTTTGAAAGACTTAGTTTGAGAAAGTCATTGTTTTTGAAATATAATGAACATATATTCCAAAGAGAATTTTTATGAGATTTGACTGCTTTGATGATTTGAAATCGAGATGGAAGTGAATTGAGATTTATTATGATGACTCACATGTTTTACCCAATATATTTTACTCTCTTATGATTATGATGATTTTAATTCGAGCTAAGTCAGTCATTTATATCAGCATGCATAATTTTATAAACTATGATGCTATTAAGATATTATTTTATATATGCATTGCACCCCCATATGCTCGGTACATTTCAATGGTACTGACCCACATATTCGTATGTGGGCTACATTTTCTCAGAATGTAGGTACAAGGTATAGTGTACATCTTTAGATCCAGTTAGTTCATGGTATCCAGTCAGCAGGTGATGAGTGCTTTGATTCGAGGGCTTGAGATAGTTATACAGTCTGAGAAGTGTTGTATTTTCTTTATTCATTTGTATTGAGTTGGGTTAGTCGGGAGTCATGACCCGGCTACCTACAATTAGTACTAGTAGAGGATTCATAGACAGTCAGTAGAAGTTGATGTATTCCATTTCATTTTTAGTTGTAAAAGCAGAGTTGTAATCTTGTAAATTTAGTTTTGTATCTATCATGTTCAAAAAAGAGTTATTTTCCGCAGATTTGTATAGATTTATACTGTTTGTTCAGTTGCTTATGAGTTCTGCTAGTAGAAGGGTTAGCTTGGGGTCACTTGTGATCCTAAGCACCGTGTGACGTCTCGGGACCCGATTTCGGGGCATTACACTACAATTTCATGTTGAGTAGAGTACATTTTATGGGTGTGTATCATGCCACAATTATAAGAAGGAAGCTACAAGGTATTTACGAGTTGCTTCCTATTCTTTTATACTCTCGGTCGTGCCATTGTGATGTCTATGTTATAGTTATCCAAATTCCTTCTTTACTCTAATTTTATTAGCTCTGTCTTATTTTTTTAGGCAATTCAAGTGAAAAGATTAGAGTGTAAATGATATGGTCCTTTTCGATTGTGTCATCAAAAGTTATGAAATTGCACAAGGACTTGAGAGAAGTCAATTAGTGCTTCAAAGTGTGTTAATTTAAGCTTGTACACCTATCTATATCGATCATACATTTGAGCCTGAGGTATTAAGTGTATTCAGTCCCTTAAAAATCCTTGATGCAGATGTCATGCTTAAGGGTATTGAGATATAGCAAAATATTGGATCAATATTTCGACCCATGTAGGAGTATACATTAGTATCATGATCAATTGGCAGTAAGATAGTCTAGAAGATAGTGATATGTAGTCACATTGTTAGAAGTTAGAGTGAGGGTGAATTTTGGGTGAAGAAGTTAGTTTTAGTTGTAAAACCCTTTGATTGAGTGGTTGGTTGTCCTTTTATAGTGATTGAATAATATTATAGCATTTCTAGAGGGTATGGTGATCTGTGGAGGAAGTGATTGGCTATGATTTTTATTTATTCAAAATAGGAAAGGATCTCAGAGTGGATAGTTATGGTAGTTGTAGAAATTATTTATAGGTGGTAAACGGAAAGCGGTTGATTAGACAATAAGTTGTGGGTAGACACTTATTGGTATTTATAGAATTTGAAGGTAGTTAGGATGTGTGCATGGGTAAGTAAATTTGATGTGAGAAGGTAGAATATGATAGTAAAATCATAATGGGTTAAATATAAGATTAAGATCTATTATCCTTATTAAGTGACTTTACCCCCTTGATTTTCTTTTCTATAATAGTTGTAAACTAGTATTGCATGTGAGAAGGGGTATGGTAGATTTTAAGGTGTAGTACAATTGTCGTGGAGAGAATGAACTTAGGGGCCATAGTTTCTTGAAATAAGAGACTTGGGCTGATTTTTTATTTGATGGGAAAGTATAGTATGTGGCATGCTTCATCGGTTGTACATGATTGATTCTATACTATAGGCTTGTGCTTTAGATGTGGAATGTGGTGGTGAGAATAGTAGCTTAAGACTAATGTTAAATGTTTTGTAGGAATGAATTAGAAAGCTTGATGTGATGTGTGAAATAGCCTATGTTGTCACCTTGTGGAAAAGGGAGTGGACAATTGTGATATATATACATGAGGACTAGGGTAAAACGATGAATTACTATTTAGTCATTAAATAGGTAAGGGCATAAGTATATAACGATAAGCTGAACCCACAATTAGCATGATGTTAGATAAGATTTTATGTGTATAAGCGTCATATGTACCCAGTTCATGTTCTTAAATTTTCTAGTATGGACAAGTCTGGGGAGTATCTATGTGGTGTTCTTTGGCCGTGTTACACAAGCCTATCCGTGGTGTCAAAAAGTGTTCTGTTTGATTTATTTTAAGGGCATAAAGGTCTTTTATCATCCCATAACCATTCCTAACCCTCTTTGGACGAATATTAAATCTTAAACATGTTATTTTTCTCTTCTAAAATCCCTAAATCATCCTTCATAAATCAAAAAGGGTGAAACTATGTAGCATTAAGAAATTCAAGCTTTGGGGGTCCAATTCCTCTACTTTCTCTTTTATTTTTCTCCATCAAAAGGTTGTAGGACTATCCTAAAGTTTATGGGCATAGATTTTACATTTTGTAACAAGCTTCAAAGTTATATATGTATGTATATAAAAAGGGTTTAGGAAATTGGTTAAAGAGCATGAATCGCAACCCGTTTTGATGAAAGTATGTAATTATCATAGGGTTTTTCTATAATATTTATTTATAATCTTGTGCATACATGATTTGAGTCCGAAAAATGATTTATGAACATCATTTGCTAAATTCCCTTCCCCATGAAGAAATTTATGGTCTTAGCATGTTTTGAATTGTGAATTCAATTTCAAAGCATGAATTATAAGCCTATGACTAACAAGAATGTTCTAAAGATATTAAATTATGCCCATGAGTTTTTGATATCTATTATGTTAAATTGTTTTCTTAATGCTATCGACTATTTTACATGGAACATATGTTGTTTTCTGGCTTATTCAGCATACCAATACATTCCATGTATTGACCGTCCTTCATGGCGGTTGCAGTGTCATATAATGTAGGATCTGTAGCTTAGTCCCGAGGTCTAATTGAGTAGAAGTAGATTGTTCTAGGAGTTCAGAGTTGGTGAGCCTCCCTTACGACAAGGGGCATTCTATATATATGAAATCTCAGTCAGATTATGGTACAGCTAGGGGCCTTGTCCTGGCCTAAACAGTTAATGGTCAGTGGAGGCTTCGTACAAGGAATTTGAGCATTGTATTGTCATAATTTTGTTGAAACATTTTGGATTATAAGTTTTTATTGAATATTATCATATTTTCCGCACATTAATTTATGTATGGATTATGCTTATGATAGTATACTAAGAGGTCTCTCAAGACTTCATAGTTTGGGACGCCCATTACGGTCAGGTCCTCGACACAGGTCGTATTCATGGTCCCAGTGTGTCTACAAAGCCATATCGAGTAGAGTTTTTTTTATGGGTATCTAGCACGCCATACTTATAAGAAAGAAGATACGGGGCAATTCAGAGATGTTTCCCATTCTTTCATACTCAAGTTTTGCCATTGTGATGTCCATGTTGAAGTAATCCAAATTCCTTTTTTACTCTAAATTTATTAGATCTATCTCATTGTTGAGGCAATTCTATTGTAAAAGCTTAGAATCTAAATGATGTGGTCCTTTTCGATTGCGTTATCAAAAGATATGAAATTGCACAAGGACTTGAAAGGAGTCAGTTAGTACTTCAAAGTGTGTTGATTTAAGATTGTACCCCTATCTAGATCAATCATGAATTTAAGCCTAAGGTATTAAGTGTATTCAGTACCTTTGAAAATCCCTGTTACAGATGTCATGCTTATGGATAATAAGATGCACCAAAATGTTGGAGTAATATTTCAACCCGAGTAGTAGTATACATTAAAGTGTCATGACCTATTTGTAGTAAGATGGTCCATAAGATAGAGATATGTAGTCACAAGTTTAGAAGTCAAAATGCAAGTGAATTTTGCATAAAGAAGTTAGTTTTAGTTGTATAACCCTCTGATTGAGGGGTGGGTTGCCCTTTTATATTTACTGACTAGTGTTGTAGCATTTGTAGATTGTATGGTAATCTATGGAGGAAATGATTGGTTATGATTGTTATTTATTCAAAATATGAAAGGAGCTCAGCGTGGATAGTTATGGTGGTTGTAGAAATAATTTATAGGTAGTACCCAAAAAGGGGTAGATTAGTCAATAAGTTATGGGTAGAGACTCATTGGTGTTTATGGAATTTGAAGGTAGTTGGGATGTATGCATGGGTAAGTAAATTTGATGTGAGAAGGTGGAATATGTTAATAAAATTGCAATGGGTTATATTATAAGATTAAGATCGACTATCGTTATTATGTGACTTTACCCCCTTGATTTTCTTTTCTATAGTAGTTTTAAACTAATACTGCACGTGAGAAGAGGTGTGGTAGATTCTATGGTGTACTAGTAGTGTTGTGGAGAGAATGAACTTATGGGCCATAGTTGCGTGAAATAAGAAACTTGGGCTGATTTCCCCTTTTGATGGACTAGTATAGTATGTGCCATGCTTCGTAGCTGGTACATAAATAGTGCTAGACTATAGGCTTGAGCTTTAGATGTGGATTATGGTGGTAAGAATAGTAGCTTAAGACTAATGATGCATATTTTATGGGAATAAATTAGTAGGTTTGATGTGATGCGTGCAATAGCCTAGGTTTGAAACATTTGAAAAAATGAGTGGATAATTGTGATATATATACATGAGGACTAGGGTTTAAAACCATGAATTGTGGTTGATTCATTAAGTTGGTAAGGGCGTAAATATATAAGGATAAGTTGAACCCCCAAGTAGCATGCTGTTAGATAAGGTTTTATATGTATAAGTGTCATGTTCACCAAGTTAACGTTCTTGAACTTTGTAGTATGGAGAATTTTGGGGAGTTATTGTATGGTGTTCTTTGGTCATGTGATGCATATCCTATTCGGGGCATCAAAAAGTCTTTTGTTTGATTTATTTTAAGGGAATAAAGGTTTTTTATCATCCCATAACCATTCCTCACCCTCTATGGAAGAATATTTAACCTTAAACACATTATTTTTCTCTTCTAAGATCCCCAAATCATAATCCATAAATCAAAAGGGGAGAAACTTCCTAGGGTTAAGGAATTCAGGATTCGGGGGTCCAATTCCTCAACCCCCTATTCGATTTTTCTCTGTAAAAGGGTATGTGGGACTATGTATATGAAAAGGGTTTGAAAATTTATTAAAGAGCATGCATCATAAACCCGTTTCGATGAAAGTAAGTAATTATCATGGGGTTTTTCCATATGCTTGATTTATAATCTTGGGCATACATGATTTGAGTTCAAAAAGTGATTTATGAACATAACTTGCGAAATTCCCTTATTCATGAAGAAATTTATGGTCTTAATATATTATGAACTGTGAATTTTATTTGAAAGCATGAATTAAAATCCCTTTTTTGATCATGAGAATTACGTATAACAAATGTTGGGATTGTTTTACGAATGAAGATGATTCTTCAAATGTCTCCTTATTTAATATGGATGGTTGTTTAACGTGTTTTTCAAAGAGGTTATTTCTATTCTAAATGCGGTGGTTTACTAATGAAGAAACTACATGTGATTTATAATTGAATTGTCCACCACATGTTTAAGTCTTTAAAAGAAAGTGTGTTTGCATAAGTTTGCACATTCGTTTGAAATAAAAGCTCTCTTGTGATATTTAAATTATTTGGGTGGTCATTAATATACTTTTAAGTAAGAAGGGCTATGGATATGATGTGGTATCAAATGAATGAGTTGCAAGTCTAGGTATTAGGATACCCTGTTGTGATATGTCCTTAACAGAATACGAAAGGAATTGCTTATAAGCATGAAGTACGTTTTAAAGAGGCTAAAAATTGGGATTATAGAGAGTTATATGGTTACCCAAAGAAGGCACAAGTTCAAATAACTCATTGCCTGAAATCGAGTTTTACAAATACGGGATTTTATTGTGCCCTAAAAGAGGGTATTATATGATGGCCTTGTTCCCTTTTTATATTAGAATTATAAACTCCATCCCTTGCGAAAAACTTGGGTTAATGGATTGGTCGTTGAGTCAAGAGTGGATTCCATACAACCCGTGGGATTATAGACTGGTAGTGTGTATCATCTAGCTCAAAAGTAACACAAAGAGTTGAGTTAGTGACTTAAAAGAATGTTTTAAAGCTCTTGAATTATGCCCATGTGTTTTTGACATCTATTATATTAAATTATTTTCTTAAAGCTATCGACTATTTTAGATGGAATATATGTTGTTTTTGGTTAGTTCTGCATACCAATACATTTCAAGTATTGACCATCCTTCGTGGCGGATGGATTGTCTTATAATGTACGATTGAAGCGTAATCTCGGGGTCCAATTCAGTAGCAGTAGATTGTTCTAGGAGTTCAGAGTTGGTGATCCTCCCTTACATCGGAAGGCATTCTATGTAATCTCAGTTAGCTAATGGTTTAGCCGATGGCCTTGTCCCGGATAGATAGTTAATGGTTAGTAGAGGCTTCATAGACAAAATTTGAGTATTTTATTTTCATAATTTAGTTTACATGTTTTGGATTATAAGTTTCTATTGAACATTATTATATTTTGGCACTTTGATTATGTATGGATTATGCTTATGACAGTATACTAAGGGTTTTCTTGGTCCTTTGTGGTTCGAGATGCTTATTGTTGCCAGGGCCTCAGTTTGGGTTGTGACAAAATTGGTATAAGAGCTCGTTTAATGGTCTCAAGGTGTCTACAAAGTTGTGTCGAGTAGATTTTTTTTCATGGGTGTATAGCGCGCCACACTTTTACGTAGAAAGCTTCCAGGCATTTAGGTGATGTTTCTAATTCTTTCATTCTATAGTTCGTGCTATTTTGATGTCCATGTTGATGTTGTCTAAATTCCTTCTTTACTCTTGTTTTATTAGATCTGTCTCATTGTTAAGGCGATTAAAGTGCAAAACCTTAGAGTCCCAAATAATATGGTCCTTTCTGATTGTGTCAGCAAAAGTTATGAAATTTCACAAGGACTTGAGAGGAGTCAGTTAGTTCTTCAAAGTGTGTTGATTTAATCTTGTACCCTTATCTATATAAATCATGCATTTGAGCCTGAGGTATTAAGTTTCTTCAATCCCTTTCAAAATCCTTGTTGCAGATGTCATGCTTAACGATAAAGAGATTACACAGAATAATGGAGCAATATTATGTTAAAGTGTGATAACCCATTGATAGTAAGATCGTCCAGAAGTTAGTGGTATGAGCCATAAGGTTAGAAGTTAGAGAGAGAGTGATTTTATTTTAAAAAATGAGAAGACCATTTAAAAATATAGAAGCTTTTAGAAAAATTAAAGAAACTTTAACTAGTTACTAACCAGAATATATGAAGTTAAACAAAACGAAAGAAACCCCCCACAGATTAGCTTAATTAATTACTTTAATATCTAGCAATGAGGCAAAATTAATAATTCATTTAAAATCTAGAAGAATGAGATATATACCACCCAATTATGATAAAATCAGATTTCGCTATCCACCAAAATATTTTAAATAATGTAAAGATGAATAATATAACAAAATTCCAAAAATATAAAGAACTACAACAAATAATATCTGAAAAATGGAGAGAATTAAAAATAAGAAAAGAAAGACTATAATATAATATGATTGTAGGAGTATGTCAAATATCAATAAATGCACAAAATGAAGAAATATCATATTTAGAATCACAAATAGATAGTCTAGAATACATATATCAACATGATCTATACATCATCAAGTAGATAAAATGAACAAAGAAGAATTTATAATAGATGAAAAACATATGAAAACCATGAAGGATTAAAAATAAGAATAATGTTTTCCAATTTAGGAAGAAGATATAAGAAAATAGGTGAACATTTATATTTAATGTTAGAAAAAGAAGAATTAAAATTAGAAGATAAATTAACAGCTATGGTAAGAATTGCAAAAGAAAACGAAGAAATAGATAGGAAAAAAGAAATAGATCAAATAAAACAACAAACTATAGAAGAAATACGAAAAATAGAAAAAACTAAAAATAGTAGGATTGCTGAATTAGAAAAAGAATTACAAATGCTAAAAGATCTGTTTGTAAAAAGACAAAAAGAAAAAGAAGAAAAAGATAAAGAACAAAAATTATTAATTGAGATAAATCAATTTAAGGAAAAATTAGAAGAAGAAAATAAAGAATTAGAACTTAATGAAATAAAAATAAATACAATACATGCTGAAGAAATAGATAATTATGATTCAGAAGATAGTGAAACATATACAAAAATCTTAACAAATATAGAAAAGTTAGAAATTAATGAAAAACAAGAAATAATTTATAAAGAAAACTTAGAAAATATAATACCTAGTACATCAAAAATAAGAAAACTTGCATATTATTATAAAGATAAGTTTAAAAAATTTAACCTAAAATATGAATATGACAAATGGACACCAAAACAGATAATTAATAAAAATTATAACTTCTTAGACTTAGACTGTGTAATAGATGTGGATAAAATAATACATTTATGGATAGGATATATAGCAAAACAATTATTAGACAATGGTGTAAATGCAATAAATACACCAGAATATATAGAAAGAACACTAATAGGAACAACAAAATTATGGTTTTTAAATTTAATTGAAAAATTAAAAGGGTATTAAGAGATGATAAAAAAATAGATGGAACAACAGTAACTAAACTAACACCTATAGACATATTAAAAAAATATGAAATAGCTATAAGAGATGAATTTAGCAGTATGACAACAACAGAAGAAGAACAAAATAAAGAAAAAGATATAAATAGAAATTTAATTTTAAAACTAGCAATATGTAATATGTGCTATATAGATAAGTGTACGTGCTCATTTAAAGAATACTACTATATAGGAACATATAATACAAAAGAAAGTAAAGAAGTAATAAGATTATATTTTAGTAAATTACCTGAACCATTTAGTTCAAAAATAATAAAGAGTTGGGATGAAGCAAAAATAGTAGATACTCTAGGAGAAAGAGTAAATTTTTTATAAAAATGGTATAGAAATCTATGTGAAATATATAGAGAAGAAATAAAACTGGAAAAAACATTAATAAGAAATTTAGCATGCTGCAAAGATAAAATAACACCTTAATTTGGATGTGAAAAAAGATATTATAAGAAAAGAAAAAGACATAAGAAATATAAGAAATACAAAAAATCAAAATATAAATATAAGAAACCAAAAAAAAGATATTATGTAAAAAATTATAAACATAAAAGGCCATATAGGAAAAACAAATCTACAAAAGAATGTACTTGTTATAATTGTGGAAAACTCGGACATTTATCTAGAGATTGTAAAATGCCTAAAAACCCAAAAAGAAACAAATATCAGAAATAAAGATAGAAAATATAGAATATATGCAAATAGATTATATAGATTACGAATTAGAAAGTGACAATAGTATATATAAAATTTCGGATAATAAAACAGATAATGAAATAGATAGTAAATCAGATGAATGAAATGATTGAAGAGGATATAAAAATGAATCAAATAACTAAAGAAGATATAAAAATAATAACAAAGGAAGAATATTTAAATGAAGAAGCAACAGATCAAAAAATAATATTTGATAATAATATATTTGATGAAATAAAAGGAAAAGAATTAGATTTAAGTGTAAAAAAAAATATTTAAAATACCAACAATAAAAAATATATTTAGTAGAAGAAATGAAGAATACTATGAAGTAAGTCAAAAAGAACATGTAGTAGACTGTAGATATGCAAAAGGAAGAGCTAGTATACCACTAGTAACAGAAAAAATAATTAATAAAAAAATAAACGATATCAAAAGTAAAGACCCAATAAAATATGTGTACTTTGGAGGAACAGAGATATTAATAAAAATATGTTTTAGAGAAGGAATAGATACACCAATAGAATTATATTTAGTAGATGATAGAATTATAAAACTTATAGAAAAAAGTATAATAGCTGCTACAAAAGGAAATTTAATATACCAAAAATTTAAATTTATAATCAGTGCAAATTATTCAGTAGCAATAACAGATAAAAATATAGATAAATCATTAGTATTATATTAAAAAATATCAGGAATAGAACTAACCCAGGAAGTAAAATATTTACACCAAGATGTAAAAATCTATATGTATTAACAACAAAACATAAAATAATGGGAAAAAATAAAATTAATAAAATACAAATAGAAAGTCCTTTCAGGAAATTTGTAAAAAGAATTGATAACAATGATTATAGTTACAAAGACATAGATATAGAAGAAGATTTAGAAATAATAAATGATAGAATAAGTATAACAAAAAGAATAGCTTTTGAAAAACCAGAATCATCAGGATCATAAAAAAGAACAAACTATGAAATAACTTCAACAGTTAATTTAACTCAATATTATATAATGGGAACAATAAAAGAAAAAGAATATTTAATACTCCTAAATACAGGACAAAAAGAAAATTACATAGCAAAATATTTAGTAAAAAATGAAGAAATAAAATCTAATAGTAATATATGTCCAGATCTACTAAGAAGTTTAATAACTATTAAGGATATAGAAGAAAAAAGAAATAATAATAGGAATTAGAAAAATAAAAATAAAATTTGAAATGAAAGAAGATATGCGAAAAGCAAACATAATATTAGGAATAAAATGGTTAGAACAAGTAAAATCATACAATCTAGAACATACACAAATAACCATAACATATAATAAAGAAAATTACTAATAAAAAAGAACTTTGACATGATATGAAAATATATGTATTAATAAAGATAATAGTAGAAGGATATTACAACAGATATTATACGCCTATGATAGATACTGGAGCAGAATCCAATTTATGTAGATATAATTGTTTACCAAATAGTAAATGGGATAAATTAAAATCACCAATAGTAGTTAGAGAATTTAACAACGAAGGAAGATTAATTACTTATAAAGCAAGAAATGTAAAAATACAAGTATGGGATTAGATATTAACAATAGAAGAAATCTATAATTATAAACTAACATCAAAAGATATGCTTTTAGGAATGTCATTTTTAGATAAATTATACCCATATATAATAACTAGAACACACTGATGGTTTACAACACCATGTAAACAAAAGGTAAGAGCAAAAAGAGTTATTAATAAAATAAGAAAGAAAACTGATTGGATAAAAGAAAGTGAAAAAATCACACAAAACTAAGAAAATATAAAAAATACTGAAGACACAGTAGAACTAGTTATATTTTCAATAAATAAAGAAGAAATGACTATATTTTCAATAGATAAGGTAGAAATAATAAAGAAAAAATTAAGACAATTATACAATGAAGATCAATTAACGGATGAAAAAAAACATAAAACTACTGTAAAAGTTGAGCTAATAGATAAAAATAGTATAATAACCCAAAAACCGTTATCATAAAACTTTGATAATTTAAAAGAATTTAAAATGCATATAGATGAATTATTAGGAAAATAATACATACAAAAAAGCAATAGCAAATATAATTGTCCAGCATTTATAGTAAATAAACACAGTGAACAAAAAAAGAGGAAAAAGCAGAATAATTATTGATTATAAAAACCGAGTAGAATGATTATTGATTATAGAAACCTAAATGCAAAAACTATGACATATAATTATCCAATACCAAATAAGATATTTAAAATAAGATAAATACAGGGATATAATTACTTTAGTAAATTTGAATGTAAATCAGGATTTTACCATTTAAATTTAGAAGAAGAATATAAAAAATTAACTGTATGTACAGTACCACAAGGATTTTATGAATGGAATGTGTTACCATTTTGATATAAAAATGCACCAGGTAGATACCAACACTTTATGAATAGTTATTTTAAACAACTACCTAATTGTATAGTATACATAGATGATATACTATTATATACAAAAACTAAAGAGGAACATTTAAAATTATTAGAACAATTTACAGATATAATAGAAAAGTCAGGAATAAGTTTAAGTGAAAAGAAAGCTAAAATTATGAAAAAACAAATAGAATTTTTTGAAATACAAATAGATAAAAGCAGAGTAAAAATGCAACAACATATAGTACAAAAAAATAATAAATTCAAAAGAAGAATTAGATACAAAAAAAAAATTACAATCACTTTTAAGATTAGAAAACCAAGTAAGAGAATATATACCAAAATTAGCAGAAAACCTAAAGACGTTACAGAAAAAATTAAAAAAGGATGTAGAGTATAATTACAACGAAGAAGATAAAAAACAAGTTCAGAAAATAAAAATACTTTGTAAGGAATTACCAAAATTACAATTCCCAGACGAAAATAAAAAATTTACATATATAGTAGAAGCAGATGCAAGCGAATATAGTTATGGCGGAGTACTTATATATTGATATGAAGAAGAAAAATTAGAACATCATTGTAGGGACTACTCAGGTACGTTTAATGAAACCGAAATAAAATGGGAAATAAATAGAAAAGAATTATGTTCATTATATAAATGTTTATTAGCATTTGAGCCATATATTGTATATAACAAGTTTATTGTACGAACAGATAATATGCAGGTATGTTGGTGGTTAACAAAGAAAATACAAAATTCAGTTACAACAAAGGAAATTCGAAGACTAGTACTAAATATATTAAATTTTACATTTACAATTGAAGTAATCGAAAGTAGAAAGAATGTCATTGCAGATTACATATCAATACAAAGCTACACAGACTGATATAATAGACGATGATTCTTTAGAAAAGATACTCAAAACTCTAACTATGCTTTCAAAAAAAGTGGACAGTATGGGTAATGAAATAGAAAAGCTAAATACTAATGAAGTTAAACTGAATTCTAAAGTTATGAATCAGATAACTCAGCAGTGTGTAGAGTTATGTTGATCGGAAGACATCAAAATTCTAGAGCTAAAAGAAGACGTTGGGACACTCCATAAAACCCATAACATTTATCAATCTACAATTACAAGTACAGGCAAAGGAGTTAGTGGATAAAGATATAAGAACATGAACATGAATAAGATATTTGAAAAACCATTTACACCAAAAACACAAAAAGACTCATTGTTTATACCCCCAACAAACTACCACATATCGAGAAAGTTTAAACCAAGATAGAAAAGCCTATAACTATATAATCGAGCATAAATAGAAAATATCCACAAAATACAAACTTATATAAACCTTAACCTCAGAGCTACAAATATCCAAGAACCAAACACAAACTTTATAACCCAAAAATTACAAGGTTACAACAAGTTAATCGCACTACCGAGAACCAACCCAAGCTTAGTTAAAACTTATTTCAATTATGGATTATTGTATACCGTATATACCCAAGATAAAGATGAACTAACAGCTATGTCGGAATTATATAGAGCATTCGCCACCTATAAGAAAATAATCAAATGAAATATATTTTTTATAAAGTGTTGTACTGCACCAGCAGAGATATTGTATGACGATATCAAACTAGTTATACAAGTTGTAAAAATAGAATTAACCAGAGATATGATTTTACCAGAAAATATTGTTCAACAGACAGAGATACCTAAAGTCAAGATACCTGATTTTTATGCAAATAAATGAATTATTGGAATATCTATAATTGTTCAAGAATTAGTAAATAATTATATCAATGAAACCCTATATAGAGCTATTATTCAAGAGATCATCAAATGATTTATTCAAATTCAAGGAAACTACGACAGTCAGATATGGAAGAAGCTAGACAATGGATTTGGACACTACTCAATCCAGAAAAAAAACAACTGCTAGAGCAATTAGAAAGGGATTTATTTTAAAAGAATTATTAACAAGATAATGCAAGTTAATTGGACACAAAAATCCAGACCATTCATGCTCGAGATGTAATGGAGAAGATAATATTATCCCAGAAGTTCAACTAGAATAAAAGAAGATAAGAACGCCATTTGGAAGATAGAAAGAAGATAGAAAGCAATGGAGAAATAATGAAAAAATAAAGAAAAAGAAGACAAAATAGAAAGCAACATGTGAATAGTTTTCTTGACTTTACTTTACGTAAAGATATTGTATAGCTTTATTAGGTTAGAATTTTTTGGCAAGTGCCATTATTAAAGTTTTGTCTTTTTATACTTTAAGTCTAGTCTAGTCTAGTTTCGCTTAAGTCTAGTCTTTTTCTACTTTTTAAAAGGAAGACTTTTTTGTAAAGATATGTAGTTTACATGTAAAACGTGTAAAGTAGGAATAGTTCTTTCCCTCTTATAAATATGTAAGCCATCCGGCTAAGTTAAAGGCAAGATTTTCATGTGTTGAAAGCAAGCCTTCTCTTTTGTACACAAAAACTTTTGAATATTTAGTAAAATCAGATATATTTCTGAGGAAAAGCTATGGATGAACAAAGCCCAGAATTATCAAATCTACCAGAACAGGTATATTCATTTATAATTATGAGTAGCTAAATTCATAAACTCCTAAAAATCGTAATATGATAAAATAAGTTCATGTTAGTTACTATATAGTAGAATTTGTTGAAGAATAATCTGTTACAAAGTTTATTAGTAAAGAGGAAAAGGAGAAAAATCCCTAGGACTATGCCATCCTAAAGGTAAAAATGGTGAGGCAAGAAAGCCGTGATAGGGGAATAGCCAGAGTAGAAGCATTGTTTAAGGGAAAAGTATGCAGACTACCATGCTAATCGTGACAGAGTAACATAATTATTTAACAATAATCTAGTACATAGTAATCTAAAATGATCATATTTTGTTATGTATATGATTGAAGGGAATATTTTGAAATAACATCACATTAAAAAGAATGACTACCTACTTATCTAATGAAATGATAGATAAATTCAAAATACTTGTTTTGTATCTACTAAAGGACATAGAAATGGTAGATATAAAAAAGATCATATGTGAAAAAATATTTGATAAATATACTCTGGCTATAATAAATTACATACCACACCTTCCTACCTACTCCTATATATACCTACATGCCAAACCTGTGCATCAACCATGATAAACTATTAGAAAATTGATATAAAAATGTATAATTAATAGAAAAACTAATAAAAACAAATTTAGTAGAATACATGAGAACTAAAAATATAAATATATAGAATACCTTAACAAAAATATGGAAGAATTAAAAGGATTAAAACAAACAACTAAAGAATATTATGAAAAAGCAAATGACAGATAACTTTAAAATACTTGTTTTATATATACTTAGAGATATAGAAATTAAAGACATAAAAAAAAATATGGGAAAAGATATGGAATTATGAAGAAGAAGAGTTATTAAGTTCTATAGAAAACTTACACCTATATAATGATAGTTGTTGCTCATATTTAGACAGTTATTATTCAGATGGATATTATATAGATTAAAAATGTTAGAATATATTAAAAGAGTTAGAGAAAAATAAAGTTGGCCATACGAAGAAATTAATTATAGAAACCAACTTAGAAAAGTAAGAAAATAATTAAAAGAAAGATTAATTTGGATAGATAAAATCATAAAACAACTAGAGTTAAAAGATAGTTTAGAATATGATTTAGACATAGAATTATTCATAGAAGAAAAAGACAGGATAATTAACAAAATAGATAACCTAGAATTTAATATCAAATATAGTACAATTAGAATAAGTATATAAGGATAAGTTGAACCCCTAGGTAGCATGTTGTTAGATAAGGTTTTATGCATATTAGTGTCATGTGTACCTAGTTCACATTCTTGAATTTTGTAGTATGGAGAATCTAGGAAGTTTATGTATGATGTTCTTCTGAGTTAAATTGAGGAAATAAAGGTAGGCAATATGTGCCTTTGGTATAGTTTTACAAATTTTGTCAAGTTATAAGTTTTGTGATTAGAGGTTTAATGTTAATGCATTATTTAGTGGAGAATAGATCATTTTGTGATAAAGGGTGTGGACTTATATTCTCATGAGAGTGTAAGTTGTAGGGTGATATCTATAGAGGCCAGCGAAAGTTAAGAGTATCATTCTCGAAATGCAATACCTTTAGACTATAGTTTATATGGGAGAGTTTAGCGTATATGTGTATGCTGATATCCCTTTTTATGTTGAGAGTTGTACTTGTAGATTTAATAAGAGATTATGTCCGTAAGCCTAGGCTTGTTACGTTGATCTAAGAGAGAGATGATAGACTAAGGTAGTTCTTGAATTTTCTCCTGGTGGGAAGGTTTGGGAAGAGTCATGATAAATCTATTCCTATTCAAGCAAACTCCTCCTACTTCAATTTAAAAAGGATATCTACCATTGTTTTATGTATTTAAGTCCTACATATGTGTAAGGTTTGAGACATCCATGTAATTTATGGTCGAGTTATGACCTCCAAAATAGAAGTAATAATGTCCCTCGGTAATCCAGTAATCCAATTATCCGATCTCTATATTGTGTTGCTCATGATCCATAAAATCCATTTCTCACATCATTCTTGGTTCTAAGAAACTGTGATTCCTATATGTTATCGATCCATTTTATATCATGTCTAGTACAAAGAGATCAAGTTTATGCAAATAAAATGAGGAGCAAAAGCTTCAAGTAACAGTCCTTGTCTCAATTATTGAATTTATGAATTTTGGCCTTATATTATACGACTCATGATGTATGCACTCATGTTTCTCACTGTGGTCTGTCCTAAGAACTCATGTTGTGTTGTGTTTATGTAGAATGACTCTCTACTTGTTATCAAGACAATTGATATATGAAGCACTCCATGTCTATTCTATTGTATCTTCACCTCATGTCCCACCTTCAGTAGTCCAACAAGTATAAGTTATAATCATTTAGTGTCACTCTCATTCTTGATGCTTATGATCGAGTACCTTAATGACCCTCCGTATGTTAGTATAATGGTGGTCATGGCAGCACAGTAATGTCTTGCGTTGGGGAGTAGATGTTCTCGAATGAGAAAATTTTGATGTGATTCCTTAGTTAAGGTTATAGGTGAAGGGGAAAAGAAGGAGATGAACTTTTGTTGTGTGAAATAGTTGGGGTGGAGATATATGGAAAAAATCGTAGTGAGAACGATTTAATTTTCTGGTGTTAGTGGGGAGATCCATAAAGTAGGTCTAGTAATGACAGTCTTGAATGTTGTGATTGATGAAACCACAAACCCATATACTATGTGGTTAGTACTCCATGAATTAAAACTCGAGGGTGTATTATGGTAGTGATAAGGTGAAGTAATATTCTTAAAGGAATGTAGAGTATGGGGCCTGATATCTTAAGCTAGCTTCTCTTTTACCCGAGTTAGGCTTCAACATAGAAGTGCTATGCAATGGGACTCAAAATCTTGTGGTTAGATGTGTTATGGTAGAATTATATGTTTGAAAGGATGAATTATGTTATTTATTGTTAGGGACATAGACGAGAAGTGTCTCTAAGTTTAAGTCTATTTTTTATATCTTGTAAGGTAGAGAATGCGTAAATTCCTATCTCCCGCGAAATCTTAGTTCATGATTACTACTGATATAAATCAGGCCTATGATCACCAAATAAACTCATTCCCTATGTTGTGACGATCATGATCCCTATAACTCATGTGCAAGGTTATCTCTATGTCAATTCTTATATCTCACGCTTTGTACTTACACAATTCACTAGGGGATATCATGATGCACTTTTGATGCCTTTGCATATTTTCTTGTGGAAAAATGTCCAGTGCAAGGTTATTTTCTTTATTCCATACTTTTAGAGCTATAATAAGTTCCTACCCAACTTCTAGCAACCAGTTATCCTAGTACATAAAGATTCATGTGGCATACTATGTGTCAAATTAAAGCCCTTCGAGTCTTGTTTCCAACACCACCGACAGTTCATTAATCCGATTTTAGAGTCAAAAGTTATGAGTATTTTAATGAGTCACTCTCCAAGGTGTGCAATGGCCTTGAACCGCAAAACAATCGCCTAAGCACATGCCTCGACTATGCTTTGGCCATACTACACATAGGCTTCCGGGACATCAAAAAGTGTTCCATTTGATTTATTTTAAGCGAATTAGGTCTTTTATCATCACATAACCATTCCTATCTCTTTTTGCATAAAATTAAGGCCTTATAAATGTTACATTGCCTCTGTAAATTCCCAAATATCATGCCATATGTAAAAGTGGAGAAACTACCTAGGGTTGAGGATTCTACTCTCTATATGGCCGATCTCTGTATATTTCCTTTGATTTTTCTCCATCAAAATGTATGTGGAACTATCCTAAATATCATGGGCATGAATTTAACATTTTTAAACAAGTTTTGAAGATGTATATGAATATATATGTAAGGGGTTTTTGAAATCGTTTAAAGAGCATGCATCATTAACCCATTTTGATGAAAGTACGTAATTATCATGGGGTTTTTCATAAGATTGATTTATAATATTGTGCATACATAATTTGAGTTTGAAAAGTGATTTATGAACATGACTTCCGAAATTCCCTTCTCCATGAAGAAATTTATGGTCTTAGCATGTTATGAATTATGAATTCGGCTTGAGAGCATAAATTATGAGCCTTTTTTGATCTTGACATATACGTAAAACAAATGTTAGAGATGTTTTATGAATGAATATGATTCTTGAGCTTAAACTCCTCTTTACTTTTTTATGGATGTTTTTTTCACGTGTTTTTCAACGAGGTGATTTCTATTCTAAATGCGATGGTTTCCTAGTAAAGAAACTGCATGTGATTAATGATTGAATTGGCCACCGCATGTTTAAGCCTATAAAAGAGAGTGTGTTTGCATAAGTTTTCACATTATTTTAAAATAAAAACTCTCTTATGATGTTTAATTATTTGGGTGGTCATTGATATGCTTTTAAGTAGGAAGGGATATGGATATGATGTGGTATGAAATAAATGACTTGCAAGTTGGGGTATGACGATACCCTATTGTGATATGACCTTAACAGAATATGAAAATAAATGTTTGTAATCATTAAGTACATTTTGAAGAGGCTAAAAATTGGGCTTAAAGGGAGTTAGATGGTTTCTCGAAGAAGGCACGAGTTGAGATAACTCATGGTCCAAAATCGTGTTTTACTAATACGGGATTTATTGTGCCTTGAAAGAGGGGATATGTCATGAAAGAGGGTATTATACACAGAACTTATGCCCTTTTCATATCAAAATGTAAGAAAATCCAGCCCTAGCAGAAAATTTGGGTTGGGGGCTTGGCCGCCGAGTCAACAGAGGGTTCGATATAGCTCGTGTGTTTGCAATATCTTGAATTATGCACATGTGTTTTTTGTATCGATTATGTTAAATTGTTTTATTACTAATATCAACTATTATGTATGGAGCATATGTTGTTATTTGTTAGTTATGCATTCCAATACATTGCAAGTATTGACCATCCTTCGTGGCAGCTGCATTGTCCTATAATGTAGGATCTGAGGCTTAGTCCCGATTCCAATTCAGTAGCAACAAATTGTTCCACTAGTTCAGAGTTGGTGAGCTTCCCTTACACCAAAAGGCATTATTTCTATATGTAATCTCAGAAAGCTTATAGTTTAGCTGGGGGACTTGTCCCGGTCTAGATAGTTAGTGGTCAGTAGAGGCTTCGTAGACAAAATTTGAGTAATGTATTGCCATAATTTTATTTACACATTTTTTATTATAAGTATCCATTGAATATTCTTATATTTTTCGCAATTTGATTTATGTATGGATTATTCTTATGATAGAATGCTAAGGGGTCTCTGGCCTTAGTGGTTCCGGATGCTCGTTGTGTCCAAGGCCTCGGCTTGGGTCATGAAACTAAAATTAATTAGGATTATTTATCCCATATCCCTTGTACCAAACTAGCTTTTAAGCTCCCTCTGATGTTTGTTGGTTATAGATGCATAGGTATTAGAAAGTTAGAATCCTTTGATACTTAAACTTGGCGAGTAAATGTAATGCCCCATAGCATTATTGACTTAGTACCACCCTTAGTAGCATGCATAGAGGACTTGCAACATGAAATTTTTCTAAGTGTTAAAAGGACTTAGTCATATTTTAAGATCCTAAACTTCAATTATTTTTAAATCAATCTTCCCAACCCCGAGACTTAGATTTTTGAGTTGATTCATACTCAGGGGTGTAAAAGGGGTGTCTTGGAGAAGTTTTGGATTTTTTGGATGACGTTTGAGACATTTTTGGATGATCAAAATAATGGGCCAACGTGATATTGACGTGTCGCACCATGAATCGCGTCAGTAGGTACCGACTCGGCGTGTCGCTTAATGCGTTGGGTGCCCAATTCATTTTAATAAATTTTCGGCTCTAGGAGGGTATTTAATTCTTTTTTCCTCATTATATCTCATCCAAAACACGAAATTAAGTCATGATTAAGGCATAGTATGCCAAAAGTTACTCCAATTCCATCAAAAAAAAAAAATTCTCTCCCAAAGATCAAGAATCAACCTTTAAATTCAAGATTTCCAAGAAACGAGTCAAGATTCGGATTTTATTCTTTGAACTAAGTAATATAAGGTACGTGGGATTTTCCTAGACTACATGGGCATGATGAAATCATTTTAGTAAGATTTTGAATGTGGAGAAATCATATGTTTATGAAGGGTTTCAAATTACATTAAGAAGTTTGCATTGCAAACGTTTTGGTCTTGAGGCTTTCCCTTAGAATTGAATTTTTACTCATGTATATGTATATATGTGTTTTCAGTTTTGAAATATGAATTCCCTCATTGTGTTATTTCTTGAATTACAAGTTATGGGTTACTCAATTGCATGTCTTAAAGCATGAACCAAGGGTATTATTATCATTTATGAACTTTATGTTGGTTATGAATTGAAGAGAGGGATATTTCTTGTTTGAAAATATTAAAGATTATTATTGAAAAAATTGCATGGTTTGCTATGAAGTAAATGACCACCACATGTTTAAGAATTGAAAGAGAGAATCTTTGCATAAGTTTTAATGTACTTCAATATACAAATTCTTTTGTACTTTTTGAATGATTTGGTGGTCCAAATACTTTGTTTTGAATGAAAGGATTATAACATGATTCTATATGGCTTAGAAGATATTTCTTGCAAGTCTTGGTATGACGATACCAAAACAAATAATTCCATAACAGACTCAGAATAGGATGGAAGTCAGATATTATTCAGATTTTTAGAATTTGGTTTCAGAAACGTGCATGTTTAAAATGTTAAAAATGGGCTTAAGAGATGTTAGGTGGTTACACAAAGAAGGAACGAGTTCAGAAAACTCGTTTCCCGAAATTGTGTTTTGCCAATACGAGTTATTATGTCCCCAAGAGGGACTATACGCTAGCCTAGTGCCCTGTGGCGTATCAGAATCAGAAACTCCAACCTTTGCGAAAAGCATGGGTTGGGGGATTAATTATCGATTCAAGGGAGGATTCTATATAGCCCGTGAAATATCATAATTGTAGGGTGCACCACCTAGATCAAAAGCAAGACAAAGAGGAAGTCGTGGTTTCAACGAAATGTTTCAAAGTCTTTTATGTATGCCCATGTCTTTTCATATATATCGTATGTAAAATGGTTTATGAATTTCTCTCGCTTATGTTGTATAAAAGTACATTATTTTGGATTGCTCTGTATACCAGTACATTTGTATTGACCCCCTATATTTAAGGATCTGAGGCACAGTCTTGGGGTCCCGCTAAGTAGTAGATTGTTTGTCCGAAGTTTACAGTTGGTGAGCCTCCCTTATTTCGGAAGTCATTGGTTGTTGGATAATTGCAATTTTATTTTTATTTCATGGTCCGACTGGGGGCCTTTTCCCAATTCAGACAGATGTTGGTTTTCGTATTGCTAGCGATTTCACAAACTAGTTTTCATGTGGTTGTCTAATGTTTATGAATTAAATTCCGTATTGTTCAATTGAACTCAGAAAATGGCCATGATTCCTCTTGTTTATTTTTCCGCATTTATTTATTGTATATGAATGGTGTGCATGATTGCCAGACCGCAAAGGGTGCTTGGGCCTTCACGGTTCGAGATGCTCGCCACGACCAAGGGCTCGGTTTGGGTTGTGATGGTAAAACTTTTACCAGGAAAAAAATTGAATGGTGTGACTCCAAGGAGAATCGATTCGCAAGATGTTTTGTTATGGATTTCCATCTATTGATTTATTATATGGCAAATGCATTTTTAATATAAATATAAAGCCTGGAGAAAATTTGTTGGGTTTCTGAGACCCCCAAGCGATACCATGGATCCTCCCCTATTTATAGCTCAATCAAAAAAGATAAACTAGTAAGTTATGTTGGTATTAGTAAGTCAAAATAAAATCATAGAAATTTAAGCTGAAGCTTGTCACATAAAATGTTATGTTGGTATTAATAAGTTAAATTAATATACTTATAGATATTTAAACTTGTCGCATGAAATCTCAACTTTTCATTACTAGAATTGCACTTTTGATCCCTTTGCTTTTACATATAGATAAATTTTTAGTTATTAAACTTGTACTATACTCCTTGAGGGTAATATAATTAGTGGAAGTATTGAACGATAAGTGTGGAAATAAATGAGGCTCTACAAAGTAATTTTATTTTTTGAACTTGTTTTTTATCTTTTTCATCATAATTATATTCTATATCCTTTTTTAATTTTTTCTGCAGTGGTTTTAAGGTTTCTGCTAATTTTAGTATGTATAATAGATTTGGTACATATTTTGTAGGGAATCTATTT
>NC_061119.1:20839303-20868587 GCF_002878395.1 Capsicum annuum | reverse complement strand
AAATAGATTCCCTACAAAATATGTACCAAATCTATTATACATACTAATCCGCGCACCCCCCTACAATTGCAAGAGTCCATTTTGACATAGGACTTAATAAAGATCTTATTTCATTTTCTCATGTCATATAAAGCACTTGCGTCTGATAAATGGATTGTTTCTATGAAAGAAGAGTAAAAATCCACGAAATACAACAAACTAAAGTCTGAGATCTAGTTAAATTGCCTGAAAGTTCTATAGGGATTGGTAGTTGATAGGTCTTTAAGACCCCACACAATATTAATTCATATGACAATATCTATATCTATAATATATTAAAGTGTGAAGACTCTTAGAGAGGTGATTTGAACTTTTTCCCCTTCATTTAAGACTCTTCATTAGACAAAACTGTCTTTTTACTATTTTTTAATTTATTATTTAATTTTTTTTTATTATATTAACTAGACTTCCTAAAATATCTAAGACTCCTAAAATATATAGGAGAATTAATTAATATTTTTATTTCTAAAATATATGGTAGGAGAATTAATTAATAATTTTATTTCTAAAATATATGGGACTCCTAAATATATGGTAGGAGAATTAATTAATATTTTTCTTTTTACTGTTCAATTAGAAAAATACTTCTAAAATATGATTCTATTGCTCATCTAACTTGATTCGATTGCATGTCAAGATTGGTGGATGTTTTATTTTCTAACTCTCAACTTCTTCACTATTTTTGTCTGCATAATAGAATTCAACATGTGTATATATATATATATATCTTCTTTGTTTTCATTCAAAATCATTCTTTAGGGTCAAAATTTTCGCTCAGACAAGAACTAGTTGGATCAAAATCGAAGCTTTGTGATCACAATTATGTTTTTTTTATAGTTTACTGGTCGTAGATGAATGTCGGTTGACTTCAAAGAATTTCTTGTGTAAAGATTAGGTTTAATTGTATTGTTTTGATATCTTTATTATCTTATTGTTTTATTTTAATTTACAGTTGCTAGATGAATGTGAGTCGGCTTTGAAAAATTTTCTTAGGTAAATGTTAGGTTTAATTGTATTATCGTAATATCCATATTAGTTTGTTATTTTGTGGTAGTTTACAATTCGTAGATGAATCTCGATCGGCTTTGAAAAATTTTTGTGTGTAAAATTTAGGTTTAATTGTATTGTTTTGATATTACTTTTATCGTATTATTTTTTTGTAATTTACAGGTGATAGATAAATGTTGGTCGGCTTTGAGGAATTTTGTAATGTAAAGGTTAGGTTTAGTTGTATTATTTTGATATCTGTATTATCGTATTATTTTGTTATTATTTACAGGTGGTAGATGAGTGTCAGACGACTTTGAAAAAATTTTTGTGTAAACATTAAATTTAATTGTATTATTTTGATGTCTCTATCATTATATTGTTTTGTTGCAATTTATAGATGGTAGATGAATGCGTATCTACTTTTAAAAATATTTTTAGTAAAATTTAGGTTTAATAAATAAATTCTCCATCTTCACATACTCAAAAGCTATTAAATTTAATTAGTATATTCATCTTTATTATTTAAACAAATATCCTATTTAATGTAATATTTCAACACATTAAAGTAAGGTACACGCGCAAGGCACATAGACCTAAACTAGTTAACCAAATAAAGCCAAGCTTGTTGCCAAGGGTTATATTTAATTAAAAGGGGGGGGGGGGGGGCACTGATTGTGATGTCCAACAAATGTTTTATTTTTTCCAGGTTGATGCTACACTTTTGCAACTAATGTTCTATCTTTTCATATGTTGACAAGATACCTTAAATATTTCTTTTATTTAACTCTAATTTAGAAAACCTTAAATAGTCCTCTCTAATAAATGTGGTTGATGTATGTAGATATACGGAAATATGGAGTAGAATCTAAGAAGCATCACTTGGATATAATTAAGCCAATCATGTTCATGTTTCCTGATCATCCTAAACCAATGTTCTTGATATGGAAAAGAGCAGACAAGCTGCATCTGATGGTTTATTGGAAATTCATGGTGATGTATTGTAGTGTATGTTATTTGTGGATGACATAGTTTTGATTGATAAGGTTTGTGGAGGAGTTAATTTTGAGCTAAAAGTATGGAGACAGACCTTGGAGTTTAAAGGACCCAAGTTGAGCAGAATCAAGACAGAATACTTGAAGTAATAGTTTAGCGACGTAGCACATGGGGCTATTGTGGAAATAAGACTTGATACACAGGCAGTCCCAAAGAAAGAGTTTCAAGTATCGTGGATCGTTACCTAGAAGGATCGAACTTTTCATCAGGAGTCTTGTGTGATAACAAGATGCCGCCAAAACTTAAAGGCAAGTTCTACAAAGTGACAATTAGACCTATTATGTTGTATGTGGAGGAATGTTGGCCAATCAAGATATCTCATGTTCATAAGATGGAAGTTACGGAAAGGAGAATGTTGCATTAAATGTGTGATGATGTAAAATCTAATAGAGAGAAGTAGTCGAAACATGATTTTATTCGTTTAGCATCCAAGCTTTAAATACAACAAATAATAACAACCTACAGCTAAACATAAGGAAGCTAATTGCTATGTATACTCATAACGGTTGGACCAGTCTTCTAAATATATATAACAACTGTAAACTCCTACAATAGGAGCCTTCTACGGATACTATAAAGCAGTATCTACAATAGTAACTTATTTAATAATGATAAGACAAAATAATTATGCTTAATACACCCCCCAGGTGTGGTGCAACAATGCCTAACTTGGAACAACACCTTGCAAAAGCTGGTTCTAATAACGACTTAGTAAATGTATCAGCAAGTTGATCACAAGTATGAGTGTGTTTGAAAAGAACCCGATATGCTTGAACTTGGTTCCTAACATAACAAAAGTCTACAACAATATGTTTCATATGGCTATGGAACACTGGATTATGACAGAGACAAGTCACACCAACATTATCACAAAACATTGTGGGTGTATTTGTAATGATGATACACAATTCATTAGCAAGTTGTGCACCCATATGAGTTCAACAAAAGCATTTGCAGTTTATTTGTACTCTGCTTCAGTAGATGAGTGAGCTACTGCTTGTTGCTTTTTTGACGACCAACTCACAGGATTGCGACCAAAGCAAAGAGTATAGGCTGATGTGGACATTCTATCATTCGGGTATCCTACCCAATCAGCATCAGCGTACACTTAAAGATTGCAGTCTGAGTAGCAAGGAATATGAAGATCAGAAGTTACCGTGGTTTTGAGACACCATAGTATCCTTTTAACTGCCTTCCAATGTTCATCAGCAGGATCACGCATAAAATATGACGGTATGTTGACAACATAAGAAATGTAAGGCCGTGTGAATGACAAATATTGCAACTTACCAACGATGTGCCTATAGAGTATAGCTTTAGAAGGTGGAGAACCATTAGTTACCTGATGTAGTTTCCCAGAGCACATTAAATTCAAGACTCCTTTCTAGTTTTGCATAGCCAGTTCATACAAAATTTCAAAAATGTATTTCGTTTGAGAGAGAATAATACAATCTGGCACTTTTTTAGCTTGAACACCTAAAAAGTAGTTTAAATAGCGAAGATCTATGAAAGAACAATGAGGACCCAAGGAATCAATAACTTGTCTAATCAAGATGGGATGACTTCCTATTCAAAATGTCATCAACATAGACGAGCACATAAACAGTAGCTGACTGTAGAAAACTAAATTGTTTTTGGGCTTGGTAATATTATTCTGGTACCTAGTGGTTATTCGATTTGGTGCAGCCTCTGGAATTGGCATGGGGGGCTGTTCAGGGACAGGGGATGGGACTTTTTCTGACAGGAAGTGAAGAAGTTGTCTATGGTAATAGATAGATTGATTGATTGACAAACCTGAGAATAGATAGATAGAGTGGACTTGAGAATTCAAGAAATCGAGAGAGAAATGTGTTACTGTTGAGAAAGAACTGATTTCTTTACACTGCCGCACAAAATCAGGTTAACATATATATAGGCACTCACATGTTACATAAATAGAATGATGAAATTAATACTCACTCCATTTTAATTTGTTTTCTTCATTTTTACTTTTAGCAATTCTTTAATTTCATGCATTTTATTCCAACCAAATGTGAGATAAGCACATCCTAAAATTAGCCAGGGATTAACTATCCCTTATCCCTTATACCAAATCAGCCCTTAAGATCCCTCTGATCTTTGTTGGTTACATTTATGTAGATATTAGAAAGTTAAAATACACAGATCAAATATTAAGGAGAAAATACCCTATTTTACCCTTTAACTATAGCTAAAATGGCTGAGACACATCTCAAACTAACAGGGTCTTATTACCCCTAAACTAATTAAAAGTGTAATTTTGACACCCTTAATGCCTATGTGGAACACACGTGTACCTACGTGGACCCTTCAGTGTGTTGTACCATGTATGTGCCACGTAGGCACAAAAGGTGTCAAAATTACACTTTTAATAAGTTCAGGAGGTAATAGGACCCCCTTTAAGTTGAGGTGTGTCTCAGCCGTTTTGGGTATAGTATAAGGGTTAAATAGAGCATTATCTCAATATTAAAATTTGATGCATAAAATTTTATTTTTGTCTTGCAAAAAATTGAATGGTGTGATGGCTCAAAGGAGAATTGACTCTATGTCAAGAAAGAAGTTTTCTTATGGATTTTCAACTACCGATTTATCATATGATAAATGAATTTTTAATACAAATACAAAGTCCGAACAAAAGTTAATAGGTTCAGAAGAACCCCTACCCGATATCATGGATCCACCTTATTTATTGCTCAAAAAAAGAAAGAAAGAAGAAGAAGAAAAAGAAGCACAAACAGTAAGTTATGTAGGTACTAGTAAGTTAAAATGCATTCATAGATTTTAAACTTGCCAGGCAAAATGTTATGTAGGTATTAGTAAGTTAAAATACATTAACAAATATTTAAACTTGGTACGTGAAAAATTAAATATCAATTACTTGAAATGCACTTTTGATCCCTTTGCATCTATATATAGAAAAAATTTAGGAATTACCGTTCATCATTGAATTATCCATATGAGATACTAAATTTGTATTGTTACTCTATATTTGAGTGAAATATACTTCTAAAACTAGTCTAAATATAGCACATTTCCTTTATAAGGTGATAGAATTAAAAAAAAAAAAGACATTGTAGTTGATTCAAAATTAAATGTGTTGAATGATACATTATAAACCAAAATCAGAAAGTACTAATGACCGAAGGATCAAAAAAAGTTATTCTTGACTCCTTAGTGTTATCTAAAAAGCATGGTCATTATTTACAGAATGCGGAAGTAAGCCTATGATAAAGGAAATTCAAAACTCCACATAAGGTACTATCAATGTCTTAAAAGCATCATTCAACCATTTATCAGCATTGTCTACGAAGCCACTACGTCAAGGGACACGACCCCGACCTTGCCATAAACAAATAAAAATGACGCAACAACAAATTGAAAGAAACAAACAGACGCCGTCCGGATGATGGAGGGCTCACCACTTATCACCAGTTGTTGCGGAGAGAGTAATAGTAACCTAGAGCTGCACAGAATCACATAAAAATGCCTCCGAACCCACATCATGAAATGATATAGCGTCTGTGGGCGTTCAGGAGAGTGAGTACTGGCATGCAACCTAGGGGAAGGAAACTAAAACAGTTTATTAGACAAGTTATAAAGATTCATGTAGTAATTTCAAATCAGATGCAATAAGTTTCAAATAACTAAGAATGTAAAGGAAACATAATCAGCTGAAAATATTAGTGCTCAACTAGGTAGTTACACCGACATAGTTTTACCCACGGGTGATATGGCTCCAGTCCATACCCAACTAGGGGGCCCCATTCCATGTTAGCTGCATGGACTAAGGTATTCATGTTATAACTGGATACTACTGCGTGAAGCAAGCATACATCGGTCATCCCCCTTTCAGGACAAGACCTCCAACGTCGACAAACCCAATTTCAAGTGTTAAGCACGAGGACTCCACCTTCTAGCTGCAACTACCAAGTCCTCCTTGTGCCTAATCAAAATATTTTCCTTTCTTTTACTACAAGGAGTCTTTCATTAAGGCATTCATACATTGGTATCGTCGTACCTAAACTTGCATGCCATTCGTTCATGCCAAGAAAATATTATCATAAAAAATTATCGACTCCTTAACCCCATCATTCAAAAAACATATACATATTCATCATTAGGTTTGCATAAGTATATCAAAATAAGCAAAGTTCAACACTTTCGATGATTCAAATGGATGGGGTGTCATCTCTATTCATCATTTTAATTCAAAGCCTCGACAAAGTACTTGAAAGTCGTAGTTTAAAACATTCATAATATTTAACATTTTGAAATTTATATAATGATATGCATCCTTTCAATCATTTTGTTCAAATCACAAAGCCCTACTCAAGTGGTTAGAAATAATTTATAAGAAGGGGGAAATCAATGTTTAATGTTTGAAATGACAATACTCAATATCAACTTTAAAACATCAATAAAATAAGCATAGCAATAATAAAATTCACACTTTAGGATAGTAGTTAAAGTAGTGAATGTATAGCATGCCTGTTTGATGAAAATCATTGAAGAAGATAGGAAGATTTGAACCTTAAGGTTTGATACACTAGCCTTTTCCTTCTAGTTGCTTTAGTGGAGAAGACAAGAACCAACTCTTTTGAATGGTTTTCTCTTGAGGGTTTAGAATTCGGAATGATCATTTATCAGGCGTGAAAGGATGCAAATACCCCTAAGTAACCTTTAAAAATAATGACCCATCGAAGAAGAGGATGGGGGTCACAGTGTGGGGCCCATCGTAGGGAGCTATCCTCTCGACGTGGGGCCATCACAGGGCATCCCCCTATCAGTGAAGAGCCGACCATGCTAGCGAGGTAGTGTCCCCTTATGGGCTCCCTCACGGTGAGGGTCCATCGCACAATTGTCCCCGCGCAATGCTTGGCAACTTTTCTATACCTAAGTTTTCCCCAATGCACTCAAAGCCATCCTAAGGCATTCTAAACTCAATCTACGGGTCACGTGGGTTTGTTCTTAACCTCATTTGGCCAATTAATCACCCAGGGACATTGCATGACCAAACGTTTGTTAATAGCCTAAATGGACAAATTTTTAAGATTAACTTGTGTTTGAAAGTGTGTTTTTGTTAAAAAAAAATAAAAATTTAACTTATTTTTAAGACTTTTGAGATTACCTTTATTGTTAGCTGAGCTCACATTTGCTTGTTTGTTTTTTTTTTTTTTTTTAAAAATATATATATATATATATATATATATATAAATATTTGTTGTATATTTCTGAATTAAGTATACCTTAATTTGTTTATTTTTAATTTTTAATTATTTATTTTAAAAAATGTGAGTTTATGTCACGACTAGAACGAGGGCCTGGCCGTGACGGACATCCTGAACCATGAAGGCCCGGAATGCCTTTTTCTATCTGGTAACCATGCACAACATTCATATAATAAAAGAAGATGCAGAAACATAATCTTCTACGGAAACATGGTCAATTATGTATTCAACACAAGTATGGAAATTGTAAATCAACTACATCTAAATAACATCTGACTCAGTCTGTAAAATCTCTACTACTTGAAAATATGACAACTTTCTGAAACTGGGACAAGGTCCCCAATAGACCAAAACTGAAATAAGTGACATAATCTGAAAAGACAGGCCTTCTGGAATAGAGAAGGCTCACCACTGCACAATCTGATCAGCCATCTGAATTATCTACTGATTATCTAGACCCCTAGTCTGAGTCTCAGAACGTGAGAGGTAGGGGAAGGGAGAAGGTCAATACAGATGTACTGGTATGCAGAGCATATAAAAAATAATCATTTATTATTCAACAAGTATGAGATCAATTAAAAACAGATCATATTTATATCATCTAGTAAGAATTCACATGGATTTTAAAGACTCCGTAAAAGTCATCTCAACTATGAGAAATCTATTTACTTCAACGCTAGATGGTATACCCTACAACTCTGAAAAGTTCCATGGGCTATAGGAAAACTGCCATTAACTCGGCAGCGAAGCCCCCAACACAAGTGTGCCATAAGAGTTAGAGTCTCTGAATCTACTACGCCACACGGCCATCACCAGCGTACAATAATAATCTACCAGTATCACCAAATATGGTTTCAGGCTAAGAGTTGCTTGAAATCGCGCCTTCTTCGGGTAACCACCTAACCCTCTTTAAGCCCCTTTTTAAAACTCTATCAAAACATACAGTCTCTTAAAACATACTCTGAAAGCATGGTCTAAAAACATAATCTGTTATGGCATAAATACATATGGTATCGTCATACCATTGACTTACAAGTCACATCTCTGAGCCATTATTAGTCTATCGTAAATCTCTATTTTCAAAACACAAATTTTGGGACCACCATTT
This sequence comes from Capsicum annuum, assembly GCF_002878395.1. Taxonomy (NCBI): domain Eukaryota; kingdom Viridiplantae; phylum Streptophyta; class Magnoliopsida; order Solanales; family Solanaceae; genus Capsicum; species Capsicum annuum. The sequence continues at coordinate 20,860,151 of NC_061119.1, read as the reverse complement.
CAATAATTCAATTCAAAGAAACTCTTTCTCAAACCTCATATAAACACATGCAAGGAACTCATCTTTGTCAAACATTTCAGTAGTACAGTACAAGGTGGTCATGTCAAAGTTCTCAATTCACATGGAATTATTTCTCTTAAACACAAGAACACATTTATACCTATAAACACCCTACCAACAATTTAAAATCATTCTCAAATGCTATAATATTGTGAAAACATCTTCCAAATCACAAAACCATAATCTTTAATTCAATACACAAGAGGGAGTTCATAATTTATGTTCTCAATGATCTTAAATCTCAAATTCCATACATATACGTATACATGTAAATCAATTTAGGGGATAGGACCACAAGATTAAAACAATAATAACATTAAAACATTCGGAGTACGTAATTTAGAACATAGATTTCAAAACCCCTTTGAAATTCATGCTTAAAAATCTTAAAATCATGCTCTAATTGTTTTAAGCCCATGTCGTTTTTAGGATAAACCCCACGTACCTCTATCTAGAAATTTAAAGGATGTTTCTTGATGCTCACAACTTGGGGATTCCAAATCTTCAATTTATTTTGAAAACCCACGGTTGAATCTTGATTTATTTGGATTATCAATATGGAACCCTAGAGAGTGTTCTTGAATATTTTTTGGGAATGTATAAGTAATATGCTCAATTGGGGTTGAAATCTTGTGTTTGGACTGATAAGGGTGTGGGAAAATACCCAACATACCTTTAATGAAACCGGTATTAAAATATAACTGGGAGCCCGATTACATGGGCCACCGCGACGCGCCACTATTGTGGTGGCTCACTGGAAATTGACGAATGGGAATTTGGCCCTCTCCGTGATGCGCCAAGGGCAGGAATGACGGTTTTTTACAACTAGTACTTAAATTAACCATAACTCCTTCACTGAATATCCGTTTTGGACATATCTTATGTCGATAGAAAACTTATTCAATCCTCTACGAAATGAATAGTTGAAATCTAAGGGATTCCACTGGGAATAAAAGTATAAATAATTCTAGAAGCCAATGCTTGATATTTTAGGGATAAAATTTAGCTAAGAAAAACTTTGAGGCATTACAATATCCTCTCCTTGGGAACATTCGTCCTCGAATGTTGATGCGGTATACAGACAATTATAATATCAAGCATACTAAGGCATAGAAAGAATAAGGCAAGGATTGTACCTTCTATTTCGTCATCCATTGGATAAAAAAGGTTTGGATATCTAGCTCTCATGTCAACTTCTAATTCCCAAGTCGCTTCTTTAATTTTCTGGTTTCTCCACAATACTATAACTGAGGCTATCTGTTTGTTCCTCAATCTTCTAACTTGGCGATCCAAAATCTCTACAGGCTATTTTTCATAGGATAAGGAGTCTGGTACTTTGATTTCTTTGACAGGCAATACTAATGAATGGTCTCCAATACACTTCTTCAACATAGATATATTAAATACCGGATGAACAGAACCCAAACTAGCTAGAGTTCTAACTCATACGCAACTCCACCTATCCTTCTCACAATCTGATATGGTCCTATATACAAGGACTCAACTTACCTTTCTTCCTTAATCGCATGACTCCCTTCATGGGACAAACCTTGAGAAACACCCAATCTCCAACCTCAAACTCTAGATCTATTTTCCTAACATCGGTGTAGGACTTCTGACGACTCTGAGCTGTCTTAAGTCATTCTCTAATGACTTTCACATCCTCTATTGCATGATGAACAAGATTAGGCCCAAATATCTGTGTCTCACCTACTTCATACCATCCTATTGGGGACCTACATCTTCTCCCATACAATGCCTCAAAAGATGCCATCTTAATATTGGAATGGAAACTATTTTTATATGCAAACTCCATCAATGGCAAGTGCTCTACCCAACTACCTTTAAAATTAATCACGCAGACCCTCAACATATCCTTAAGGGTCTGGATGGTGAACTCAGCTTGCCTATCTGTATGAGGGTGGAAAGCCGTGCTCAAATTCTCTTCGGTACCTAAACCCTTTTGAAAAAATCTCCAAAACTGTGAAGAAAACTGTGTACCTCTGTCAGATATGATGGACACAGGTGCCACATGCAAATGAACTATTTCTGTAATGAACAGCTTGGTATAATCCTCTCCCAAATAATTTGTCCTGATACATAGAAAGTGAGCTGACTTGGTCAACCTATCTACAATCACCCAAATAGAATCATACTGGTTTTGGGACCTAGAAAGTCCTGTAATGATGTCCATATTAATCATCTCCCACTTACACAAAGGAAAATTTATCTCTTAAGAAGAACCACCTAGCCTAGGATGTTCCACTTTAACTTGTTGACAATTCAAACACTTGGCAACATAGTTAGTCATATCATGCTTCATATCATTCCACGAATAAATTGTTTTCAAATCCTGATACATCTTAGTAGAGCCAGGGTGAACAACAAACCTCGACGTGTGAGCTTCGTCAAGGATTCTCTTCCTCAAATCATCTACATCTGGCACACACAATCTACCCTGGTATCTAAAAATACCATCACCGCCAATTACAAAAGACAATACCTTTTGTTGACCCACATCTTTCTTGATCTGTATCAAGATGGGATCTTCAACCTACTTCTCTTTGACTTCTGCACGAAAGGAAGATTTAGTTGTCTCATGAACAACCACTCCTCAATACTCGAAGTCCAAAAGTCGCATTCCTAGATTTGTAGGTTGGTAAATATCCTTCACTATCTCCCTATTTTCTTTCCCCACATGAGAAAGACTGCCTATAGATAACCTGTTGAGGGCGTCGGCTACCACATTCGCCTTGCCAGAATAATAGTACAGGCTCATGTCATAGTCTTTTAAAAGTTCCAACCACCGCATCTACCTGAGATTCAATTCTTTCTACAATAAAACATACTGTAAACTCTTGTGGTCAGTAAATATATCAATGTGTACCCTATAAAAATAGTGCCACCAGATCTTAAGTATAAAAACCACAACCGCTAACTCTAAGTGATGAGTAGGGTAGTTCCACTCATGCACCTTTAACTGCCTAGATGCATAAGCCACTACCTTACCGTGATGCATAAAAACACACCCAAGTCCCACTCGGGATGCATCACAGTATACAACAAAACCTTTTGTACATGTCGAAATAGTCAGAACATGAGCAGTAGTCAACCTTAATCCCCTCACTAGACATAATATGCCCCAAGAATGCAATATTATTTAACCAGAATTCACACTTGAAAAAATTTGCATATAACTTATGATCTTTAAGGGTCTGAAGGATGATTCGGAGGAGATTGGTATGGTCCTCCTCGCTCTTAGAATATACCAAAATGTCATCAATGAATACAATGACAAACATATCCATAAACTGATGAAAACAACCTATTTATTAGATCCATGAAAGTTGCAGGTTCGTTAGTCAACCCGAAGGACATGACTAAGAATTCATAATGGTCGTATCTAGTTTGGAAAGCTATTTTGGGAATATCTAAATCTCTAACTTTCAACTGGTGATATCCTAAACGAAGGTCGATCTTTGAAAAAAATTTAGCACCCTGAAGTTGATCAAAAAGACCATCGATCCTAGGAAGGGGATATTTATTTTTAATCGTGACCTTATTCAACTGGCGGTAATCTATGCACACACGAAGGGAACCATCTTTATTTCGCACGAAAAGTACAAGTGCAACCCAGGGAGACACACTGGGGCAGATAAAACCTTTATCTAGAAGATCTGCTAGCTATTCTTTCAACTCTTTTAGCTCTGCAGAAGCCATCCTATATGGAGGAATAGAAATAGGATGGGTATCTAGCAATAAATCAATACCAAAATCTATCTCTCTATTAGGTGGTATTCCTGGGAGATCATCTGGAAAGACTTCTAGGAATTTATTCACTACGGGGACAGACTAAAGAGGGACACTTTTGGCACTAGAATCTTTAAGCCAAATAAGACGATAAAAGCAACCTTTGAAAATAAGTTTATGGACCCGAATATAAGAGATGAAGTACCCTCTAGATGCTAGAGAATGTCCCTCCCATTCTAACACAGACTCATTCGAAAGAAAAAAGTGACTCTTTGGGTCCTAGAATTCAAGGTGTCATAGCATGAATGGAGCTATTCCATCCCTAAGATGGCATCAAAATCAACCATATTAATTTCTATGAGATCTGCCTTAGTATCCTGGATGAAAATAGACACAACACAATTTCTATACACCCTCTTAGCCACAACATAATCTCCCATTGGGGTGGAAACCAAAAAAGGTTCACCAATCACATCGGGCTCAAACCCAAAACCAATAACTATGTATGGGGTCACATAAGACAAGGTAGACCCTGGATCAAGTAATACATACACATCACGAGAAAAAATTTGTAATGTACCAGTCACTATAGCTGGTGAGGCCTCTGCCTCCTGGCGGTTAGTCAAAGCATACAATCGGTTTTGACCATTTCCAATGACTAAAGTGGCACCCTTCAGAGGTGGTGGTGCAGATAAATTCGCCTGCGACTTGTCTCCTCCAACAATACTCTTTGCTGCCGGACAGTCTCTCTTGATTTGGCCTGGCTGGCCACATGAATAACTGACCAAAGAAACAAACTTATATCTCCCTAGATGATTCCTCCCGTATCTCCCACGGCATGGATAGGATCGAGAATCTGGGCTACACTTTCCTGCAATTGCGTACCCTACATCCTCGGCCCCTGACTAGACTAAAAATTCTGGGTGCGCTGCTCAACTGTGGGTCTGGACACTGGAGCACTAGCTTCCGACTATCCATTACCCCAATTCCCTTTTTTTATTTGCCATTTCCCCCCCCAATGACCACTCTGTTACTGACTATGACTCTATTCTGTCACTCTGGCTCTCTTTGCCTGCCTGTCTTTTTCCCTAGATTCGGCTATTTTCTTCTTCTTCTTCTCCTAAACTTACTGCATGTGGACTAATAGTATAGAAAAGTCCATATCCTTGTTCAGCATAGCACTTTGACACTCAAGCACCATATCATCTGAAAGACCGAATGCAAACTTCCTCATTCAGGCCCTTATACTACTCGTCATCTCAGGAGCATAATGGGCTAGCTGGTTAAACTTTAACATATACTTTTGAATGCTCATCTTACCCTGCTTAAGTTTTCTGATCTCCCCTGCTGTAGCTTCCCTCAGCTCCAGAGGAACAAATTTGTCAAGAAAAGCTTTCATGAACTCATCCCAAACTGTGGGTTCAGCACTGTCACCCTTCGCATCTTCCCACTTGTTGTACCATTGGTTCGCTACATCCTTTAGCTGGTATGCTTCTAGCTCAACACCCTCCACCTGATCATCATGCATTACTTTGAAAATCTTTTCTATTTCATCTATAAACTCCTGTGGGTCATCTTCTATCTTAGCACCAGAGAACTTGGACGGGTTTATTCTCATGAACTGGCCCACTCTAGTAGCTTCAGAATTAACAGACACAGACCCAGCATCCTCTGACCTCTAAGTCTATGCGGCTATGAGTTGTGCCAGCATGTGAATAGACTATATAAATTCAGTATTAGAAACCTCTCTTTCATGAGGCTGAGTGCGATTAGCCCCCGTTTGGGGAGCTATAGGAGGATTGGTCGGTATAGGAGGTACTCCTGAAGTAGGAACGGGTTTTGGGATATGAGTTGTATTACGTATCTGTATTCCATGGGTATGACGGACTTCATCATCCTGAGCATTAACGTTGGTGTGACGGATAGGCATCATTGGTTTTCTAAAAAGCAAGAGGTCATTGTTTAGGGGACAGATTAGACTCCGAAGCACGAACTAAATCACAAAGAAGAGAAACATTCTTAAACGCATAATAGCCTCCTGCTTATAAGTGTGATGCTCTACACACCCATAAATAAGACTCTACCCGACATGATTTCATAGATATCCTAGGACCATGAACCATGCTCTGATACCAAGTTTATCATGACCCAAATGAGGGTCTGGCCGTGACGGAAATTCTGAACCATGAAGGCCTAGAATTCCCTTCTCTATTTGGTAATTATGCACAATATTCATAGAATAAAAGACTATGCAGAAACATAATTTGCTACGGAAACATGGTCAATTCTGAATTCAACACAAGTATGGAAACTGTAAATGAACTACATCTAAATAACATTTGACTCAATCTATGAAATCTTTACTATCTGAAAATCTAACAACTATCTGAAATTGGGACAAGGCCCCCAGTAGACCAAAATTGAAATAAGTGAAATAATTTGAAAAGATAGGCCTTCTGGAATAGAGAAGGCTCACCACTACACAATCTGATCACCTGTTTGAATTATCTGATCACCTGTCTGAATTATCTACTACTTATCTGGATCCCTAGACTGAGTCTTAGAACCTGAGAGGTAGTGGGGGGGTCAATACAGATGTATCGGTACGCAGAGCATATAAAAAATAATCATTTATTATTCAACATATATGAGATCAATTTAAAATAGTTCATAAGTATATCATATAGTAAGAATTCACATAGGCATTTTAAAGACTGTAAAAATCATCTCAACTTTAAGAAATCTATTTTACTTCTGTGCTTGGTGGTATACCCTACAACTCTAAAAAATTCCATAGGCTATATGGAAATTGCCATTAACTGGTAAGAGAAGCCCCCAACCCAAGTGTGCCCCAACGGTCAGAGTCTCTGAATCAACTATGCCACATGGCCGTCGCCAGCGTACAATAATAATCTACCCGTATTGGAAAATACGGTTTCAAGCTAAGAGTTGCTTGAACTCGCGCCTTCTTCAGGTAACCACCTAACCCTCTTTAAGCCCCTTTTTAAAACTCTATAAAAACATACAGTCTCTAAAAAACATACTCTGAATTATGGCATAAATGCATATGGTATTGTCATACCATTAACTTGCAAGTCACATCTCTGAGCCATTATTAGTCTATCGTAAATCTCTATTTTCAAAACACAAGTTTTAGGACCACGATTTTAATAATACAATTCAAAGAAACTCTTTCTCAAACCTCATGTAAACACATGGAAGGAACTCATATTTGTCAAGCATTTTAGTAGTATAGTACAAGGTGGTCATGTAAAAGTTCTCAATTCACATGCAATTCTTTCTCTTAATCACAAGAACACATTTATACCAATAAATACCCTCTCAACAATTTTAAATCAGGCTCAAATGCTATAATACTGTGAAAACATCTTTCAAATCAGAAAACCATAATCTTTAATTCAATGCATGAGAGGGAGTTCATAATTTATGCTCTCAATGATCTTAAATCTCAAATTCCATACATATATGTATATATGGAAATCAATTTAGGGGATAGGACCACAAGGTCAAAACAATAGTAACATTAAAACATTCGGAGTACGTAATTTAGAACATAGATTCTAAAACCCCTTTGAAATTCATGCATAAAAATCTTAAAATAATGCTCTAATGGCTTTAAGCCCATGTAGTTTTTAGGATAAATCCCACGTACCTCTATCTCAAAATTTAAAGGATGCTTCTTGATGCCCTCGGCTTGGGGATTCCAACTCTTTAATTTGTATTGAAAACCCGTGGTTGAATCTTGATTTATTTGGATATCAATATGGAACACTAGAGAGTGTTCTTGAATATTTTTGGTGAATGTATGAGTAATAAGATCAATTGGGGTTGAAAGCTCATGTTTGAACTGATAAGGATGTGAAAAAAATACCCAATATACCCTTAATGTGACCGGTATTAAAATATAACTGCGAGCCAGATTTCATAGGCCACCGCGATGCGCCACTATGGCGCTGGATCACTAGAAATTGATGAATGGGAATTTGGCCCACTACGCGATGCGCCACCATTGCGGAGTACCACTGGAAATTGACCATCGTCATTTACACCCTCTTCGCAATGCGCCAAGGAAAGGAATGACGGTGTTTTACATTGAGGACTTAAATTAACCATAACTCCTTTACCGACTGTCCATTTTGGATGCATCTTATGTTGACGAAAAACTTATTCAATCATCTACGAAATGAAAAGTTGAAATCTAAGGGATTCCAGCAGAAAAAAAATTATAAATCATCTAGAAGCCAATTCTTTATATTTTAGGTACAAAATTTAGCTAAGAAAAACTTTTGGGCGTTACAGTTTAGCTTGGCAAACTTATAGGGATCTACTTTTTCAACTGTCTAACAATAACTTGAAACTAACTAATTATTGTGCTTCACTAACTTCTGGACATCTGTATTTTCTGCATAATTGGCTAGATTGCTTTGGCTTCCATTTTTACTCCTCAACACTCCCCCTCAAATTTGGTACTTCAAAGAGATTGAAAAAGCCATGTTTGGACATAAGATACTCATGCCAAAAATTAGTTAGACTCCAAGTTAAAGAATCTATAAGTTGATCATTGGTTGAAATGCACGTAGTTCTGATGAGCCTTTGCTGAACTTTTTCCCTCACAAAGTAACAAGCTACTTCTATAAGTTTGGTTCTCTCATGGTGTCATGCCCTATTTTTGCGTTGGTTAATACAAGCACAACTTTATGAACTCTAAAAAATTAGATTTTAAATAGAGTGGCCACCTATTTTTAAAAGGAAAATAAGGAAATCTATTTATTTATTAATAAATATAACTTTATTTCAATCTACAAAACCATTTTAGATTCCAGGTGTTGAGTTCAATAGGATGTGTGAATGAAAAATGGAAGAAAATCTTGGAGGGAAAGTGAGTATTCACTTAAAAGGCTAGTGTACTCACTAAAGGAAAGTATACATTTTCTACATTGGTGGGAGAAAGCAACTTTGTTGTGTTTTATTAAGAAACATTCCTTCAAGTAGAAAGTGAGACAAGAACCAAGAGGTTCCTCGCACAGTCGTTGTCATCGCTCTCTAGACTCGTCTTCCTCTTCGGCTTCGAGTTCAGAGTTCAGACTTGGAAAATGATCGATGAGATTAATTTTTTAGACAAAGTTGATTTGAAACCTAAAAAAATGAAGTGAAATTACTGTTTAGAAAAGACACACTATTTTGGAATGGAAAGACATGACTTTTTCAAACTGATATACATTTTCGATGAACCAATTCTTCCTTTTCGAAGGGGCACTTGATTGCTATAAATACTTGCACTTTTTCCATAGGTAGTACAAAATTTTCAGACTTAAAAACACTCTTATATGTCTAAACACTCTTTGTGATCATCTTCTGTTGAGTGTGTGTGAATAATCAGAAGGTTTGGGGTACCACTACATTTTTATTGTGAGCCATTTTATCCTGGGAGAAAAAATTCTGCAACCTCGGCTGCTTGAGGAAATTAATTCCTTAAGGACACTCCGTGAACTCTAAGGACTTGGCTCTACTTTTGCTTCATCTTGTTTCTTTTAAAGTAAAATACTTCTTTGATAGTTCTTTTTGAACTTGTGTTGAAGGTGTTAACACTTCATAGGTGTTCTTGAAACAGTCTTGAACTTGTGTTGAATTGTTTCTGCAAACATACAGATTATATACCCGTAGACAACAATCTTAAAGAATTAACTGTCGTAATTTGTATTGTTTGGTTTTTAGAGATTAAAGATTTATGGTTTATATAACAAGTGATTTGAAGAAATAAAAACTTCATCACCAGTTAAAATCATCCGGTTAACAATTGGAAGACATAAAACTTTCATCGATAAACTAGAAATAAGTGTTTTTTAAAGTTTCTACAAACTTGTAATAGTATCTGGATACTAAAGTTGAGTGTATTTTTATGACAAGAAATATGACTACTAATGGTTAAGTAACTGATTATGTGACTAGTGTGGCACCAACGAATGTTGCTACAACCACTCGTACAACTGGGCCGCCCACTATGGTACTAGCGAAAAAGCCCAGAAAATTTTTTGGAAGAGATTTTAAGTGGTGGCAATAGAAGATTATCTTCTATCTAATAAACTTGTGTCTTCAAAGATTTATATCTGAAGATTCTCCAGAATTGCCCGAAGAAACTTTGAACATAAAGCGGTTCGTTCTAGTAAAGGCATGGAAATATTCCTATTTCCTATGTAGGAATTATATCCTTAGTAGCCTCTAAGATGATTTATACAATCTTTACAACAGAATGAAGACATCAAAAAAGTTGTGGAATGCACTAGAAAAGAAATATATGACTGAGGTTGTTGGAACGAAGAAGTTCCTTGTTACAAAATTCCTTGAATACAAAATGATTGACAGTAAGGCTGTGGTAAATAAAGTACAGGAATTTAAAGTTATCATCCATGATCTCCTTGTTGAAGGTATGAATACAGTGAAAACCTTATTTGAACATGTTAAAATAGTACTTACTGATTACATAAAGTTTATTATAGGTTTAGTTGTGAACAAGGCCTTTCAAGTTGCTGCAACAATAGAGAAGTTGTCACCTTTGTTGAAGGTCTTCAAAAATTACTTGAAACACAAACTATAGGAGATGACAGCCGAAGACCTCATTGTGCGGTTTTGCATTGAGTAAGACAACAAAGCCACATAAAGGAGGTCGAAAGGAAATTCTACAATTAGTGGAGCTAACATTGTCGAAGATGACCCCAACAACTCAAAGAAGCAGAATAAAGTTGGACAACAAAGTAATCAGCCTAAGAAGAAATACAAGGGGGAATAATTTAATTGTGGAAATATTGGCCACAAGTCAATAAATTATCATGCCTTAAAAAAAGGCAGAAAGTAGGACCAAGTGAATATGGATGGATCCAAGAATGAAATAGATGATCTATATGCCATACTTTCTAAATGTAACTTTGTGGGAAATCCTCAATGGTTGATGGATTTCAGTGCCTCCCACCACGTTTTTTCCAATAAAGAGTTATTTACTGCATTTTCTCTGGCTCAATCCTAAGAGAAGATCTATATGGCAAACTCCACAACTACAAAATTTGAAGTGATAGAAAATGTCTGCTTGAAAATGATGCCAGGCAAAGCGTTGACTCTCAACAATGTCCTTTATGTACCAGAGTTAAGAAAAAACTTAATTTTTGTATCACTTCTTGACAAAAATGGTTTAAAATGTGTATTTGTTTCAGGCAAGATTGTACTTAGTAAAGGAGTAGTGTTTGTAAGAAAAGGTTACCTCACTGAGGGCCTATTTAAGATGTGTGTAATGATAGTTGAAATTAATAAAAGTTCTATTTCTTCTTACTTGCTTGAGTCTAATGAATTGTGGCATGAGCGATTAGGACATGTCAATCACAAAACTTTGTGAAAGATGATTAACTTAGAAGTTTTGCCAAAATTTGAGTGCAATAAATCAAAATGTCAAACGTGTGTAGAATCAAAGTGTACTAAGCATCCGTATAAGTACATTGAAAGGAATTCCTTTCCTTTAGACTTAGTCCACACTGATATTTGTGATATGAAGTCAACACTATCTCGTTGTGGGAAAAAGTATTTTATAACTTTTATTGTTGATTGCACTAGATACTATTATGTCTATTTGTTAAATATTAAGGATGAAGGAATAGATGTGTATAGAAAATATAAAATAGAATTTGAAAATCAGTTAGAGAAAAAGATCAAAATGATAACAAGTGATAGGGGTGGACATATGAATCTCCCTTTGCATAAATTGTTGTAGAAAATTGAATTATCTATCAAACTACGGCCCCATATTCACCTCAATCTAATGGAATTATGGAAAAAAAATCCAAACGTTAATGGAAATGATTAATGCCTTACTTATAAGTTCAGGTTTACCACAAACCTAGTGGGGGAACCGAATACTCAATAGAGTGCGCCACAGTAAGACACTATTAATTCCATATGAAAAAATTAAAAGAAAAAAACCCACCTTGAAATATTTCAAAGTGTGGGGGTGTCTAGTGAAATTCCATGTTTCTATGATAAAAGGGTGAAAATAGGACGTAAGACAGTGGAATGTTTGTTCTTAGGATATGCTAAAAATAGTAAAGCATGTCGATTTTTGGTTCATAAATCTGAACAGTCGAATATAAATGAAAATATGATCATTGAACCAGATAATGTTTAGTTCTTTGAACATATTTATCCATATCAAACTAGACACGAACAGTCTAGTGGAGAGACTAAACGACCTCGAGATGAACCAAGTGAAGATATACATAATGATGAGAATCGAAGACGTGGTATACATCAAAGAAATCAACTTTGTTTGAATCGGATTTTTTAACATTTCTCTTAGAAAATGAGCCTAAAACATTTAAATAAGTGATGTTGTCTTTCAACTTATCCTTTTGGAAAGAGGCAGACAATAGTGAGATTAAATCAATCTTGAGAAACCATACTTGGGAGTTAGTTGATCTTCCTCCAGGTAATAAATCTTTAGGTTCTAAATGAATCTTTAAAATAAATATGAAAGCATATGGTACTATTGACAAATACAAGCAAAACTTGTAGTGAAAGGCTTCAAATAGAAGAAAGGCCTTGATTACTTTGATACATACTCGCCTGTAACAAAGATAACATCTATTCAAGATACTTAAATGGATGTGAAATCCATCAAATGGATGTGAAAACAACATACTTAAATAGAGAATTGGAGGAAGATATTTAGATGGAACAACCCAAGGTTTTTGTGGTTCATGGTAAAAAAAGAAGGTGTACAAACTAGTTGTCACTTTATGGTCTAAAACAAGCACCTAACCAATGGCATGCAAAGTTTGACCAAAGCATGTTGGCAAAAGTATTCAAGATAAATAATTGTAATAAATGTGTTTACATTAAAGACACTCAAAATCACAAGGTCATTGTTTGTTTGTAAGTGGATGATATGTTGATCATCGGTAGAGACATTTCTGACATAAATGCTACAAAATGAATGCTTGATATTAAATTTGATATGAAAGACGCTGAAGTTGTGGATATGATCTTTGGAATAAGAATCCATAAAACTCCATAAGGATTGGCATTGTCTCAGTCTTATTAAATGAAAAAGTTACTTGACATGTTCAAGTATTTGGATTTTGGTATCGCCAAGACTCCATTGGACATGAGCTTTGCACTTTAAAAGAATGAAGGTGAAAGGTACTCACAGTTGGATTACACAAGAGTGTTGAGATTTTTAATGTATATCATGAATTGTACACGGCCATACATAGCATGTGCTATTAGTAAATTAAGTTGGTACATGATTAATACCAATAAAACTCATTGGATGGCAATGGAAAAGTATTGGGGTATCTTAAATACACTCAAGACTATGCTTTGCATTATAATAAATATCCCACAGTTATTGAAGTATATAGTGATGCAAATTGGATCATTTGATCAAATGAGGTAAAATCCTTGAGTGGATATGTTTTACTATAGGTGGATGAGCAGTCTCATGGAAATCGTCCAAATAGATATGTATTGCTCTCTCTCCAATGCAATCTAAATTTATTGCATTAGATAAAGCTGATGAAGAAGCTGATAGGCTCCAAAATTTCTTGGAAGATATTCCTTATTGGCCCAAACCATTGGCACTAGTATGTATATACTGTGATAGCCAAGCAGCAATAGGTAGGACAGGGAACGTGAAGAATAATGATAAATCTCATCATATAAGATAGAGACAAAGTATTGTTTGAGAACTACTCTCTAGTGGAATTATCACTTTTGACTATGTGAAGTCAAAGGATAATGTGTTGGATCCACTTACAAAGACCTATCTAGAGAAGAAGTTGAGAGAACATCCAAAGGAATGGGTTTACAGCCTAGGACAAGTAAGCATGGCGGTAACTCTACCTAAAAGACTGGAGATTCCAAGATCCAGGTTTAAGATGATCAAAAAAAGTTGGGACTGACAGGTCCAACATTGTCAATATATTCAACTCATTCTTGTGATGTAGAGAATGTTTAGTAAACAAGGATAAGGCGTATGGGGTGAATCCTTTTAATGATTATCTAAATTTGATAGATTTTAACAAATAGTTTAATCTAAAAAATTGAATATTTAGAAATCACCTATGTGAGGGTGAAGTGAAAGCCGCTTCAAGGAGAAAGTTAGTAAAGTCCTATTCTCCAAGCTCTTATGAAATCGGAAGTTTTCATGGTTGAAATGAACAAAACCGTGAGAACCATAAATGGTAAAAGGTTGGTTGTGTAATATGTGTTGTCTAGGCGTACATTAAAGCTCCACAGTTTAAAGATATCAAATGTATCGATTGACCAAGTGCGGCCGATGCATGTTCACTACCGAAAGTTCAAAAAGAAAATCCACTTATCTAGATGCAATCATTCTTTGATAGTTGATCACATACTTATCCGTAAATTTTTATAAAGAATAGCCATTCCCCATACATGTGGAGGATTATTGGGTTCAATAGAACATGTGAATGGAAAATGGAGGGAAAGATAGCACACACATAAAAGGAAAGTGTACTCACTAAAGGAAAGTATACTTCTCCCACATTAGTGGGAGAAAGATTCAATATTGTGTTTTTTAATAAACACTTCTTCAAGTGGCTAGTGAGGCAAGAACCAAGAGGTGCCTCACACCTTCATCATCGTCGCTCGCTCATCTCAACTTTGGGTTCCGCTTCAAATTTAGAAAATGATCGATCAAAGGGATTAATTTTTTGGACAAAGTTGATTTAAAACTTGGAAAAATAAAGTGAATTTTTTTAATCCAAAAATCCAACAAAAGTACTTTCTCCATGAAAATACATGCAAAAATGCAGAAACGCAGAAACATAACTCGAAACGGATGTAGTCCTTCTAGAAATGACCCACTATTTCGAAAAAGGAATGACTATTCATTCGGATATGACTGTTCAGAAAAGACACACTATTTAAGGATAGAAAGACATGACTGTTCCAAAGAGATCCACCTTTCCGATGAACTATTGCTTCCTTTCCTAAGGGGCACTTGATGGCTATCAATACTGCACTTTTTTCTCAGGTAGTACAAAATTTTCTGATTGAAAAACACTCTCTACTTCTTAAAACTCTTTGTGATCATTTGTAGTTGAGTGTGTTTGAAGAATAAAAAGTTTTCATATACCACTACATTCTGATTGTGAGACATTTTATCCTGGGAGGAAATATTCTCCAACCTCGAGTACTTTCAAGGAATTAATTCTTTAAGGACACTCCTGAACTTGGAGGACTTAGATCAACTTCTACTTCATCTTGCTTCTTTTAAAATAACATACTTCTTTGATAATTATTGTTGAGCTTATGTTGAAGGTATTGAAACTTCACAGGTGTTTTTGAAATAGTCTTGAGCTTGTGTTGAATTGTTTGTGCAAACATCCAGATTGTGTACCTGTAGATAACAATCTTAAGGAATCAACCTTCATAATCTGTATTGTTTAATTTTTTGAGATTAAACCTTTATGCTTTCTAGTTTGTTTGAACTTAACTAGTAATTTGAAGAAATAAAAACTTAACCACAAGTTAAAGAGCATTTGATTAACGATTGGAAGACATAAAAACTTCATCGTTAAACTAGAAACAAGTGTTGTTTAAAGTTGCAAAAAACTTGTAATTAGTATCTGGAGACTAAAGTTGACCGAATTTTTGTTATAGGAAAGATGACTACTAATGGTCAAAAAACTAATGGTGTGACAAGTGTGGCTGGAATGAATGTTTCTACAACCAGTCACACAACTGCGATACCTGCTATATCACTAGCGAAAAAGTTCAGAAAATTTTCTGGAATAGATTTTAAGCGATGGCAACAGAAGATGTTCTTCTATCTGCAAACATTGTATCTTTAATGATTTATATCTGAAGATGCTCCAGAATTGCTCGAAGAAACTTCAGACAAAGAGCGGTTCGTTATAGTAGAGGCACGGAAACATTTTGATTTTCTAGGTAGGAATTATATCCTAAGTGTCCTCCAAGATGATATATACAATGTATATATCAAAGCACAACCTAGATCATCATATCTTCATTTTAAGGCCTCATAATAATCCTATTAGGATTTAATTCTACCATGCTCAGGGTTTGTAATCCACATGGCTAGATATGAAATAATCATTCATAATAATAAAATCAAAAGATAGAAGAGGCCAAAAACATATCCCAAATATCGATACCAAATAAATAACAAACTATCATAAAATAGCCATAATAATGATCATAACAATGATAATAACAGTATCAATAATAGTCCAAGTAACCGGATATTTCAGACAACCAAATACATAACTAAGCCTATGTGTTTCCCCCACCACACTAGGCTCGGAAGGCTCAATCAGCACACAACAACACAAGGTATAGTCATCATACATATCTATGCAACCACCTTATACCGACTAATAGACATTGGCACAAACTTGTGATAGGAGATGCTCATGCAAGAATGAATTCAAAGTACAAAATCAATATCACAACCATCCTCCGAACATAGTCAATATCATTCTTGCATACAAGAATGAATGCAAGGTACACAATCATTGCAACATCCTCTGAAATTTTTGGGTATCAACATAATTATCACAGCATTTTCTGACTTTGTCGGGTATCAATATCATCATAATAGTATCCCCTGACCATGACAGGTATCAATATCATCATAATAGTATCCTCCGGCCTTGCTGGGTATCAATATCATCATAAAAACATCCTCCGGCCTTGCCCGAAATCAATACCATCATAATAATATCCTCCAGGCTTGCAGGTATCAATATCATCATAACTATCAATACATGTGTATAGATATATGTAATAGGTGCACAGACTCAAGTTGTGGCTAAAAGAGTGCAAATCCATACGTTTGTTCCCCAATGATCTTCGGAACTAAATCATTGTAAATATGTAGAAAGCATCGGAATATTTAATGATCGGAGTAAATAATAGTGTCAAGTCAAAGACCGGAATCTATCTTGATCAAATCATTAAACAATATTTTTATCCTCTTTTATACATATAAATATTTCATTTAGTAGGAAATTATTATAGTAAGAAAATCCATTATTACGGTGAAAAGTATGTTTTAACCCTTATTTAGGAACAACGGTGATAAGGTTGTATTTCAACTAGGATCACTTCAAAACTAATACAATAATCATGAATTTACTAAATGTATTCATGCCATCACCTGTATTCAGTAAATGAAATCATATGCAACATAAACATATATGTATCCATATTCTACAACCATATCCTCTACAAGTATAAATACTTCCTGGATATCCAACCAATATCATAACACGTCCCTCGGCCTAATGATATGTACGGAATAATCACAATATCATACTCATGGCCTTAGGCCCAATAATAAAAGACAAGCCCTACAAGGACAAAATTAAAGTGCGAGCCCCATGAGGGCTAAAGTAACGACAAGCTCAACAATGGCTATAGTAAATGACAATCCTAATGAGGGATTAAGTAAATGACAATTCGCACGAGGGATAATGTAAATGACAAGCCACATGAGGGCTAAAGTAAAAGAGAAGTGATGAAGAGCATACCTCCATAACCCATCATTCTTCATCAAGACAATTTATCATAGGTATATGAATGCATATAACATGAATATTACAATGCATTATTGAATTCAACATGGTTAGTATCATAGCTTCTCATGTAGTCAATAAATATGACTTGAGCAACCCTTAGAATCAAGACTCACAATATTAGCAACAAGGTGGCTTTCTAGCCTAATCACTAGTTTAATTACTAGGAAAAGTATAACATAAGGAATATCATAGTCCAAAGCACGAAATAGTAGTCTAGTCAATGATTGAAATGATAACATAGTTATGGACTTAATTAATAGCATAATCCATAGCTACACAAAGAATTAATGATAATGTAGTCAACAATCATATACATCACGTCATATACTATCACCATAACTCATTTACCACGGTTAGCCAACATGCTCCCAAGGTCATTCTCTAAGTGTTTAACAAGTGTCTAAGGTCTTCAATGAAAATATATAAATACAAGCTTAAAGTGGGCCACGATCCCACTTCTAATCCTCAATTTCCATAATTAGGCATACTATACTCCAAACTAGGCTAAGGTATCTAGTTCAACTTTTAGATGTCAAGTACGTCATAACCAATCCTATGATATGAAATTCTCCTAGAAACATGGGCATTTAAACCAACACTATTCAAATTACGATTTCAAGATCTCAAGAATAGACCAACTAAGGTTAAACCTACTAACCACATCATGATTTCAACACATAAACCACATCCCAAATCTAGCATACTGTCATATCCATGCTACAAATTAGCTTAAACTAGAAAAAAGGCAATAGGGTTCAAAATAGGGCATAAACAATCCACCTTATGGGTCAAAAGCTATCATCTAATTCCCCAAACATCAATAATCAACATTAAGTTATTTTATTCATATCAAGCCTAACATTTATATTCATGTGTCATACATAATAGATATCATCTTTGATGAAAAGTAGGTAGAAGCCTACCTCAAAACAAAACCGCAAAACTTTAAGTCAATCCCCCATGCTCGTCTTCACTTCACAATCCCCAAATTGTCATCATGCTATGAAAAAAATAATCTACTCTTCATTATGAGTCTAACAATACCCATATTTCACTATTGTGCTTCAAGTCCAAAAACGACGCCAAAAATCCCAAGTGGGTCCCACTTATGAAAAATGTTTTTCTGAGGACAATCATTCACTCACACATCATCAAGGATTTATAACCCTTAATAAATGAGTGTAAACAAAGCTAATGTTCTACTAAACTCAAGCCCTAAGTGAATTTGGAGTTTTGGGTTAAGAACTAAAAAATTTAGCAATAAAGTAATGAAATCTTACCATAATTTGGATAATAATCAGGATAATAGATGATAATCAAGATCCAAAGTCACACTCAATTTTGAGATATCATACCTATTTAGGGTTTTAGGCTCTCAAGGATGAAGGAAAAATGCCCAAATTTGCGACCTTGGAGTCTATTTATAGACCCCTCGGCAAAGAGATGTGGTACCCCTTGACAGCAAAGTAAAAAATTAGTTTTTTGACCTTTAGAACTCAAATTTGTGAAATTTGTGTGTAAACATCATTTAAAATCCATTGGTATCATCATAAAATCTTCTTAACAACTCAAAATAAGTTTGGTAGCCTTGGGATATGAATAAAGGGTCCCCTTAGCCTAAAATCGATGTTTTGGGCGTGGTGGAGCAGTCAGATTTTTGATCTGAGATCATTTTACTGAAGTTTTCGCTCGATGGCCATTTGGACCATCAAAGAACCAAATAAACTATCAGGTAACTGAACCGTCGATCCTAGCAAGTCGTAAAGTACTTTTGGTACCTATAGAGAAGCACTAACGGTGAAGATAAGCGGAAATATGAAAAATAACCGGAAGGGTCATTACAATATCCACTACTAAAAAGACTTTCATCCATGAAACTCAATGAATAGAAAGAATCTCAAAATCTCAAAAAAAATAAGATACTGAGCCGCATGCTTCGAGCATGACTTCCTAGATAACCTCAACTAAGAGAAAATGCTTCTAAGGAATTTTTCCACAGGTATCTCTTTTTCAACCAACACTCTCACTTCACTTCCAAATAGTCAAAACTTGATTTTAACCACTAACTAGCCTCCACTAAACTAAAAAAATCTGATGCACATAAATTGAACTACAACATACTGATACTATCTCGATACAACTATAATCCAACCAAGACTTATCCCAGTAAAAACATCCCAAGACACGAGTCATACCACTGACTCCAAATCCAATTATAACTTTCCTTTACCATCTTACACCTGGTATCCTGTCCAAACCACAAGGAAAATTAATTAAGTCTCATCCGTCCAATCTCATCACAGAGAACTTAAGGAACTGAAGCTAATCCGCTGAAAGTCCATATGGCAACCATGATACTAATCTCATAAGGGGCTATTTGGCTACACAAATAGAGATAATCAAGGAATGCAATCTATGCCAATACTGCAACCTGTTCGGATGAAAATTAAAGTAAAATTCTGAAGGACCAAGGCATTACTACTCATCACTAAACATTCCGCTCCAGGATGTCTCATCCGCCTAGAATGAAGCCATACAAAATCCAACTAGAGTATATTACTCCCACAGAGTATATCGTCAAAAAATTAAAAAGAAAACTAAGAATCTTGGTCAAATATAAAAGAACCAATACTGGGTTAGCTGGCTATCATCTTAACACTTATCAACTATTATCCATATAAAGTTAAGAAGACCCACTAAGCAACCATGGAGTAGGCTTAACTATCGTATAAATGAAATCTAAACTGAGATTAATACCAGCGAAAGCTGCATGCAAGATCTACAAAACCAAGCTAAAATTTCAATATCGAGGTTAAATCGCTCGATTTAAACTACCCAAACCAAACCTGAAGATGGGTAGGCATTCATATTGAAAGATTGTTACACCTTCCAAGTCATCATTCCAAGGTGCCAAGTCAAAACTGAACCAATAAGCCCATATCATTACCTACAATTCAAATTTACTTTATATCCAAATCTGACATATTCGTGATAAACTATACCAAGACCCAGTCAAGACATAACGAAAAAATAAAAATCTCCTTAGGGATAACCGTCGACTAAAAATTAAAGAAACCAACTCTATATCAGCTAAAGAGTAAAAAATGTAGCTACAAAATAAAAATTATATAAAAGGATGAATCACTGGCTGAAAATGCAAATCACCCACTTCATATCCATTGGAGAGCATAAACTATCAATTTATACTCAAAAACTCTCAAAGGTTGCAAACCACACTAGTAATGGAAAACTCTAGCAACTCGAAGAAATGCAACTTTGAATGACAACTAATCAATCCAACACTTCATCTCAACAAGAGTAGTCATAGGCATATATCATCAAGGAGAAACACTCCACCAAGCCCCATTAGGCCGTACAAACTCTAAAATGGGGATTTCCTAAATCCACCC
>NC_061119.1:20820248-20836303 GCF_002878395.1 Capsicum annuum | reverse complement strand
AAACTCTAAAATGGGGATTTCCTAAATCCACCCAAGAATTACATCATCGAAGAAGAAATATACCAATCTCAAAACCAAAGTCAAAGTCAAAACCACCACAAGAAAATTAACAAATCAAGATAAAGAACTTTAAATTTGCTAACTCAAGAAGTGATCACAGGAAAGACCACCTGCCTCTAACTCTCCAACAATGCTAGAAAAAACCATATCATACAAATAAAAAAGTATCCAATCTCTACATTAATAACAAGGGAACAAACCCAATAAATTCGAGAGATGAATTCATGACATCTTAACTTCAATATAAAAAATACTTTCGAGTGATGAAATCATGACACCATTGTGCTACCCAGAAGGATATCACATAGGAATATGTCTAGCACACTTGAGAAATTCAATCCCATACTCAAAATTGGTAAAGAACCTTAATTAATGTTAATAGACCCAACTTTGGTAAGAGAACTGCTCAATGAGTCGAATGCCATCCATGGGTGAGAGAGATCTATATCACGACTCGAATTCCCACTATTGAGCCTCAAAGGCTGAAGTAGTCAAGAGCTCAATTGGAGCCTTAATTGGCCCTAAAACCTTTGTCTAATGCTTAATATCTTTAACAACCATCTCTGACTCTCTAGTCTGATAAAATACTGAAACATTAGAAACATGTTCTACAGTCTCGTCCACATATATCCACATCCTCACCCATCTTGCATCATTCATCTAGGAAAGAATAGTGTCGAAGGATATGTTTGAGGTTCATAGAAATATGGACACACGATAAGGAGTCAAGAAGTGAATTCCTCAAATAACCCTATAGCCTCCCAAAGATAAGGTACAAACTTCTCTGCACTGATCCACAGGACTCTACCAGCACTTAGCTCTTGTACTAATACACCAGTGAAACCTACACTATGATACCAATTTGTCATGGTACAATTTCTTAGGTTATGATGGTGCCTACTACAACCCACCTGTAGGAAAGCCAAATTCATAGTCCGAAATGGCTAGTAACGGACTACCAAATAAAATAAGGAAAAAATGCATGATATATAACAAAAGTTCAAATACATGTAGGAATATCAAAACTTTGTGGTACTAGAACAAGATTTTCTAAGATAATAAGAATACAAATATGGAATAGATGAATAAATTACACTGATATAACTTATCTCCAAATACAATATAGAGACTAGTTTATACATAAGATGGAGAAAAGTAATACTTTGAAGTTATGAGCTCACTCTGTATCTTTGAACTATAGCTGCTCCGCATTATGAACACATCGATGGGGATAACCCGTACTATGATTTGCAGGCCGCAGAAGTGTAGAATTAGTACCAAATGAATGGTACTCAATATGCAACTACCAACTGATTTCAAAAGATAAAGCAGATATACACAACATATAAATAGAATAAAAACTACACCTAAGATTCCAGAAATCATATAACAAGCCAATGAGATAATAAGGAACAACTATCCTGTTCATATCCAATAGACTAACATAATAATGCTAAGTAAGTAATAGTGGTGCACTATCTTATTCCAACCATACTTAAGAGTTTCAACACTATACCGTATATCTCTGGCCAATATATGAATAAAGAGTAGAAGAAGAATATATAATAATATACAAGGCCAAGGAACGGATATAGAATCTGAAATATGAAGGAAAGGATATACGATAATAGCATAGCTACATACTGCTATATATATATATATATATACAAGGTCATCTCAAAGCATAGCCTATATCATCTTATCTACATTTTAAAGTCTCATAATAATCCTATTAGGATTTAATACTATCATGCTCAAGGTTTCTAATGCACATGGCTAGATATGAAATAATCATTCATAATAATAAAATTGTAAGATAGAAGAGGCCGAAAATAAACCTCAAATATCAATACTAAATAAATAACCAATTTGTCAAAAAATAGCCATAATAATGATCACATCAATGATAATAACAATATCAATAATAACGCGAGTAACCGACTATTCCAAACAACCAAATATCTAATCGGTCCTACGCATTTCACCTACCGCCCCAGGCTTGGAAAGCTAAATCAACATACAATAACACAAGGCATAGTCATCTTCCATAGCTAGGCAATTATTCCATAAAGGCTGATAGACATAGGTGCATACGGGTGATAGGTAATTCACATGTAAGAATGAAAGCAAGGTGCACAATCAATATCACAATCATCCTCTAGACTCAACCGAGTATATATATCATTATCACAATATCCTCCAGCCTTTTCGAGTATCAACATCATTATCGCAGTATCCTCCAACTTTGCCAAGTATCAATATCATCATAAAGGTATCCTCCGGTTCTATCGAGATCAATATAATCATAATGGTATCCTCTAATCTTGCCGAGTATCAATATCATCATAACAATATCCTCCGACAATGGAGGGTATCAATATCATCATAACAATATACTTCAGACTTGCCATGTATTAACATCATCATAACCTTCAATACATGTGTATAGATATATATATATAATAGGTTCACATACTTAAGTCATGTCTAAAAGAGTGCAAATCCGTAAGTCTGTTGCCTGAAATGATCTTTGTAACTAAATCATTGTAAAAATATTGAAAAGGTCGGACTATCTCACAACTGGAGTAAATAATAGTGTCAAGTTATGAAACGAAATCGATCTTGGTCAAATCTTTAAATAATAATTTAAACCACTTTTATATGTATAAATATTCCATTTAGTAGGCAATTATTATAGTAAAGAAATCCAGTGTTATCGTGAAAAGTGGGTTTTAACCCTTATTTAGGAACAACGGTGTTAGGGTTGTATTTCAGTTAGGATCACATCAATACCGATATAATAATCATAAATGTACCGAATCTATGCATGCCCTTACCAATGTTTAGTAAGTTAAATCATAAGCAACACAAACATATATGTATCCATATTCTACAACTGCATCCTCTACTGGGATAAATATTTTTTGGATATTCAATCAATATCATAACACGAACCTCAGCCCCATAATATGTCCAGAATAATGAAACTGTCGTACTCACAGCCTTGGGCCCTATAATTAAAGACAAGCCTCATATAGGCTAAAGTAAAGTGTGTGCCCCATGAGGGCTAAAGTAAATGATAAGCCCCACGAGGGCTAAAGTAAATAACAAGCTCCATGAGGGCTAAAGTAAATAATAGGTCCCATGAGGGATAAAGTAAAAGAGAAGGGAGGAAGAGTATACCTTCATGACCCATCATTCGTCGTCAAGATAATTTATCCACAGATATATGATTGTATATAACATGAATATTACAATGAATTATGAGATTCAACATTGTTAGTAGCATAGCTTCTCATGTATTCAATAAATATGCCTTCTAGATCCCTTAGTATCATGACTCACAATATTAGAAACAAGAGGGCTTTCTTGCCTACTCACTAGTTTGGTTACTAGGAAATGTATAACATTAGTAATATCATAGTACAAAGCCCAAAATAGTAGTCTTGTCAATGATTTAAATGATAACATTATTCATTGATAACATAATCCGTAGCTACACATAGCTTTGATGATAATGTAGTCAATAACCATATACATCACCTCAATACTATCACCATAACTCTTTTACTATGGTTAGGTAACATTCTCCCTAGGTCATTCTGTAAGATTTTAAAAGCGTCTAAGGTCTTTAATGGAACTATATAAATCCAACCTTAAGGTCGGTCAAGATCCTATTTCTAATCCTCAATTTTCATAATTAGGCAAACTACTCCCCAAACTAGGCTAAGATTTCTAGTTCATCTTCTAGATGTCAAGTAAGCCATGACCAATCCTAATATATGAAATTCACCTAAAAATATGAGCATTTAAGACAACACTACCAATACTATTTCAAGATCACTAGAATAGCCCGACTAAGGTTAAGCCTACTAAATATTATTCAAACACATAAACCACATCTCTAACCTAGCATGGTGTCATATCCTTGCTACAAATTCGCTTCACCTAGGAAAAAGGCAATAGAATTCAAAAAGGGTCATAAACATCCCACCCAAAACTGTTATCTAATTCCCCAAATATCAATAGTAAATACTAAGTTCTCTTATTCATAATCAAGCCTAGCATTCACATTCACATGTCATACATAACAAACATCATCTTTGAAGAATAGTCGGTAGAAGCCTACCTTAAAAATGAACTGCAAAACCTTACAACATTCATCGGATGCTCGTCTTCAATTCACAATCCCCAAAATATAATTATGCTGTCAAAAATATAACCTACTCATAAATACGAGTACAACGATATCTATGTGCCTAAAAATGACACCAAAAAACCCTAGTGAGTTCGACTTACGAAAAACATATTTTCGAGGCCAACCCAACATTCACACATTATCAAGGAATCATAACCCTCAAGAAATGGGTACAGAAAAGCTAATTTTGGGCTAAAATAAAGGCCTAAGTGAATTTAGAGTTTTGGGTCAAGAACTAAGAAATTCATCAATAATGTGATGAAATCTTATCTTAATCCGGATGATAATAGCGATAATAGATGATAATCAAGATCCTAAGTCACACTCAATTTTCAGTTATCATACCCATTTAGGGTTTTAGGATATAAAAAATGAAGGGAAAATACCCAAATTTGAGACCTTAAGGTCTATTTATAGAAACCTAACCCCCAATGAAGTGGTGCGGTATCCCCCTAACAGCAAAATCAAAAACTTATTTTGATCTCTGAACTCATTCAAAATAAAAATATCATGATCCAATAGTGAAATTTGAGAGTAACCCATATTTCAAAACCATTGAATCATCAAAACTGTCATTTGAAATCATTTTGGAAAAAATTGGTGCCGACACCTAGTGTTTCATTTTTCATAAAATCTGCTCAATAACCCAAAATATATTCGAGAGCCTTGGGACCTGAACCAAGAATTCCTCTAGCCTAAAGCGATGTTCTGGATGTGATGGCAAAGTAAAATTTGGTATCTGAGATCGTTTCATTGAAGTTTTCACCCATTGGTTATTTGGGACAAGAGAAGACTTCAAACTAGGGAATTGGTTCTAAAAATCAAACAAACTGCCCGGTAATCAAACTGTCAATCCCAGTAAATCATAAATGACTTGTGGCAGCTATGGAGAAGCCCTAATGGTGAATAAATGTAGAAATATGAAAAATAACCAGAAGGATCATTACATCGCTTTATTCATTAGGCATGCTTGAAACATTTTCTCAAGGATGGACGTTAATTTTCCTAAACCTTTGGACAAACTATATCGTTATAAAGAGTTATTCTATATATAATTATAACAACCCGAGATCCTATCCTGAGACATCACACGGTGCTTATGGACCTGAAAGACCACAAGCTAACCTTTTTTTGATATCTGTACCTGTACACTACATAATATCTGAAAAAATGCAGAAACTTGCCTAAGGTTCAATACATCTATATATACTCTACGCTGAAAACTGAATACTAATAAATCCATCTAAAAAGCCTCTAACTGTCTAAACTGTGGAGTTGATGGGACTTGTCCCCAACTAACTCCGTCAACAGAAAATAAACAAAGTCTGAAACAATAGTAGTAAATTGAGACTCATCCTCGAAGGAAGAGGACTCACTGATACTGCTGCTGACTGGGACCAAACTACTAAGGATAAACTAGATCCTGCTCCTTTGAGCCTATGGTGTCAAATAAAACACCATAGCACAAATGCATCAGTCCAAAAATGTACCGAGTATGTAGATGGGGTAGGCTAATGCAAGGGTTCATGCATGCGCAATATCTAAACTGAATAATCATGAACTTACCACATTAGAACACATACATAGAACATAATTATCACAACTCTAGATACTAAAACTAAGATACCACTTTACTGTAGACTAAACTCACTACTGACACTGAGATACTGAATCACTGACCCATCTAATACTGATAATTGAGGGTCTAGATGTGCTTACATGAATGACTTAATTCTTAGACTTACTACTTTCGACTGACAGGATTAGAGATCAACCTTTCTAATAGATGATTTTGGAAGCTTTATCAATGATAAGAAATATGTTTATATCTGAATCAAACAACAAAAATACTCAATAGAAATCTGATACTATGATTAAGCCTATCTGACGGCATATCTCTAAATATGATACCAAATAACTGTATGTGAGACCAAGTCTATCTGATGGGATGGTCCATAAATCAATGGAACTATCTGAGTTCCTCACAATGATAGATGACTGTATCTGACAGACCTGATTTTTGAAGACTGATTATGAAACTGAGACTGAATCTGAAACTAAAACTGTGAGAAGTAGTCACTTAACTGACATGCCCCAACCTACCATAGGTGGGTTCCAACATATGCCCCAGTTAGAAGGGTATCGTTACCGTACTAGTGGTAAAGACAACTCTATGTGACCCTCATCTAGCAGGTCCTCAAACGATAATGGTGGAGCCCTCATCTAGCATGTCAAGCCACCTGATCAACCCTCATCTAAAAGATATGATGTCTCTCATCCACCCTCAACTAACAGGTGTGATGTCTCAACCTATGCGGCTACGTAGTTCTGGAACACAAGGATTGCTTCTAAGAAACACACCCTCTACTAGTACGTGAGATCCCATCCTTGAGCTCTCTCGGTGCTAGTTTTGACTCCTAACTGAAAGACTCAGAAATGAATTCTCAACTAAACACTGGCTGAACTGAATTTGACACTGATCATATTACTCAAAAGTTCAGACTGAGTTACGCTGAGATCACTTATTTCTATATCTGACAGAAAAGATATTAAATCATGGTATCTGATTGACAATATAGAGCTTGAATGAATTACTTGAATTGCTTCTGAGATTAGGATTGAATCACTTGAATACTATTAGAACTGAGCAGATTACAGGTCTGAGGCTAGGGTAATAGTGATATAGAGATTACAGAGATAACTAAAATTACTGAGCTTTATTAAGCTTCGCACTTGTCTGAGGAAATAGAGTTCTATAGTTCACTGAGTTTTGAGAATCATGGCTTAATTGGAATTATCGAGAAACTGACATAGGCTCTAGACAACAGCTCTATTTTCAGGTATAAATACCCCCAGGACTCGATAACATAAAAGTAAGACATAATAATTCTTCATCACAAATCATTCATGCATCATCACGATCATCTATTCATCACTACAATCATTTATTTCTCATTACAAGAATTCATTCATCATTACAATCATTCATGTATTATCACAATCGTTAAAGAATCACTTCAAGTAATTGGGCATCATAACATACTTTCCCTCTCAATATCCTTAGGATATCACATTAAGTATTTAGGAAACATAGACCTCTATTCATCATCACAACCACCAAAGGGTCACTCCAAACCTTTAAGGATCATCAACATCGGTTCATTATCATATACTAGCCTAGGGAAGACATACTATTAGATTATACCCCATTCAACGAGATCTGACATCGAGTACTTCATACCTATATCGGTCTTGTTATGTATTTGGATATCACTTGATTTGGGGGAAACTTCATACTAACACGTCACTATTTACTTGCTAACCACTTGACATGTATTAAAATCTTAGCATATATCAAAGATCACAAAATCAGGGAATTTATAACCATCATATCTCGACATGTTCCTTTGTTCCCTAGGGTCTTTCCACAACTACTAGACACGACCGATTTTACACCTACTTGGGGATTTCATGCTATCTTGGCAAATTTTACTCACTAAGGCATTTTATCAAATACTAGGCATGCATGGACTAGCTCATAATTTGGAGTTTCCTATTCAATATACTATAGCGGCCCTTATGCATCACCTAAGCTCTTTATCAAATCTATGGGGAACGTTCTTCACTTATTCAACCATTTCTACACCCAAAAGTCGTGAACATATCACATGGAAAAATAACTTCAAGATGGTGTATTACAAACATCTCATGAATTCCACATACCAGAGTCAAATCTCATAAAGTTTGTAGGCAAACATAAATCAAAACTCAATAAGACATTAAACATCCATTTCAACTCATACAAATCATTAACAACTCATAAACATAAAAATCTTTTAGTTTTAAAAAGGGTTCTTGAGCATCTTGGATGAAAGGGACCCAAGAATCAACATCTACATACCTTATCCTTTGAAATTGGATGAACTTTAGTGCTTTAAACTTTATCCACACTTGAAATAAATAAATTCTTGAAGCCTACATTATGAGGAACTTGATTCTTGAAGAAACCTTGAAGATTTATGGATGATTTTTGGAATATTAAGGTTCTTGATTTAAACCCTAGTTATACTCTCTTGAGAGAGTTGAAAAAGAAAATGACTGAATTAGGGTTTGAATGGGGGTTCCTCATATTTATAGAGGCTCAAAAAGGGTGGTAAATGACCAAGACACCCTTGCAAAAACTCCCTTGAATTGCTGGAAAAATATAATTGACGCCATCAGTGATAGGCCGTCAAGTTCGTGATAGGCCATCACAAATGGTCGTCACGAAAGGGGTCCAGATTCTTGATTTTCTGTCCAGGGCTGACGATGTCATCAGAAATGTCATCAGAATGTGACGACGTCATCATAAAGGGTGTCAGAGCTGTGATAGCCCGTCATAAATGTCGTCACAGTTTTCCATCTTGACATGCTGGAGTATAATGGGCAAACTCTTTGCTCCGATATCGGATTTAGGTGAAATTGGTATCATTGGAAAGCTAATTCAAAGATCTTTCATTTGATATATAGAAAACCACCCAGTTCTTACCCAAATTTTGATGGTCACTAAAACTTGAACGATAGGAAAGTTTTCAACTCGTTCATAAGTTAGGGGACCTCTATGATCTTAATTCATGCTCAAATATATTCCCACACGATTTAAAAGTATTTCATACTTGGGAGGATATTTTTTAAATATTTTGACTCGAATTTTCTCTTTACTAAATACGCTCTAAGGCTCATACTGGAAGAGAATTTTGCGGAGCATTACGTTATCTCCCCCCTTGAGAACATTTGTCCTCGAATGTCGTTTGATAGATTGAGAATAAGGATCAACAAAGCTTACTGAAGAAATGGAAACATCTCAAATCTGGACTATGCAACTGGAACAACTGACATACAGAGTTCTCACACTGGGTATGCATATATGACGAATAGAATACTCGACTGATGATACTCATTGCTGCATTCTCATAATACACATTTATATCTGATGATTGGACTCATAACTGGGATGATATCATGAATACACAACTGAACACACGCTGACAAGTTGAACTTTTTCTACTTAATGTGCATATCTAATGAATGAATGTCCGGCTAAGCTGACTTTTTAAAGCACAACTTGATAATGCAACAATGATTGATGCTAACTTTATAAGGAAAATCTAAACATGCATCGAGATGAATCTAATGGAATGCAACATCATAGTACCATAGGGTATCTCCCCCTTGGGACTTTATGTCCCTCTAACCACACTTCGCTAAAATACAGGACCGGCGCGTAGGGCACTTACAGATTGGGTTATAATTCACCGATCAAGATCTGAAACTTATGCATAACTCATGCTAACATATAAGCTCAAAATGAGAGCAAAGGATCTATCAATGCATAACATAAAAATAAAGGGCTCATAACCTACCCGGGTGAATTTCAGGGGATCTTTCCCGATCAAGGCGAGCCTGAAGTACATACAATCTATTATGAGCTGAAAGATGACTATGATGACTTCGGGGACCTGTCTTAGGACAGTCTTGAACTTTGTGACTGGTCTCACCATATCCAAAGCACACATCACTACCGGCTCTACACATACCCTTATGATTCTTACCATATTCTTCGTACAATGGGTAGGTACAAACAACACTAGTACTACTCTGGGCTTTGGAGCTTCGCGCTCCCTCAAATCTGACACCCCCAAATGCAGGTGCGAGTACACTAGCTGAAGATGGAGTTGGAGCTAAAAATTTCTGACTATACTGAGAACTACTACCACCTTAAGACCCTAACTACGAGAAACCACGACTACCTATTTTGACTCTCTTACTCACTCTCCCTCTCTCCTTCACCTTATCTGCCTCAATCTATTGCACATGAATCATTAGTCTAGAAAGATCCATATCTCTATTAAGCATGGCAGCTCTACACTCTTTCAACACATCACTTGTTACCCCAGTCAAGAACTTACTCATACCCGCTCTAGGGTCAGCTATCATGTCGGAAGCATACTTAGCTAATTGGTTAAACTTAAGACAATACTCTTTCACTGTCATGGAGCTTTGCCTTAGGCTTATAAACTCTTCTACCTTATCTTCTCTCATTTCAAGCGGGAAAAACCTATCTAGAAAGGCACTCTGAAACTCTAGCCAAGTCACAAAAACTGCATTCACCCCTTTACTTTTATCCCACATGACTACCCAATCATGAGCAATATCTTTCAACCTATAAGATACTAACTCAACACTCTCCTCCTCTTACGTATGCATAATCTGGGTGATCTTCTTCACCTCCTCAAGAAACAACTACAGATACTCACCTACTGCTGACCCAAAGAATTCAGGCGGGTTTATTTTCATGAAGCTTCTAATCTTTGCTGGGCAGAATTCCCATCTTGCTGAGGTAGGACTATAGCCTGACGGTTGCCGTGAACATTAGTCACCGCCTGGGCTAGCACCTAGAAAGCTTCCCAAAACTCTGCATGTGACACACTCTCATTTTCAGGATCTACTGGCTGAGGGGGCTGATCATCAATCCTATGGACAAAGTCTCTGCGAGGAGGCATACTCAGTAAATGAAAAAATAAAGTGGATTAGACTGAGGACCAACTTGAGCTCATGCTCACTCACACGAAATGATCACTGAAAGAAGAGGAACTGTTCCAAAGAACATCATATAGCCTCTTGTATATAAATGTGGCGCGCTATACATCCATGTACAAGAATCTACTAGATATGACTTTTTAGACTCCCTAGGATACTCTTGAACCTTAGGCTCAGATACCAAGTTTATTACGCCCCAAGATCCCATCCCGAGATGTAACACAGTACTTATGGACCCGAAGGACCACAAGCTAACCTTTTTTTGATATATGTACATGTACACTGCATAATATCTAAAAAAAATATGGAAACATTCCATAAGGTTCAACACATCTATAAATACTCAAAGCTGAAAATTGAATACTAATACATCCGTCTGAAAAAGCCTCTAACTGTCTGAACTGTGGAGTTGATGGGATATGTCCCCAACTAACTCCGTCAACAGAAAATACACAAAGTCTGAAATAATAGTAGTAAACTGAGACTCATTCTCGAAAGAAGAGGACTCAATGCTACTGCAGCTGACTGGGACAAGACTACTAAGGATAAACTGGATCCTGTGTCTCTGAACCTACGGTGTAAAATAAAATACCATAGGGCAAATTTGTCGTACAAAAATGTACCGAGTATGTAGACGGGGTAGGTTAATGCAAGTGTTTATGTAAGCGCAATATCTAAACTGAATAATCATGAAAATGATGCATTAGAACACATACATGAATGCACAGAACATGAACACAATTATCGCAACTCTAGATACTAAAACTCAGATACCACTTTACTGCAGACTGAACTCACTACTAACACTGAGATACTGAATCACTGACTCGTCTGATACTAATAACTGTGGATCTGGATGTGCTTACATCAATGAATGAATTCTTA
The DNA here is from genome assembly GCF_002878395.1 of Capsicum annuum. Lineage (NCBI taxonomy): Eukaryota > Viridiplantae > Streptophyta > Magnoliopsida > Solanales > Solanaceae > Capsicum > Capsicum annuum. The sequence goes on along the minus strand of NC_061119.1, from coordinate 20,824,581 downwards.
AACTTACTGCTTTCGACTGACAGGATTAGAGATCAACCTTTCTAATAGATGATTTTAGAAGCTTTATCAATGATAAGAAATATGATTATATCTGAATCTGACAACCAGAATACTCAATAGAAATCCGATACTGTGATCAAGCCTGTATGATGGCATATCTCTGAATATGATATCAAATAACTGTACGTGAGACCAATTCTATCTGATGGGATGGTCCATAAATCAATGGAACTATCTGAGTTCCTCACAATGATAGATGACTATATCTGACAGTCCTAATTTCTGAAGACTGATTCTAAAACTGAGACTGAATCTGAAACTAAAACTGTGGGAAGTAGTCACTTAACCAACATGCCCTGATCTACCATAGGTGGGGTCCAACCTGTGCCCTAGTTAGAAGGGTGTCATTACCACACCACTGGTAAAGACAACTCTATGTGACCCTCTTCTAGCAGGCCCTCAAATGAGAATGGTGAAGCCCTCATCTTGCAAGTCAAGCCACCTCATCTACCCTTATCTAGCACGTATGATATCTCTCATCCACCCTCAACTAACAGGTTTGATGTCTTAACCTACAGTGGCTACGTAGTTCTAGAGCACAAGGATTGCTTCTAAAAATTACACCCTCTACTGGTAGGTGAGATCCCATCCTTGAGATCACTCAATGCTAGTTTCTACTCCCAACTGAAAGAATCAGAACTAAATTCTCAACTGATCACTGGCTTAACTGAATTTGACACTGATCATATTACTCAAAAGGTCAGACTGAGTTACGCTGAGATCACTTATTTCTGTATCTGATGGAAGAGATATCGAATCATGGTACCTAACTGACGATACAGATCTTGAATAGATTACTCGAATCGCTTATGAGATTAGTCTTGAATCACTCGAATACTATTCAAACTGAGTTGATTACAGGTCTGAAGCTAGGTTACTAGCGATACAGAGATTAGAGAGATAACTGAGATTACCGAGCTTTATTAAGCTTCGCACTTGTCTGAGGAAACAGAGTTCTATAGTTTACTGAGTTTTGAGAATCATGGCTCGATTGGAATTATCGAGAAACTGACATAGGCTCTAGACAACAGTTCTATTTTTGGGTATAAATACCCCAAGACTCGATAACATAAAAGTAAGACATAATCATTCTTCATCACAAATCATTCATGCATCATCACGATCATCCATTCATCACTACAATCATTTATTCATCATTACAAGTATTCATTCATAATTACAATCATTCATGTATTATCATAATCGTTAAAGAATCACCTCAAGTAGTTGGGCATCATAACATACTTTCCTTCTCAAGATCCTTAGGATATCTCATTAAGTATTTAGGAAACATAGACCTCTACTCATCATTACAACTACCAAAGGTTCATTCCAAACCTTTAAGGATTATCAACATCGGTTCATTATCATATACTAGCCTAGGGAAGACATGCTATTAGATTATACCCCATTCAACGAGATCTTACATCAAGTACTTCATACCTATATCGGTCTTGTCATGTATTTGGATATCACTTGATTTGGTGGAAACTTCATACTAACACGTCACTATTTACTTGCTAACCACTTGACATGTATTAAAAGCTTAGCATATATTAAAGAGCACAAAATCAAGGAATTTACAACCATCATATCTTGAGTTGTTCCTTGTTACCTAGGGTCTTTCGACAACCACTAGACACGACCGATTTTACACCTACTTGGGGATTTCATGCTATCTTGGAAAATTTCACTCACTAAGGCATTTTATCAAATACTAGGCATGCATGGACTAGCTCACAATTTGGAGTTTCCTATTCAACATACTATAGCGGCCCTTATGCTTTACCTAAGCTCTTTATCAGACCTATGGGGAACGTTCTTCACTTAATCAACCATTTCTACACCCAAAAGTCGTGAACACATCACATGGAAAAACAACTTCAAGAGGGTCTATCACAAACATCACATGAATTCCACATAATAGGGTCAAAGCTCATAAATTTTGTAGGCAAACATAAATCAAAACTCAACAACACATTAAACATCCATTTCAACTCATACAAATAATTAACAACTCATAAACATAAAAATCTTTTAGTTTTAAAAAGGGTTCTTGAGCTTCTTGGATGAAAGGGACCCAAGAATCAACATCTACATACCTTAACCTTTGAAATTAGATGAACTTTAGTGCTTGATACTTTATCCACACTTGAAATAAATAAATTCTTGAAACCCACACTATGAGGAACTTGATTCTTGAAGAAACCTTGAAGATTTATGGATGATTTTTGGAAGATTAGGGTTCTTGATTTAATCCCTAGTTATACTCTCTTGAGAGAGTTGAAAAAAAGCGATTGAATTAGGGTTTGAATGAGGGTTCCTCAATTTATAGAGGATCAAAAATGGTGGAAAATGACCAAAATACCCTTGCAAAAACTCCCTTGAATTGCTGGAAAAATATACTTGACGCTATCCGTGACAGGCCGTCAGGTTCGTGATAGGCCGTCACGAATGGTCTTCACAAAAGGGGTCCAAATTCTTGATTTTCTGCCTAGGGATGATGATGTCATCAGATATGTCGTTAGAATATGACGACGTCGCAAAAAGGGTGTCAAAAACGTAACAGCCCGTTAGAAACGTCGTCACCATTTTCCAGCTTGACGTACTGGAGTAAAATGAGCATAACTCTTTGCTCCAATATTGGATTTGGGCAAAATTGGTATCGTTTGAAAGATAATTCAAAGATCTTTCATTTGATATATTAAAAAACCACCCAGTTCTTAATATACAACGAGTTATGGTAGATTGAAGTTGACACAAATTTTGATGGTCACTAAAACTTGAATGATGGGAAAGTTTTCAACTCGTTCATGAGTTAAGGGACCTCTATGATCTTAACTCATGCTCAAATAGATTCCCACATGATTTCAAAGTATTTCATACTTGGGAGGATATTTCATAAACAGTTTGACTCGGATTTTCGCTTTACCAAATACGCTCTGAGGTTCAGACTGGAAAAGGATTTTGTGGGGCATTACAATAATGCACTCCTTTTATCATATGAGAGAAGTTAGTCTTTCCGATTCTTCCGTAACCCTTCTTGGATCTGGATCACAATATACTGACGACTTTTGTCCTTGAAATCATTCTATTTCATATTCACCGATCTGAGGAGGAGGTCAGTATGTTTATAGATAAACATTTGCTCTCGTTGTAGTGCATCTACATCGTTGGGGGCCAACAAACATTGATGCAAGTCTCCAACCAAAAAATAACAGAGATTATCCACCTAATAAAGAACACCACAATTGAAAAAGATGAACCGTAATTACTGTAACCTTTTGAAAACTTCATACTTATAACTCTTGAAATAATAGATCTATTTCACCAATTATCCGCACCCCTCTACAAATGGTATCAAAGCCCAGTTATTTAAAAAATACACCAGTAGCATATATGTTTGAATTCAGATTGGATTGGAATAATTATGAGAAGACCATTTAAAAACAGAGAAACTTTTAGAAAAATTAAAGAATCTTTAATTAGTAATTATTCAGAATATCTAAATTTAAATAAAACAAAAGAAAACCCACAAAGATTAGCCTACCTAATTACCTTAATATCTACTATTGAAGCAAAATTAATAATCCATTTAAAATCTACAAGAATGAGACACATACCACCTAATTATGATAAAATCAGATTTAGATATCCATAAAAATATTATAAATATGGTTTAAATGAATAAAGTACAAAAATACAAAGAACTAAAACAAATTATTTTTGAAAAATGTATAGAATTAAAAATAAGAATAGAAAGACTACATTATAATATATTTGCCAGAGTTAGTGAAAACTCAATAAATGCACAAAAAGATGAAATATCAAAATTAGAATCACAAATAGATAGTTTAGAATATATATATCAACATGAACTATTTACAATAAAATAAACAAAGAAGAATTTATAATAGATGAAAAAATATATGAAAATCACGAAGGATTAAAAATAAAAATAGTATTTTCTAATCTAGGAAGAAGACATAAGAAAATAGGTGAACATTTATATTTAATGTTAGAAAAAGAAGAATTAAAATTAGAAGATAAATTGACAGCTATGATAAGAATAGAAAGAGAAAATGAAGAAATAGATAGAAAAAGGAAATAGAAAAAATAAATAACAAACTACAGAAGAAATACAAAAAATAGAAGAAACTAAAAATAGTAGGATTGCTAAATTAGAAAAAGAACTACAAATGTTAAGATATTTGTATGAGTAAAGACAAAAGGAAAAGGAAGAAAAAGATAAAGAACAAAAATTACTAAACGA
>NC_061119.1:20814313-20817248 GCF_002878395.1 Capsicum annuum | reverse complement strand
ATATGACAAATGGACACCAAAACAAATAGTTAGTAAAAATTATAACTTTTTAGACCTAGACTGTGTAATAGATACAGAAAAAACAATACAATTATGGATAGGATATATGACAAAACAATTATTAGATAATAATATAAACATAACAGATGCACCAGAATATATAAAAAGAACACTAATAGGAACAGTGAAATCATGGTTTTCAAATTTAACTGAAAATAGCATAAAGGTATTAAGAACTAATAAACCTACAGAAGGAACATCATCAACAACAACTAAACTAACACCTTAGAATTATTAAAAAAATATGAAACAGCTATAAAAGATGAATTTGGTAGTATGAAAACAATAGAAGAAGAACAAAATGAAGAAAAAGGTACAAATAGGAATTTAATGTTAAAATTAGCAATATGTAATATGTGTTATATAGATGAATATACTTGCGCATTTAAAGAATATTATTATAAAGGAGCATATAATATAGAAGACAGTAAAAAAATAAGAAAATTATATTTTAACATATTACCCGAACTATTTAGTTCAAAGATAATAAAGAGTTGGGAAGAAGCAAAAATAGTAGATACTATAGGAGCAAGAATAAAATTTTACAACAATGGTATAGAAACTTATGTGAAAAATATAGAGAAAATTAAAAATGAAAAAAACATTGATAAGAAATTTAACATGTTGCAAAGATAAAATAGCACCCCAATTCGAATGCGAAGAAAGATATTATAAGAAAAGAAAAAGACATAAGAAATATAAGAAATATATAAAAAATCAAAATATAAATTCAAGAAACCAAGAAAAAGATAATATGTAAAAAATTATAAATACAAAAGACCTTATAGAAAAAAGAAATCTATAAAAGAATGTACTTGTTATAACTGTGAAAAATTAGAACGTTTACCTAGAGATTGTAAATTACCTAAAAATTCAAAAAATAAACAAATATCAGAAATAAAAATATTAAATATAGAATATATGCAGATTGATTATATAGATTATGAATTAGAAAGTGAGGATAGTATATATGAAATTTCAGAAAATGAAATAGATAATGAAAAAGATAGTGAAATAGATGAATCAAATGACTGAAAAAGATATAAAAATAATAACAAAGGAAGAATATTTAAATGATGAATGAATAGACCGAAAAATAATATTTGACAGTAACATATTTGATGAAATAAAAGAAAAAGAATTACACTTAAGTGTAGAAAAATATTTAAAATATCAACAATAAAAAATATATTTACTTGGAAAAAAGAAGAATATTATTTAGTAAGCCAAAAGGAACATGTAATATACTGTAAATATGCAAAAGGTAAAGCTAGTATACCACTACTAACAAAAAAAATAATTAATAAAGTGATAAACAATATAAAAAGTAGAGACCCAATAAAATATTTACGCCTTGGAGGTACAGAGATATTAATAAAATCATGTTTTAGAGAAGGATTAGATACACCAATAAAATTATATTTAGCAGATGATAGAATTATAAAACCTATAGAAAAAAGCATAATAACTGCCATAAAAGGAAATTTAATATACCAAAAATTTAGATTTATAATAAGTGCAAATTATTCAGTAGCGGTAACAAATAAAAATATAGATAAATCATTAGTATTATATTGGAAAAGGATGGAAAAAACATAAAACTACTATAAAAATTTAATTAATAGATAAAAATAGCATAATAACCCACAAACCACTAACATATAATTTTGACGATTTAAAAGAATTTAAAATGCCTATAGTTGAATTATTAGAAAAACAATATATACAAAAAAGTAATAGTAAACATAATAGTCCAGCATTTATAGAAAATAAACATAGTGAACAAAAAAGAGGAAAAAGTAGAATGGTTGTTGACTATAGAAATTTAAATGCCAAGACTATGACATATAATTATCCAATACCAAATAAGATATTAAAAATAAGACAAATACAGGGATATAATTATTTTAGTAAATTCAATTATAGGATTTTACCATTTAAAGTTAGAAGAAGAATCTAAAGAATTAACCGCATTTACGGTACCACAAGGATTTTATGAATGGAACGTATTACCATTTGAATATAAAAATGCACCAGGTAGATATCAACATTTTATGGATAGTTATTTTAAATAATTATCTAATTATATAGTATACATAGATGATATATTATTATATACAAAAACTAAAGAAGAACATTTAAAATTATTAGGACAATTTACAGATATAATAGAAAAATCAGGAATAAGTCTAAGTGAAAAGAAAGCTGAAATTATGAAAAATCAGATAGAATTTTTAGGAATACAAATAGATAAGAGTGGAGTAAAAATGCAACAACATATAAAACAAAAAATAATAAATTCGAAAGAAGAATTAGATACAAAAAAGAAATTATAATCATTTTTAGGATTAGTAAACCAAGTAAGGGACTATATTCCAAAATTAGCAGAAACTTTAAAACCACTACAGAAAAAAATTAAAAAAGGATGTACAATATAACTATAATGAAGAAGATAAAAAACAAGTTCAAAAATAAAATTACTTTGTAAAGAATTACCAAAACTACAATTTCCAGATAAAAATAGAAAATTTATATATATAGTAGAAGCAGATGCTAGTGAATGTAGTTATGGAGGAGTACTTAAATACACATATGAAGCAGAAAAATTAGAACACCATTGTAGATACTACTCAGGTACGTTCAATGAAACATAAATAAAATGGGAAATTAATAAGAAAGAATTATGTTCATTATATAAATGTTTGTTAGCATTTGAGCCATATATTGTATATAACAAGTTTATTGTACGAACGGATAATACACAGGTACACTGGTGGATAACAAAGAAAATACAAAATTCAATTACAACAAAAGAGATTCGGAGACTAGTCTTGAATATATTAAATTTCACATTTATAATTGAAGTAATTAGCAC
>NC_061119.1:20722493-20811313 GCF_002878395.1 Capsicum annuum | reverse complement strand
CTATGTATATTTAGAATTTTGGAAAATAGATATAAAATATATACAATTTCTTAGTAAAAATATAAAAGAGTTAATAAGATTAAAACAAAGAACTAGAAAATATTATAATAAAATTTTTAATCAATTTTAAATGATTGATAATCTTAAAGTCTTAATCTTATATATACTTAGAGATATAGATATTATAGATATTAAGAAAATAATATTAGAAAAAGTATTAGATTATGAAATTGAAACCATAAATTAGATAGCACAGTTATACTTGGATAATTATCCAGATGGATATTATTCAGATTAAGAGATGTTAGAATATATTAGAAAAACTAGAGAAAATCAAGATAATCTAAATGAATAAATTAATTATAGAAACCGAATTAGAAAAATAATGGAGAATCTAAAATAAAAATTAATATGGATAGAATAAACCTTAGAAAATTTAGGAAAAAGTACATGTGGCAGTTTATATAATGTAAAAAACTCGCTACGAGAAGAACAACACAAGATAATAAATAACATTGAAAATCTAGAATTATATATACATTACAGTACAATTAGGATAAATTATTATACAGAAATCTGTAACTCTGCAATTACTACAGGATAAAATGCTAGACTACGAATATTTAAAATATTGGAGACAAAATATGAATGAAATAATATTATTAGAATATCACCCCACAAGATATGAATATCGGTAACACTAACATAAACAGACTTAAATTAAAAATATATAGAGAAGTTAAGAAATATCCACGCACAAAGAAAAATAGATTCATTATACATATAATAGATCTATTTCACAATAGATCTATTTCACCAGTTATCCGCACCCCCTACAAATGGTATCAGAGCCCAGTTATTTAAAATATACACCAGTAGCATATATGTTTGAATTTAGATTGGATTGGATTAATTATGAAAAGACCAGTTAAAAACATAGGAGCTTTTAGAAAAATTAAAGAATCTTTAATTAGTAATTATTCAGAATATATAAGTATAAATAAAACAAAAGAAAACCTAAAAAGATTAGTCTACCTAATTACCTTAATCTCTAGTATTGAAGCAAAATTAATAATCCATTTAAAATTTAGAAGAATGAGACACATACCACCTAATTATGATAAAATCAGATTTAGATATCCACCAAAATATTATAAATATGATTTAAATGAATAAAGTATAAAAATACAAAGAACCAACACAAATTATTTCTGAAAAACTTAACAAATTAAAAATAAGAATAGAAAGACTACATTATAATATATTTGCCGGAGTTAGTGAAAACTCAATAAATGCACAAAAAGATGAAATATCAAAATTAGAATCACAAATAGATAGTATAGAATATATATATCAACATGAATTATTTACAATAAAATGAACAAAGAAGAATTTATAATTGATGAAAAAATATATGAAAATCACGAAGGATTAAAAATAAAAATAGTATTTTCTAATCTAGGAAGAAGATATTAGAAAATAGGTGAACATTTATATTTAATGTTAGAAAAAGAAGAATTAAAATTAGAAGATAAATTGATAGCTATGGTAAGAATAGAAAGAGAAAATGAAGAAATAGATCGGAAAAACGAAATAGAAAAAATAAAATAACAAACTACAGAAGAAATACAAAAAATAGTAGGATTGCTGAATTAGAAAAAGAACTATAAATGTTAAAAGATTTGTATGAAGAAAGACAAAAAGAAAAGGAAGAAAAAGATAAAGAACAAAAATTACTAAACTAGATAAATCAATTTAAAGAAAAATTAGAAATAAAAAATAAAGAAATAAAAAACAAGATTAGAAATAAATAATAGAGACGTTGAAGAGACAGATAATTATGATTCAGAAGATAGTGAAACATATACAAAAATATTAACAAATACAAAAAATTTAGAAATCAATGAAAAACAAGAATTAATTAATGAAGAAAACTTAGAAAATATCAACACAGAAATAAATATTCTTGATAAAAAAGAAGATGAAAATATAAAACTAGAACATCAGAAATAAGAAAACCTACATATTATAAGAATAAGTTTAAAAGATATAATCTAAAGAATGAATATAACAAATGGACACCAAAACAAATAGTTAGTAAAAATTATAACTTTTTAGACCTAGACTGTGTAATAGATACAGAAAAAATAATACAATTATGGATAGGATATATGACAAAACAATTATTAGATAATAATATAAACATAACAGATGCACCAGAATATATAGAAAGAACACTAATAGGAACAGTGAAATCACGGTTTTCAAATTTAACTGAAAATAGCAAGAAGGTATTAAGAACTAATAAACCTACAGAAGGAACATCATTAACAACAACTAAACTAACACCTTAGAATTATTAAAAAAATATGAAACAGCTATAAAAAATGAATTTGGTAGTATAAAAACAATAGAAGAAGAACAAAATGAAGAAAAAGGTACAAATAGGAATTTAATGTTAAAATTAGCAATATGTAATATGTGTTATATAGATGAATATACTTGCGAATTTAAAGAATATTATTATAAAGGAGCATATAATATAGAAGAAAGTAAAGAAATAAGAAAATTATATTTTAATAAATTACCCGAATCATTTAGTTCAAAGATAATAAAGAGTTGGGAAGAAGCAAAAATAGTAAATACTCTAGGAGCAAGAATAAAATTTTTACAACAATGGTATAGAAACTTATGTGAAAAATATAGAGAAGAATTAAAAATGGAAAAAACATTGATAAGAAATTTAACATGTTTAAAGATAAAATAGCATCCCAATTCGAATGCGAAGAAAGATATTATAAGAAAAGAAAAAGACATAAGAAATGTAAGAAATATAAGAAATCAAAATATAAATACAAGAAACCAAGAAAAAAATATTATGTAAAAAATTATAAATACAAAAGACCTTATAGAAAAAATAAATCTATAAAAGAATGTACTTGTTATAATTGTGGAAAATTAGGACATTTAGTTAGAGATTGTAAATTACCTAAAAATCCAAAAAATAAACAAATATCAGAAATAAAAATAGAAAATATAGAATATATGCAGATTGATTATATAGATTATGAATTAGAAAGTGAGGATAGTATATATGAAATTTCAGAAAATGAAATAGATAATGAAATAGATAGTGAAATAGATGAATCAAATGACTGAAGAAGATATAAAAATAATAACAAAGGAAGAATATTTAAAAGATGAAGGAACAGACCAAAAAATAATATTTGACAGTAACATATTTGATGAAATAAAAGGAAGAATTACACTTAAGTGTAAAAAAAATATATTTAAAATACCAATAATAAAAAATATAATTACTAGGAAAAAAGAAGAATATTATGTAGTAAGCCAAAAGGAACATGTAATAGACTGTAGATATGCAAAAGGTAAAACTAATACACCACTAGTAACAAAAAGAATAATTAATAAATAGATAAACGATATAAAAAGTAGAGACCAATAAAATATGTACACCTTGGAGGTACATAGATATTAATAAAAGCATGTTTTAGAGAAAGAATAGATACACCAATAGAATTATATTTAGCAAATGATAGAATTATAAAACCTATAGAAAAAAAGCATAATAACTGCCATAAAAGGAAATTTAATATATCAAAAATTTAAATTTATAATAAGTGCAAATTATTCAGTAGCGGTAACAGATAAAAATATAGATAAATCATTAGTATTATATTGGAAAATATCAGGAATAGAATTAACCCCAGGAAGTAAAATATTTACAGCAAGATGCAAAAATTTATATGTATTAACAAGAAAACATAAAATAACAGGAAAAAATAAGATTAACAAAATACGAATAGCAAGTCCATTTGAACAAATTGTAAAAACAATAGATAATAATGATTGTAACTATAGAGACATAGATATTGAAGAAAATTTAGAAATAATAAATGATAGAATCAGTAAAACGAAAAGAATAGTTGATGAAAAACCAAAATCATCAAGCTCATCAAAAAGAACAAGTTATGAAACAAATTCAACAAATAATTTAAACTAATATTACATAACAGGAAAGGTAAATGAAAAACAATATTTAATACTCTTAAATACATGACAAAAAGAAAATTATATAGCAAAATACCTAGTAAAAAATGAAGAAATAAAAACTGATAATAATATATGCCCAGATCTACCAAGAAGTTTAATAAATATTTAAAATATAGCAGCAAAAGAAATAATAATAGGAATTAGAAAAATAAAAATAGAATTTGAAGTAAAGGAAGAAATGCAAAAGACAGACATAATATTAGGAATAAAATGGCTAGAACAAGTAAAACCATATAATATAGAACATACACAATTAACCTTAACATATAACAAAGAGAAATTATTCTTAAAAAAAGCCTTAACATAAAATGAAAATATATGTATGAATGAAGATAGTAGTAGAAGGATATTACAGTAGATATTATACGCCTATGATAGATACAGGAGCAAAAGCTAATTTATGTAGATATAATTGCTTATCAGAAAGCAAATGGGATAAATTAAAAACACCAATAATAGTTAAAGGATTTAATAATGAAGGAAGTTTAATTACTTATAAAGCTAGGAATGTAAAAATACAAGTATGGGATAAGATATTAATAATAGAAGAAATTATTAATTATAAACTAACATCAAATGATATACTTTTAGGAATGTCGTTTTTGAGATAAATTATACCAACATATAATAACTAGAACAGATTGGTGGTTTACAACACCATGTAAATAGAAAGTAAGAGAAAAAAGAGTTAATAATAAAATAAGAAAGAAAACTGATTGGATAAAAGGAAGTGAAAAAATTACACAAAAGTTAAAAAATATAAAAAATACCGTAGATACAATAGAACTAGTCGTATTTTCGATAAATAAAATAGAAATAACTATATTTTCAATAAATAAGATAGAAATAATTAAGAAAAAATTAGAATAATTATATAATGAAGATCCATTAAAAGGATAGGAAAAAAACATAAAATTACTATTAAAATTGAATTAATAGATAAAAATAGCATAATAACTCAAAAATCACTAACATATAATTTTGATGATTTAAAAGAATTTAAAATGCATATAGATGAATTATTAGAAAAACAACATATACAAAAAAGTAATAGTAAACATAATAGTCTAGCATTTAAAGTAAATAAACATAGTGAACAAAAAAGAGGAAAAAGTAGAATGGTTATTGACTATAGAAATTTAAATGCAAAGACTATGACATATAATTATCCAATACCAAATAAGATATTATAAATAAGACAAATACAGTGATATAATTATTTTAGTAAATTCAATTATCAGGATTTTACCATTTAAAGTTAGAAGAAGAATTTAAAGAATTAACCGCATTTACGGTACCACAAGGATTTTATGAATGGAACGTATTACCATTTGGATATAAAAATGCACCAGGTAGATATCAATATTTTATGGATAGTTATTTTAAACAATTATCTAATTATATAGTATACATAGATGATATATTATTATATACAAAAACTAAAGAAGAACATTTAAAATTATTAGGATAATTTACAGATATAATAGAAAAATCAGGAATAAGTCTAAGTGAAAAGAAAGCTGAAATTATGAAAAATCAAATAGAATTTTTAGAAATACAAATAAATAAGAGTAGAGTAAAAATGCAACAACATATAGTACAAAAAATAATAAATTCGAAAGAAGAATTAGATACAAAAAAGAAATAACAATTATTTTTAGGATTAGTAAACCAAGTAAGGGAATATATTCCAAAATTAGCAGAAACTTTAAAACCACTACAGAAAAAAATTAAAAAAGGATGTACAATATAACTATAATGAAGAAGATAGAAAACAAGTTCAAAAATAAAATTACTTTGTAAAGAATTACCAACACTACAATTTCCAGATGAAAATAGAAAATTTATATATATAGTAGTAGCAGATGCTAGTGAATGTAGTTATGGAGGAGTACTTAAATACACATATGAAGCAGAAAAATTAGAACACCATTGTAGATACTACTCAGGTACATTCAATGAAACAAAAATAAAATGGAAAATAAATAGAAAAGAATTATGTACATTATATAAATGTTTGTTAGCATTTGAGCCATGTATTGTAAATAACAAGTTTATTGTACGAATGGATAATACACAGGTACGCTGGTGGTTAACAAAGAAAATACAAAATTCAGTTACAACAAAAGAGATTTGGAGACTAGTCTTGAATATATTAAATTTCACATTTATAATTGAAGTAATTAGTACTAACAAAAATGTTATTGCAGATTACATATCAATACAAAGCTACACAGACTAATATAATAGAAGAGGATACTCTAGAAAAAATATTCAACACCCTAACTACGCTTCAATTAAAGTGGACAGTATGGGTAATGAAATAGAAAAGCTAAAGACTAATGAAGTTAACCTAAAGTCTATAGCTACAAATCAGCTAACTCAGCAGTGTGCAGAGCTATGTCGATCGGAAGACATTAAAGTTCCAGAGCTAGAAGGAGACGATGGGACACTCCATAAAACTCATAACATTTATCAATCTACTTCTGCAGGTACACGCAAAGGAGTTAGAAAAAACACAAATATGAACCTAAACAAGCTATTTAATAAACCATATATACCAAATACATCAAAAGATCCCATGTTTATACCCCCACAAATTACCACATACCGAGATAGTTTAAACCAAGATAAAAAGACTTACAACTACACAGCCTAGACATATATAGGAAATATCTACAATGTAGAAACCTTTTTAAATACTAACCCCAGAGCTATAAATATCCAAGAACTAGATACAAACTATATAACCCAAAGATTGATCGGATATAATAAGCTAATTGCTTTACCTAAAACCAAACCAAGTCTAGTTAAAACTTGCTATGAATATGGACTACTCAGTACTGTATATACCTCTGACGGAAATGAGATATCCACTATACCAGAAATATATGAAGCATTTAGAATTTTTTAAAAAATAACCAATGGTACCCTATTTTTTTTTTATAAAAATTTACACGATACCAGCAGAGATATTATATGATGAAGTTAAAAAACCCATACAAGTTGTAAAGATAGGATTGACATGAGATATGATTATACCCCAAGATATTATTCCACAACCCGAAATACCTAGAATGGAGATACCAAAGTTTTATGCGAATAAGAGGATTATCAGACTATCTACAATTTTGCAAGAGCTAGCAAACACATACCGCAACCAAAATCCCATATGGAGTTATTATTCAAGAAATCATGTACTAATATATTCAAATTTAAAGGAATTATGAGAAACAGATATGGAAACTATTAGGCAATGGATTCTGACGTTGCTCAAACCAGAGACGGAACCTATCGCCAGAGCTATCAGAGAAAAATTTATTTCAGAAGAATTATTAACCAGATATTTCAAGACAATTGGACATAAATATCCAGATCATAAATGTTTAAAAAGTAATGGAGAAGATAATAATATCCCAGAAGTTCAGCTAGAATAAAAAAAAATCAACCAAGAAGATAAGAACGCCAGCTGGAAGATACAAGATAAGAAGCAATAACGGAGATATGAAAAAGCAGCAGATACGACAACAAGAAGATATCAATGGAGTAATAATAGAAGACAAGCTATTAAATTGTGAAAGCGACATGTAAACATTCACAATTTGCTTTACGTAAATTATTGAAACCTTTTGTATAGGCTTTTGACTATTATTAGTCTAGCATTAATAATTTTTCTCTTATTAGGAGACTTTTTGTAAAGTAGACTTGGTAGATAATTTTAGAAACATGAATACTTTTGTAAAGATTTTAGAAATGTGAATACTTTTGTAAAGTTTCAGTCTATAAATAAGATGAACCGAAGGCATTGCAAAGCAAGCCTTCATGTGTTGAAGCAAAAAATCTCTCTTGTCCATAACAAATATTTTGCTTAATTATTAAAAAACGGGTATATTTCAATGGAAAAAGCTATGAAGGAACAAATCTTAGAAATATCAAACCTACCCGAACAGGTATATTTATTTATGATTATGAATAGCTAAATTCATAATTTCAAACAATTATGGTATGATAAAATAAATTCATGTTAGTTACTTTATAGTAGAATTATTCGAAGAATAATATGTTAAGAAGTTTATTAGCAAAGTGGAAAAGGAGAAAAATCCCTAAGAACTATGCCATCCTAAAGGTGAAACCCAAGAAGCCGTGGTGGGGAGTAACTAGAGTAGAGGCGCTGTTTAAGGGAAAAATATCCAAATTACCATGCTAATAGTGACCGAAGAACATGTTATTTAAGAATAATCTAGTATATAGTTATCTAAGATGATCATATTTTATTATGCACATGATTGAAGGGAATATTTTGAAAAGAGAGATTTTATGAAAATGAATAATTATTTATCTGATGTAATGGTAGATAAATTTAAAATACTTATTTTGTATGTGATTAAGGATATAGGAATAATAGATATAAGGAAAATCATATTAGAAAAAATATTTGGTAAAGATTATATAGCTAGAATAAATTACATACCACACTTATCTAATTTCTCTTATAAATACCTATATACACATTAACTATGATAAACTATGTATATTTAGAATTTTGGAAAATAGATATAAAATATATATAATTTCTTAGTAAAAATATAAAAGAGTTAATAAGATTAAAGCAAACAACTATAAAATATTATAATAAAATATTTAGTCAATTTTAACTGATTGATAATCTTAAAGTCTTAATCTTATATATACTTAGAGATATAGAAATTATAGATATTAAGAAAATAATATTAGAAAAAGTATTAGATTATGAAATTGAAACCATAAATTGGATAGCACAGTTATACTTGGATAATTACCCAGATGGATATTATTCAGATTAAGAGATGTTAGAATATATTAGAAAAACTAGAGAAAATCAAGATAATCTAAATGAATAAATTAATTATAGAAACCGAATTAGAAAAATAATGGAGAATCTAAAATAAAAATTAATATGGATAGAATAAACCTTAGAAAATTTAGGAAAAAGTACATGTGGCAGTTTATATAATGTAAAAAACTCGCTACGAGAAGAACAACACAAGATAATAAATAACATTGAAAATCTAGAATTATATATACATTACAGTACAATTAGGATAAATTATTATACAGAAATCTGTAACTCTACAATTACTACAGGATAAAATGCTAGACTATGAATATTTAAAATATTGGAGACAAAATATGGATGAAATAATATTATTAGAATATCACCCCCAAGATATGAATATCGGTAACACTAACATAAACAGACTTAAAATAAAAATATGTAGAGAAGTTAAGAAATATCCATGCACAAAGAAAAATAGATCCATTACACATATAATAGATCTATTTTACAATAGATCTGTTTCACCAGTTATCCGCGCCCCCCTACAATAGCTCCCTTTTGATAATAGATTTGAAGTTGAAACTTATAATTCGAAAATTTAGATTTTTCAAGTAATGATTTTTGAAATTTGAAAAGTTATTGAACATGCATTTCACTTGAAACATAATTGAACTTTTGTGCTTCCTTTATTTCAAAATACTTGTCACAATTTCATTTTGAGAGTCAAATAATATAAATTTTAATTTGACTAATATTTTAAGGTGTATTTTTTAGAATTTTTTAATATCAAAATTTAAATTTTAAAATATAGAAGCAATCTAATCAAATTTATACTTAAAAATTATTTAAATAGAATCTCAAGAATTGAATTGTGACAACTATTTGGGAACGAATAAAGGGAACAAGTAGATTTATGAAAAACCCAAAAAGTGAATTTTATTTGGAAAATTTGAAAATATTTTAAAATCAGATTTTTAGAAGCTAATAAAATTTCATGGTCAAATAAATATTCAAAAATAATTTTTCAAAATCTACTTTCAAATCTATGTTCAATCCCAGCTAAACATCCAAGCCAAAAAAACACACAAAAGATTCTTAATAGAAATTACTACATGAAGCAAAAAAACAGCCAACTTCGCATTTTCCAATGCAAATAAAACCAAAAACACTGATTATAGCAGTAAAAACTGTAAATTGTAATTTTTCTTTCTTCAATTTTTCTTTGATGAATGAATTGATTTTATGGAGATAATCTTGAAAAAAATCAATGATGAAATCTGGAAAGAGTCATCTTGAGGAACAAGAAGCAGATGAGTGTGATTTTGGTTCTAATAGAGATGGTCGATGTACCAAAAGTTTGTTGAATATTTTTGACATTACTGATTGTGTAGTTTTTTTTAGTTTTTGATATTCTCGACACACATACTAACTTTCATGCACCTCGACTATTCTCACGATACCTTCTATGTCCACCAGTGAAGAATCACCCATTGTTTATTAGTTGTGTAGTTTTTTTTTTCAATAGTCGTGGTATCTGGGCCAACTTTCATGCACCTCAACTAATTTCATTGGATACCTGTTATGGCCTTTAGGGAAGAATCACCTAGTGTTTATTAGTTGTGTAGTTTTTTTTTTTTTTTGAATAATCGTGGTATTCGTTCCAACTTTCATGCACCTCAACTAATTTCACGGATACCTGCCATGGCCACCGGAAAAGAATCACCTAATGATTATTAGTTGTGTAGTGCTTTTTTTCTTTTTGATAATATTGATGTCCGGGTCAATTTTCGTTCACCTGGATTATGTTCAAGTGATCTCTGCCATGGCCACCAGGGAAGAATCACCTAGTGTTTATTAGTTGTATAGTTTTTTTTTTTTTTGAAATCATGATATTTGGACTAGTTTCATGTACCCCGAGTAATTTGATCGGATACATACCACGCCCACAAGGGAAGAATCACCTATAGTGTTTATTAGTTGTGTATTTTTTTTTATTTTTGATATAATCCTCGTATCCAGATAGATTTCATGTAGCTAGACTAATTTCACGGGATACTTATGACGTCCAGTAGGGAAGAATCACTAAGTTTTTATTAGTTGTGTAGTTATATGGTAGAATTTTTCTACAAGAACGTACTTTCTTTAAGGATGATTTTTAAGTGTGAATAGAAATTCTACAAATTTTGATGTTAGTGTTAATACAGTTCTATGGTTGAATTTTGTGCTATCAATTTTGCCTATATTGGGATGAAAAGTTAAGACCAAAATACTAATGCACTGTTAAAGCTGCTCGAACAACGACTCGTAATGCCTCATTATGGGTCATTAGGAGGGAAGCATAATCTAGGCATTAGGGGATGAAATAGGACTTCTTACCACGACCCAAGTCACAACTCATGGCCTGACCCTATGAGTGATGACCTAAGTTTTTGGGACTGCTTCCAAGCAACTTCTAGATGGTTTCTAAGGGTTTTTTTCTTTGCTTTTTTCCCACTCTTTTAACCCTAAAACTACGTTGTTTAAGCTATTTTAAGGCTAAATAAAAAGTCAAAACATCCCCAAATCCCTCATTCTTAACACAACTCACGAAATTCTCCAAGAACATGCGATTTTCTCTTCTCCAAAGCAAGAAATTGGGGTTTTTTATATTCAAGTCCAAATCCTCAAAACTTCAATTCAAGAATCGAAGGTAATCAGGTATATGGGTACTTAATAAGGATCTCCTTTCATCCTCATTACCAAATTATGATTTTTATTTATGAATTTATTATTTTCATAATCTAGGGATTTTATTAAATTGTTATTCTAAGCATAAATTGAATCTCTCATGATATAATTTTCAATCATAAGCATGTTTTAATGATTATTTGTGACTTCTTAGGCCCATAATGTATCATTCATGCTATTCTCAAATCCATGCATGATTAATCGGTTAGTATTCCAAATTTAAATTATATGGACATGTTCTGAATGATATACCCATGTTTTAAAGATTTCTCAATCCTCAAGCTTAATTCCTTTCCAGTTTTGAGATCCAGGTCAAATGTGAGTTTTTCCTAATTTATTTAGTTTATTTTATTATTAACCCATGAATACATGTTTTTCCTTAAGAATGGCATCCTCTCATGTTCAAGAATCATGAATTTCCTTATTATGATCATTTGTTGAATTTTTGGGCTTTATTTACGAAATTTCCTTATTATGATCCATTTACATGGTTTTAAATACTTCAAATTATACATGCAGTATTATTTTCAAAATACCATGACTTGAGCATATTATTTTTAAGTGTATGTATCAGTTTATGCTTCTGTGTTAGTTTAGTTGAGAGTAGAACTTAGCACCGACAGAACCTAGGGATGAAGGCTCATCCACCAGTAGAGGACTGAGACCTCTAGTAGAAGTTCCTGAGTTCCAGAACAATGTTTATAGTGTTGGTTATAAGAGTTCACCCACCAGTTGAGGACTGACACTCTCTTAGGGGTCACCTGCTAATAGAGGGAGCATTAACACCCTAGTCTTTCAAGACACCAGTTTAGTAGATCCACACAACTAGTATTAGTGTCCTTGGCAAGGTACTAACAACCTTCCAATTGGGGTTACAGGTCGGACCCCAATTAGGGCATTTGGGTTAAATGTTAGCTCCCACAGTTTCAGTTCAGTATTTAGATTATATCATTTCAGGTTTGCTTGACCAAGTGTCCATATATCAATTATTCAATTATTCAGATTATTTCTGTACATGTTTATGCTTGGTCTTGCATTCATTTTTAGGTCCATGCATTCATGCTCAATATTAATACATGATCATCAGTGTAGTTTTATAGCCTATTCAGCTTTAACTTGAGATTTACATATAGTATTCATGTTTCTACCACTATCCAGTTTATAGAAATATCTTAGCTAATGATTGAGAAATTTTTCGACACCTTATAGTTTTAATGTACAAACTTTTTATCAATGCATATTTCATCAAGTAGCTTATGCCCACAGGTTTAAAACGTGTTTTAATTATTTTCATGACTACTGCATATCTCACATGTGTAGTACATTCCAAAGTACTAACAACATATATGTGTCTTTAGCTACATTGCTTCATGATGAAGATACCATATGTAACCCACACACTAGGTCAAACAGATTATAGCTTCCAGCTGGTGATGAGTTCTCTTATTTTGAGTACTCAAGTCAATTGTAGTTCCTATATTTTATTTTCTTATTCTTATGTATTAGGGATAGTTGAGGTCATATCCTGACTACCTATAGTCAACATAGTGGAGGCTTTATAGATAGTTAGTTAGAGTCATGATATGTAATTCAAGTTCCTTCTTCAAATTTATCATGTTGTAAACTTTTAATTATCATATTTATATGGATTATCTCATGATTATGCTTCTTCTCAGCAAATTTAGCTTTTATATATTTTTTAAATCAGTTTCTCAAGACTCATGACAGTACATGAGTTAGCTTGGGATAACTTGTGGTTCTAAGAATCGTGTTACGACTTAGGGGTAGTCTTGGGTTATGACAATATGAATCAAGCCAAATTACCTTCGGACAATTGGATGAGATACGTATGATGTCCAAGGTGCTTGATGACTCCTTAATGATATTAAAAGATGTCACATGGATGAATATTACCATTAAGAAGGAACAAAGGACTTTGACGAGGTCAAAGTAATGCAAAATAGGGCTCGAAAGCCCCTTGTAAGGAACATATTCCCAAGGCACTTTGGATTCACTCCAGCATTTTAAGAGCTGGTCAAAACAACCCCTAGTGGGCCTTTTCTTGAATGTGGGTCACTTTTGAGTGCTAATTATTTAATATTTAGAAAAACTATAAATACTTGGTAGCTAGGCTTATTTCCTTCCTTAGTTTTTTGTAATGATGATGATGAATTCATGAAAACTCCATTGAGAGTGTTGAGTTCTTGAAAAATCCAATGTTGAACCTTGTTTAGAAACGGTGGTTGTAAGGGAGATATGATACACATTTTTTGTTAAATAAGATATAGGTTCTTTTAGGTAATCGGTAAGGGAGGTCTTTAAGTTTGATACACCCTTTGATTGCCCTTTTATTATTTTCTTGTGTCTATCTTTCTATCATCTATCCTTTTTATCCTATACTTTTCATTTAACAATATCATTGTTTATTTAGTGGTTGGGTTTTTCTCATTTTTCTAAATTTCTCACATATCATTTGGTATCATATTCGATCTTTATTTCATCCCTACAAAGTCAATTTTGGGTCTATTAATCTCAGAAAATTGAAAAATCACAAAAAAGTTACTATTCATATTTTTGTTCTTAGGTTAAATTTTGAGTTTTTAATTTTTGTGTTTTCTTATGTTTCTAGTATTAGAATCATATTCTCTAATACTATACGAGTCTATGAACCAAATTTGAGTCAAATCGGAGTTTATTTGAGTGTTTTGTCCTTGTTGGAAGTTTGGATTGAAGATTTAGAAGTTGGCCGAAAGATGTGAAGTTTTTGGAGAAGAATTTGTGCAAATGACATTTGGGATGAGTTTAGGCATGTTGAAAAGTATGTACGTTCAAAATTTCAACTCACTCCGAGCTTCGGAGAAATAGTTAGAAAGGTTGATGTTTTTGGTGTTCTTGAAGAAATTGCTATCTTCAAGTTGATATTTTCACAAAATTTTGGTGTTTCATCAAAAAATAAGGAAGAAAATTAGTGAAAAAGTGTTTTTACTTGGTCATCTAAGGACATTCCAACAAAACAGGACAAAAAGGACCATTTAGAGGGTAAATCGGCTAATTCAAGGCCAATAGGCGGGTGATCTACACTCAAGGTGCGCTGTAGATCCACCTAGTATTCTTCAGACCTGTGGATACACCTCAAACAAGTAAATTAAGTCCTTGATGAAACTAGGGTGCACTGGGGATATGCCCCACCCGGTGAAGCAGGTCCCCAATGGAGGCCAACACAATCCCAACGGATATAAAGCAAACCAACGTCCAAACAAGTTTCCAAACACTTTTAAATACTTTAATTAATCCATTTCTTAGGGTTTGATTCTTTGTTTTCATTTTCTTGATTCTTAATCTCCTCTTTTGATTCTTAAACAAATCATTAACTAGTAATTCGTCTACTAAGTTGATTGATTAGTTCTTAAGTCTGAAATCTTTCATCATGCTATTTCTTTTATGCTTTTCTAGTTTTTATTTCATTGTAACTTTTTGATTCACGTCTATAAATATTTATTATTTCTTTGAGTCATTCAAACAATAATTCACTCTATCCACAAGTAGGTATTGACACCTTATAAACCACCCTATTTTAAAATTCGCCGCTCCAATTGTGAGGATTACAAATGTGAGATTCTTATGAGTGTTGGTGAGGTGCTTTACACTAATTATTTTTGTTCATTTTGTAGATAAAAGGTGATATAAGGAAGTATGTCTTTGATAGCCTCGAATAATTTTGATTTCGACATAGGAGATTATGATTATGGTGAAAATATTTATGGCTACAAAGAAGTTGGAGACTATGGGGGTTGTGAATATATCCACGATCAAGAAATGAATGACTATGAGTGCTACTATTTTGAAGGAGAATGTTGGATGAATGATGATTCTAGTTCTTAT
Organism: Capsicum annuum; assembly: GCF_002878395.1. Classification (NCBI taxonomy): domain Eukaryota; kingdom Viridiplantae; phylum Streptophyta; class Magnoliopsida; order Solanales; family Solanaceae; genus Capsicum; species Capsicum annuum. The sequence goes on along the minus strand of NC_061119.1, from coordinate 20,795,814 downwards.
AGTGAGTATGGATATGATGAAAATTCACTAGAGGGTTCTTATAAGGAATATGGGGCATGTGAGGAGTATTATACTTCACACTTTGAGCGTAGAGGTGATGTAAGGTACAACCCATGAACTTACTAATCTTATGAGGTTCATCGTGAAAAAGTACTTGAGAATTGTGATGTTTCTCGTTCCTTGTCTTGTAGTTTTTCCTATCAAGGCTGAATAGATTTGAACGGTTATACTAACTATAGTAAAGGTTGATCCATGGGAATGAAAGAGTTTTCTTTGCTAAAGCCTGGGGTACTACATATTATTCTTTTTATACTACTTCCCAAACACATGAAAATGGGAATCAAGGTAGAAATAGAGGGTATAGTAGGATTCAAGATCTTCCTACACATCCTATCTTCAAAGGAGAGCGGGATCTTGAAATTTATCTTGTTTGGGAATGGCAATGTGTCATGACCCGAGGCTACTTCCCAGTCATAAGAACGGTACTTACGGTTACAAGTGACCACAAGCTAACCCATGAGTTGGTATCTGTTGTAAGCACTGAATAATTTACTGATAATGAACATTTGTAGAAACAACTAAATATATCCATAAGGTTTTAAATTCTGACAATTGCGATTTAAATCATAAATCTGAACATCTCATGACATACTGGAAAGTTTGATAAAATAACTGAGCTTATAAAATGACTGTTGTCTGAATGACTGAAAATGTTTGAAAGCCTCTAAACTGACTGAATGACTGAATGACTGAAAACATCTAAAAGCCTCTAAACGTCTGAACATCTGAAAGCTTTACTAAAAATTTATAATTAATCTGATAATAGGATGCTTAAAGAATCATCTTTCTTAAAATAATAATATTCAATCTTGGGGTAGTAACCCATGCTTCAATCTCATGTCAAAACATCATAATAATCATGCTTTATAATGAAAACAATGATAATTCATCTCAAAATCTGCAATTTACTACAATAGGCATGAAAATATGAAAATAGACATGCAATTCATCTTCAAAATATCTCAGAAACTCATAACTTTGCAAGTAGCATTGATGGGTATGAACCCTAATTTATAACTCATGTAATATCATTCAAAAATCAAATGAATTTAATGTAAAAGCTTTGTTTTGGGAACAAGGATGAGAGAAGATTCTTGTTCATAAACCCCACATACCTTGATAGATGATTAGATGAAGAAACATCAATTATTGATTCCTAATTGAGTTCTTGGGGATGGATTCTTGATTATCTTTCCTTGGGAATCATCAATCTTAAGCTTTCTTGGAGAACCAATGGAGGATTTTGATTTCTTGGAGAAGAGATTTTAGAGCTCTAGGGGTTTCCTTTCAAAGAGAATGATGAATAATGAGCACAAAGTGCTTTGAATATGATTAATCTTGTGTTTTGGAGGGATTTCTGGCCTTGGGAATTGATCAAAATATCATTTTTAAACTTCTAAACAGAACTAAAAAATGAAACATTTTTCCAATTTGGGTGGCTACCGCGATGCGCCACAATCGCGGTGGCTCTTTAGAAATAGGACAATTGGGAACTGGGTTTACTCCGTGACACACCACCATCGCGGTGCCCCTTTGGAATGCCATTTTTTCCACTGGTGCGATGTGCGAACATCGCGTTGGGTTATGGGAAAATGACATTTGGAAAATTTTCCCTCTCTGCGATGCGTCAATATCGCGTTGTTTTACTAGAATGGGAATATTGGGAATTTGGGCTTCTCCGCGATGCATGACTATCACGGAGGACCACGAGAATTTGACAATATTTATTTTACCTACCTCCGCGACACATCAAGTGCCCAGGTGGCACACTATCAACTTATAAATACTCTTAACTCCTCTACCGAGTATCAAAATTTGGCGAATTTGGTATCGATTGAATGTTTATTCAATTTTCCACACAATAGGGAGCCTAAATCTGAAAAATTCCACACGAAATAAATATTCTTCATTTTGGAAGATATTTCTTAACATTCTATGAACGAATTCAAGCTAGGAAAAGTGTAGGGTATTACATAACTACCTTAAAATCTACAAATGTTTCTACAACCTTGGTAAATCAACATAAGGGCATACCACCCCCAGTACTCACTTAATGGTTACATGAACACAACTACCTTTTTTACTCAAGAATTACCCTTACTCTAACTTCTAAACTCATGATTTCATATCACTAACTTTGGGACCATGTTACTACTCGTAGGTTATAATACCTTAAGATATAATACCACCAGGATGGAAATACTATTCCAACATTATGCTACATATCATTACCCTTAAGTGTGAAGTCTGCAACAAAGCTTTGAAAAAGGATTGAAAACACTTCTCACCTTAGTTTAAAACAAAAGATTGATATAGAGGGTATAAACTTGAATCAATACACTTTGAAGCACTAATGAACTCCTCTCCTGTCCTAGTGCTATTTTGTAACCTTTTTGATGACTCAGCCAAATGGACTATATTATTTAAACTTTAAGCTTTTGCACTTGTATTGTCTCAAAAATGAGACATAGCTAATAAAATTAGAGCAAGGAATCAATTTGGATAACCTTTATATGAAAAATCCATTGCATGCTCTAGAGTATGAAAGAATAAGAAATATTTTCTAAATGCCTGATAGCCTCCTGATATAAGTGTGGTACAGGACACACCTATAAGAAAGACACTACTAGACACAACTTCGTTGAAACCTCGGGACCCTGAACCTTTATCTAATACAAAGTTTTTCCAGAACCGAGCTGAGACACTGGCCAAGGTATCCCAAATCATGAAGGCCTGAGGGACCCCTTAGCATACTATCATAAGCATAATTCATAGATAAATCAAAGTGTGAAAGATATAATAAAATTAAGGAAATCTTATAATCAAATTATGCCAATAATGTTATGAAAATGCGATAGACCAGGACAAGGCCCTCGACTGGTCCATAATCTAAATGAAGCCAACATATGAATAAATGTCTTCCAAAATATGGATGGCTCACCAACTCTTTCATATCCATATATTCTACTAATGTGATGGATAATGGAACTATTCCTCAGAACATACATTATGAGACAATGCATCCACCACGAGGATGGTCAATACTTTGAATGTATTGTTATACAGAACTGTAATACTCCTAAAATCCAAGCCAATGTTACAGTCATGGTTCAAGATCATGCATAGTACATTATAGTTCTTTTAAAGTTTTACGAGTGTTAGTTTGATGTATATTAAGGTCTCAAATAACTCTCAGCTATTAGATGAATCAAAATAATCCTTACCAATTGAAATTTTGATAAAAATGTTGCTTTAGTCAAATTCAAATGAGCATATCTTTTGCTCTACTCATAATTTTCTTTCTCACAACCCACCAAATAGTAGTAAATTGAATTAGCTTTCCAAGGATACAAATTTTTCACAAATTTGATACTCGAGTGAGATGTTATGGCACTTTTAGGGCAAAGCAATAGCCTAATGTAATAATGTCGCATCGTGGTGATGGCCATTTTCACCTTCATCCCTTTTCAGTGTGTCACTGTGATAAGCATCGCATCATACCAGGGGGCATTTTTGTTATCGTCAATTTCGTCCAATTGGGAATTATCCATTTCTAGTGGTGCAACGCGATAGCACCACATCTCGCCACTAGGCCAAATGGGGTTCATCAGTTTTCCTGTGGCCCGACGTGATTGTACCGCATTGTGTTGGAGCCAAAAATTGGGATTTGTCATTTCTGCCACTTTTAGAAACCGTTTGGTCTTTTCCCAAAGCCCCTAATCCATCCAAACACGGGATTTAAGTCCCTAAATACCACTTTTACATCACTTTTAACAATTTTTCCCAAATTTCAATCACTCTCTGTCAAAAGAATAAACCCCACCCTTTAAAATTCAAGATTGAATCTAAAAAATTACTCATTAATTCACATGAATTCATCAACCCTGGTATTTTAAGTGTTCATCCACGGGTTCCTTTCACCTATGGAGCCGAAGTATCAAATTTTAATTGAAAGTTATGATCTTTACTAGTTATTATGATTTTAAATAGTGATTTTAACCATGAACTATGATGAATTGGAATTTTATACCATGTTTACATGAAATTGATGTTGTTTATTAGACCCCATATGTTTTAATGTTGCTATTTACTAAATTAAATAAAGATTAAGTGTTATTGATTTTGAAATCATACTATTACTCCAAGTATCCTACTATTCCTACGATTAGCTTAAACTGTGAATATCTAGTGTCTGATAAAATTCCTACAAGAATGAATATTTGATAAAAGCTTTCATGTTATGTCCTCCAAGCTTAAGTAGTATTTTACTATTATTGCTATTAAGTCCTGGGGGTTATGAATACCCAAAAACATAGTTATTTACCGAGTCTCAGTATCTTCAGGATAGTTTGAGTATATATCATGAGCATTTTTAGTTAAGTCTACCATCAAAATTAGTTAAATTTATAATAGTTCTACATTTTGAGTCAGTTCTTGGGAGTAGGATTTAGCACCGAGCAAGTGTAGCGATGGCGGCTTCCCCGTCAGATATGCAGAGTCATTAGTAGCAGTCCCTGTACTCTAGAACTATATACCCAGTGTAGGATATGAGGAGTCGCTCATCAGATTAGGCTTGACTACCTCGCAAGGGTCACCCATCAATTTAGTCTTGAGACCCTTAGTCCTTCAGAATAGTACATCAATATAGTAGATCCACATAGACAGTGCTAGTACCTGTGGCATGGTACTAACACCCTTCCAAATAGGGTCACAGGTTTGACCCTTTTTAGCTTAGATTGAGGCGTGTGGGTTAGATGATACCTCCCACTGTCTCAGTACAATAATAAGTTTAGTAATTCAGTTTTAGTGCCTTAACCAAAGAATACAAATACTAGTGATTTAGTTATCAGATTTCAGTATTTTAATATTCACAGTTTATATTCAGAATAGGTTAAATGCTTGTTCATGCATCCTCAGTACTTACAAATTTCATACACTCTATTCAATACTTTATATTATATATATATATATTCAGGCAGTTATTATTCATGTTCATGAAACCATGCATATCAGCCTACTTTATTTAGCATACCAGTATATTCGAAGTACTGGTCACATACTCTTTTTTTGTGCTATGATGTATTATATTATAGGTGCAGACACCCAATTCCTGAATCATGCATAGACTTTCCAGAATATTAGCCATAGCAGTGGTGAGTCCTCATAATTCGAGGATAGATTATTTTATTTCATGATTTTAGTTCAGTCGTTAGTTGGAGTTAGTTGGGGCCTATCCTATCAACTCATATTCAGTCAGTTTAGAGGCTTTCAAATATTTTAGATAGTCAGTCAGTTTATCTTTATTTTATCAATTTCAGATAGTTTTTTTCCAAACTCATGATTTAGTATTATTTTTAGTTGCTATAACCTTATGGATTAACTATTGTTCTTCTGCATATGTTATTATATTATTCAGTGCTCACAATAGGTACCAGCTCATGGGTTAGCTTATGGTCCCTTGGGACTGTAAGCACCGTGTGATGCCCAGGGTGTACTCTCGGGGCCTTACAAGAACAATCAAAAAATAACTTATATTTTATATAAAATAATCGAGAGCATTGTGAAAATAATTCAACATAATAGAGATCAAAACACATAGGCATACCTAAAAACTTCAATCAACCTTTCCATTGGATCTAAGAAAAGCCAACGTGTTAGATTTTATTAACTTGAGGCAGGGTAACATGAGTGTGAAGGAGTATTCCTTCAAGATTACTTAGTTGGCTAGGTTTGCTCCTCATGTGGTAGCTTATAGCAGGTCTAAGATGAGTAAGTTTGTGTCTAGTATATCAAAAAGTGTGGTCAAGAAGTGTAGGACTGTAATGCTGATTAAGGAGATAGACTTGTCTAGGTTGATGGTCCATCCACAAAAGATTGAGTAGAAGACTAAGGAGAGAGAAAGTGAAAAAAAGAGTGCTATAATAGGTAGCTTTAATTTCAGTCAGCCTAGGTTAGAAGGTGGTAATCATCCTTAATTTAGTTAGAAATCTTAAGTCCCAGCTCTATCTTCAGCTAGTACCCCAGTACCCAAGTTCAGAAATATCAATCAGGATAGAGCGCCAGGCTCTAAGTCGCAAGGTAGTGTTAATAGTGCTCATACAAATACTCTTTCCCAGATATATGGTTGAAACCATTAGTTTTAGTATAGAGCTAGCACTGATGTATGATTTATGTACGGCAAGCTAGGCCATCAGATTTGAGAGTGTCGGGTAGTTACTCAGAAAGGTGGGGATTTATGCTAAGTGGGCCAGTTCTATTAGTAATCAATTCCAGCTGCCTGCTCGACTCAGTAGGGTATCTCTTCCAATGCTACATTGGTTAGCATCCAAACAGATTATATGCCCTCCTGATATGGCTACTAGTACGTTATAGGTCTTTCATTTACATCTTTATGCTTTATTAGATCCTGGAGCATCTCTTTCTTTTGTAACCCGTTATATAGACATCAACTTCAAAGTCAGTCTAGAAATCCTAGCAGATTATTTTTTAGTTTCCACCCCAGTAGGTGTCTCTATTTTAGTCAGGAAGGTATACAAGAACTGTTCTGTCATAATATCATAAAAATTCACTTCAGTTGATCATGTGGAGTTAGATATGATATATTTTAATGTCATTCTTGGCATGAACTGACTCCATTCATGCTATGCTTCAGTTGATTGAGAAATAGAGTAGTTTATTTTCAATTTCCAAAATAAGCCAATCCTTGAATGGAGGGTTGTACTATTGCTCTTAAGGGTTAGCTTATTTCGTACCATAGAGCGAGAAAAATTATATATAAGGGGTGTATTTATCATCTTTTTTGAGTCAAGGACTCGAATTCTGAGGCTCCTAACCTTGTGTCAGTTTTAGTAGTGAGGGAATTTCCAGATGTGTTCCCTGAAGATCTTCCCAGAGTTCCTCCCGAAAGTGAAATTGACTTTGAAATCAACCTTCTTCTAGATACTCAGTCTATCTCTATTCTTCCATATAGAATGGCTCCAACAAATCTCAAAGAATTGAAAGAACAGTTGAAAGATATCCTAGATAAGGGATTCACTAGGCTCAGCATTTCCCATAGGGTGCACTAGTCCTATTCGTACATAGGCAAGGTGGTTCTCTTTGAATGTGTATCGACTACCATCAATTGAACAAAGTCACAATAAAAAACAAATACCTACTTCCCAAAATTAATGAATTGTTCGACCAACTTAAGGGTGCCAGTTATTTCTCTAAGTAGTCCTCAGATCCAGCTATCATCAGCTTAGAGTCAAAGAATGTGACATTCCAAAATAGCTTTCAGAACTCTGTATGGTCACTTTGAGTTTCTAGTCATGTGCTTTGGTCTCACGAATGCCCCAGCAGCCTTTATAGACTTGATAAACGGAGTGTTCAACCGATACTTGAACATGTTCATCATAGTATTCATTGATGATATCCTTGTCTATCCCATAACGAAAATGATCATACAGACCACCTCATAATAGTATTACAGACTCTTAGATCCTATCTATTATTTTCTAAATTCAGTTAGTGCAAATTCTAGCTAAGATCAATAGCTTTCCTTGGCTATATTGTTTTTGGTGATGGCATTAGAGTTGATCCTGAAAAGACTGAGGTGGTGAGAAACAGGCCCAGACCCATCTCTCTATCAGATATTAGGAGTTTCTTAGATTTAGCTGCCTATTATTGATAGTTTATTGAGGTATTTTAATCTATTGCATCCCCATGTCTAGATTGGCTGAGAAGAAAGTTATGTTTCAGTGGTGAAATTCTTGCAAGAAGAGTTTTCAGGAGTTGAAGACTCGACTCACTACAGCCTTAGTTTTGACATTGCCAGATGGTTCAGATGAATTTGTTGAGTACTTTGATGATTCCAAAGTTAGGTTGGGATATGTTTTAATGCATAGGGGTAAGGTTGTGGCCTATACCTCTAGACCGTTTAAGCCCCATGAAAAGAATTACCCTGCCCATAATTTTGAGTTAGCAATTGTTGTGTTTGCCTTAAATATTTGGAGACACTATTTGTATAGGGTGTATATTAACTTGTTCATAGATCACAAAATCTTTAAATATGTCTTTTAACATAAGGATTTGAATTTGCTTCAAAGGAGATGGTTAGAATTGCTGAAAGATTATGACATGAGTATTTTTTACAACCCGAACAATACCTATGTAGTGGAAGATACCCTAAGTAGATTTTCTATGGGTAGAGTTGCTCATGTTAAGGGTAATAAGAAGAAGTTAGTTCAGGAAGTTCATCAACTTGCCATATTATGTAGTCATTTGGTTGATTCAGCTGAGGGTAGTGTTTGGGTTCAGAATAGTTTGAAATCTTCCTTGGTTGCCAAAGTGAAATAAAAGCCGGATAGGGATCCTAGTATAGTGAAGCTGAAGGAGTTTGCTAGAGATTAGAAAGTAGAGGTTTTCTCCCAAGATGGAGATGGTATATTGCTTTTCCATGGTAGAATGTGTGTTCCGTTTGTTGATGATTTTAGACAACAAATTATTACAAAAGTACATAGTGCACTTTACTCTATTTATCAAGGGGCCACGAAGATGTATCATGATTAGTGGGAAATCTATTGGTGGAGTTGGATGAAGAGAGATATTATAGAGTTTTTGGATAAGTACTCCACATGTCAGTAGGTTAACAATGAACATCACAAGCCAAGTGGGTCTATGAAGGAGTTTAGTATTCCCACTTGGAAGTGGGAGAAAGTGAACATGGATTTTATAATAGGTTTGCCTCGTACTCGTAGAAGCATAAATTGATTTGGGTAATTATGGACAAAATGACCAAATCAACTTATTTCTTGCCATTCTATACTTCTTATTCTACCGAGGACTATGCTAAGCTCTGTCATAGAGAGTTGGTTAGGTTGCACGGTTTTCCATTATCTATCATCTCAGATAAAGGTACTCCATTTAACTTTCACTTTTGTAAAGCTTTTCAGAAGGGTCTTAGTGACCAAGTTTACCGCAGTACAGCCTTCCACCCTCAGACAGATTGTCAAGTAAAAAGGACCATTCAGACCCTTAAGGATATTTTAGAGCATGCATTGTCGAATTTAAGAGAAGATGGGATAATCACTTCCCTTTGATCGAGTTTGCGTATCATAACAGCTATCATTCAAGTATTCAAATGTTTTTGTTTGAGGCTCTATGTAGATCTCTAATTGTTTAGTTTAAAATAGGAGAAACTATGCTAGTATGGCCGGACTTGGTGTTTGATGCTTTAGAGAAAGTTCAGATAATCAAGGAGAGGCTTAAGGCAGCCTAGAGCCAACAAAAATCCTATGAAGATGTGAGGAGGAAAGATCTTAAGTTTGAGATTGGTGATTTCATATATTTGAATATCTCTCCTATGAAGGGAGTGAAGAGGTTTGGTAAGAAGGGGAAGCTTAGTTCCTGGTATGTTGGCCCTTTCAGAATTTTGAGCCATTTCGGAAAGGTGGCTTATGAGCGTGAGTTGCCTACAGACTTAGCATCAGTGCACCCAGTATTCCATATCTCTTTATTGAAAAAGTTTATTAGTGACCCAGTTGTAGTTGTTCCATTAGAAAGCGTAGATGTTCAGAAGAGACTTTTCTATGAGGAAATTCCAGTCCAAATTCTTGATCGACAAGTTCGTAGACTAAGGAACAAATAATTTTCCCTAGTCAAAGTTATTTGGTACAATCAGTCCATTAATGGAGCCAATTAGGAAGCAGAAGTAGATATGTGGACCAAGTACCTTCATCTTTTCTTCGCAAACTCAGACTTAGCTTAACGTAACAATCTCCTTAGACTTTATCTTCTCCATGTTAAGTTTCAGCTGCATATCAGTCTTATGTCAATCATGCATTCACAGAACCAGTTCAGTCAAAAATAATATTTCAGACTCAGTTATGTAATCATGTTTTCATCAGGTATATTAAGCATGTGATCTTAGTTCCCCAGTGCTTTCAACTTAACCAGTCTCATTTAAGGACGAATGTTCCCAAGGGGACGATATTGTAATACCCTAAAAATCCAAGCCAATTCTAGAGTTATATTTCAAGCTCATGCATAGTACATTGTGGTTCTTTGAAAGTTTTAGGAGTTAGTTTGATAAATATTAAGGTCGCAAATAACTCCCAGCTATTAGACGAATCAAATTATTCCTTACCAATTGAAATTTTTATAAAAATGTTGATTTTGACAACTTCAAATGAGCATATATTTTTCTCTACTTAGAATTTTCCATCTCATGCCCCAACAAATGGTAGGAAATTTATTTAGCTTTCCAACGATACCAATTTTGCACAAATTAGATACTCGGGTGAGAATTTAAGGCACTTTTAGTGCAAAGCAGTAGCCCAACATGATAAGGCCATGTCACGGTGATGGCCATTTTCACGTTTGTCCTTTTCTAGTATGTCACCACAACAAGTATCGTTTCACGCCAAGGGTCATTTTTGTAGTTGTCAATTTCTAGTAAGGAACCGCGATAGCCATCGCGTTTCCAGTGGTGCAACACGATTGCACCACGTCATCAGTTTTTTAGTGGCCTGACGTGATTGTACCGCATCACACCGGAGCCAAAAATTGAGATTTGTCAGTTTCGTCACTTAAATTTCAGGGACCGTTTCGTCTTTTTCCAAAGCCCCCAATCCGTCCAAACACGATATTTGAGTCCCTAAATAACCCTTATAGATCACTTTTAACAATTTTCCCCAAATTGAAATCACTCTCTTTTAAAAGAATAAACCCTAGCCTTCAAAATTCAAGATCAAATCTAAAGAATTCACCATCAATTCTCATGAATTCAACAACCCAGGTATGTTAAGTGTTCATCCATGGGTTCCTTTCACCCATGGAGCCCAAGTATCGAATTTGATTTTAAAAGTTATGATATTTACAAGTTATTATGATTTTAAATTGTGATTTAAACGATGAAGTTCCAAGAATTGAAATTTTATACCATGTTTACACGAAATTGATGTTGTTTATTTGAACCTACATGTTTTAATGTTGATATTTACTAAATTAAATCATGATTCCGTGTTATTGATTTTAAAATCATTCTATTACTCCAAGTTTCCTACTATTCCTATATTAGCTTAAACTATGAATATCAAGTGTCTGATAAAATTCCTACAACAGTGAATATTTGATAAAAGTTTTCATGTTATGTCCTTCGAGCTTAAGTACTATTTTATTATTATTTCTATTGTGTTTTGGGGGTTATGAATACCCAAAATTAGTTGTTTACCTAGTCTCAATATCTTCAGGATAGTTTTAGAATATTTATAAGCATTATCAGTTCAGTCAGTCATCAGAATCAGTTAAACTTAGAACAGTTCAGCATTTCAAGTCAGTTCAGTTGGGAGTAGGAATTATCACTGAGTGAATGTATGGATGGAAGCTTCCCTGTCAAATAGGCAGATTCAATATTACCAGTCCCTGCACTCCAGAACTACATATCCAACATAGGATAGGAGAAGTCTCCCATCAAATTAGGCTTGACTATGTCGCAGGGGTCACCCATCAGTGTAGGCTCGACACACTTAGTCCTTCAGGATAGTACATCAGTAATTGGATCAACACAACCAGCATTAGTACCCGTGGCATGTTACTAACACCCTTCAAACTAGAGTTACAAGTTGGACCCTGATTAGTTCAGATTAGGGCATGTCAGTTAGATAATAGCTCCCACAGTCTCAGTCCAGCAATCTGTTCAGCAATTAAGTTTTAGTAGCTTGACTATAGCATATAGATATCACTGATTCATTTATCAAATTTAAGTATTTTAGTATTCAAAGATTATATTCGAAACATGTTATATTCCTTGTCATACATCCTCAATACTTACAGATTTCATACTCTCTATTCTGTACTTCATGTTATATATCTATCTATCTATCTATCTATCTATCTATCTATCTATCTATCTTTCTATCTATCTATCTATCTATCTATCTATCTATCTATCTATCTATATATATATATATTCAGACAGTTTTTATTCATGTTCATAAAACCAAGCATATTAGCCTACCTTATTTAGCATACCAGTACATTCAGAGTACTGATCGCATACTCTTTTCTTGCGCTATGATATATCATATCATAGGTTCGGATGCCCAGTTCTCGGGTCTCACATAGACTTCCAGATAATCAGTCGTAGCAGTGGTGAGTCCTCATATTTTGAGCATAGACTATTTTATTTCATGCTTTCAGTTCAGTAGTTTGTTTGGGCCTTTCCCATTAACTCATGTTCAGTTAATTTAGAGGCTTTCAGACATTTCAACTAGTCAGTCTGTTTATCTTTATTTTATCAGTTTCAGACAGTTGTTTTCCAAATTCATGATTCAATATTATTTTCAGTTGCTATAACCTTATGGCTTATTAGTTGTTCTTACACATATGTTATTATATTATTCAGTGCTCACGGTAGGTACTAGCTCATGGGTTAGCTTGTGGTCCTTCAGGACTGTATGCACCATGTGATGCCCAGGGTGAACTCTCAAGGCGTTAGAAGAACAATAAAAAACTAACATATATTTCATATAAAATAATTAAGAGCATTGTGAAAAAAATTCAACATAATAGAGATCAAAACACATGGGCATACTTAAAAACTTCAATCAACATTATAAAATGTAGAATCAACTCTTCGTTTTACTTTTGAGCTAGATGGTATACACTATATCTCTACAATCCCACAGGCAATATGGAATCCACCCTTAACGCGACAATCAAGCCCTCAATCCAAGTTTTCCAAAAGAATTGGGGTAAATAATCTATAGTATGCCATAATCACATAGAAAGCGTATAAGCCATATTTAAGAACATAATAAACCTACATCAACAAAACACAATTTCCTGTAATAAGTTATCTTAACTCGTGCATTCTTTGGATAACCATCTAACTCTCTTTAAACTCATTTTTAACCTCTTAAAATCATTGTTCATGCTCATAAAAGTTCCTCTCTTATTTTTTTAAGGGCATTTCATAACAAGGTAATATCATACCTAGACTTGCCTGTCATATCATATTATAAAATATTGTATCCATGGCTCTTCTTATTCAAAAACTTATTAGTGACCATCAATATGATTCAATTATCCCAAAAGAGTTATTTTTCAAAACTGACACACAAGTTTAGGCAAAACAATTTCCATTCATGATATTACTCTTAGAAGGTCATCTCTTTCATAATTCATACAAGTTTCATGAGAAACAAAAGTGCTTTGACGTACATTAGATGCTCTCTTAAAAATCATATGAGTAATAAGTCCATAATTTGATTAAAGGGCATTAGAAACATAAATCTTTCCATATTCATTTAAGAATCCACAACAATTGTAAAACACATAATTGTTGTAATAAAATTGGGATTCATAGTTCAAACACATCAAACCCCATAGCAAAAATACATAATCAAATTCCCAAACATGTATAAAACCCCCATGATAAATGCATAATTTCATCATAAAAGTGGGGACTTCGTAATTCATGCTTTTCAATCAATTTCAAAGTCCATAACCATAAAAGATGGAGTTTTCATAAACCATGCTCTTAAATTAATTCTCAATATTCATAACATACATATATACATAACTACACTTTGAAATCCATAGAGAAATAATACTTACACCCATGAGTCTTAGGATAATTCTACTTATCTTTTCGATGACAAATTTTTGATATATCTCAATCTAAGCTTTGAAAGTGTAAGTTTTGAAAGAAACCCTAACTTCTTTCTCTCTTGGGAGTGAAAAGGAGATGAGAAACTGATATCTAATGAGAAAATAGCATTTAAAGTTGATTTAAGTCATGGGGGTAGGGTTTAAAGTGTGATTTAAGTCATGGGGATAGGGTTAAAGGTGAAGGAAAGAGCAAAATACCCCAAAAGAAACCAAAGAAAATTGCAGGAATTCTCAGTTGACAACTTGGGTTGATGGCTCATCCGTCTGGTAAAAACTCGCCATCCTAGTCATCAATATCTAGCTGAATTTTTCAATTTACTGGTTGTCATGGACCGAGCATATCCCCTTAGTCGTGACAAAGGTTCTTACGGTCACAAGTGAAAAGGTTCTTACGGTCACAAGTGACCACAAGCTATCCCATAAATTGGTACCTGCTGTGAGCACTGAATAAAAGAGGAATTTAAAAACATGTGCAAAAGATAATCTAATAAGATATTATAAATTAGAAATATAGAAATACTTAATACTGACATTTACAAAACAACTGATAAATATTGAAAGAACTGACTGAAAGTCTAACTAGTTGTCTAAAAGCCTCTAAACATCGTGAGGCGTTGATGGGACAAACCCCCAACTAACTCTGGCTAACTGGACATAAGGAAATACTGAAATCACTGAGAAAAACATATCTAGTCCTTATTGGATGAGAAGTCACCATTACTGCTATTGGGTAATGCTGAGTTGTCTAAAAACTATCGAGAAAATAAGAGTCCAAGCCAATATTATAAGGCAACATAACACAAATAAAAGTATGTGGTCAGTTCTTTTAATGTACTTGTATGTGAGATAAGAATTGACTGAAATGCATGAGATTACTGAGCACGGATGTGTAAACATGTAATATCTAAGAATGCAAGACCAAGCAATAGCATGTTACTGAGATATTATAAAATCTGAAAGACGGAAATTTGTGTAACTGAATAACTGATAAATATGTACACTTGGTCAAGCAAACCTGAGCTGGGATACACTGACATACTGATTGAAACTGTGCAAGATATCATATAACCAACATGCTTAAATCTCAGCTAATCGGGGTCAAACCTGTAGCCCCAGTTGAGAGGGTGTTAGTACCATGCCATGGGTACTAATAGTGTCTATGTGGATCAACTAAGCTGATGTCTTGAAGGACTATGGAGTCAGTCCTAAACTGGTGGGTGACCCCTCAAAGAGTGTCAGTCCTAAACTGGTAGGTGACATATCATAATACTACGCTGGCTACGTAGCTCGGGAACTTTGGGAATGCTACTAAAAATCTAGTCCTAACTGGAGGGATAGCCTCCCATCCCTAGGTTTGCTCAGTTCTAAATCCTAGTCCTAAATAAACTGACACTGGTACTAAACTGAACTAAGTTTAATTGAACATTACTTCTGATAGTGTTCATCAATTTTTTATCAACTAAGTAAAATAATAATAATATCCATGGTTTCACTAAATCATTACTTGAAAATATAAATTATGTAAAATACATAGGTATCGAGTGTTCATAACCCGCCAACACTGAATGACCCTAAAAATATGATACAAAGCTTTAAAACAATAGTATGGGATCATGGTTCAAAGATCCATAACATAGACATTTCATCAAACATGTGAGCATCCTGAACTCTTACATGGGAATGTGATAAGTATGAGGAAGACAACATGATTACATGGCTAAATTCATTAATTTGGGATATAATCTGAATATGACATGGAAAACTGAAATTTAAAGTATAAAGCAACCTAACTTTTCATGGGATCATACATGAACATGAATTGAGTTTAAATTACTAGGGAATACATGAATTTAACCCATCTTGAACATATGAAATTCCATAGTAA
The DNA here is from genome assembly GCF_002878395.1 of Capsicum annuum. Classification (NCBI taxonomy): domain Eukaryota; kingdom Viridiplantae; phylum Streptophyta; class Magnoliopsida; order Solanales; family Solanaceae; genus Capsicum; species Capsicum annuum. The sequence continues at coordinate 20,780,216 of NC_061119.1, read as the reverse complement.
TGGAAAATATCCATATTTAGATTAAAGATAAGGTTTTTTGGGCTCAATGGGTTAAAGGAATACATTGATGAATACCTATATATCTTAATAGCTAGTTTCTTGAGAATTTCTTAAACTTAGAAACTTGAACTCTTGATTTATTGATAAAGATCTTGGGTTTTGTTCTTGAGAGAAATGGAGGGTTTCTTGAGAGCAATTTGGAGTGAAAGGGGCAAATAATGCTCTTATGGAAGTCCTAAATTGTGCTAAGGGAAAATTGGGATGAAGTAAATGATTCAAATGACCCTTGGGTACTTAGGTCATATAATTGTGCGAGACAAAGCGACGCACCACTCCTCTCTATCCACGGGATAACGCAACGCGCCTCATTGCTTACTCCGAAGGAGAAAGCAACACACTGTGAACCTCCTTACTACGGGAGAGACTAACAAATTGCATACTTATCGCATTGTCTCTCTATTTCAAATATCCAAATAAGTCCCAAACCTCGCTCGAAAGCCCCAAAATGCTCTCGAGACATACTTTTAACCTTTCTAAATATGAACCAACTCAAAAACCAATATTTCGAGGTCGTGAAGGCCAAAGTAGAATTTTGTAAAGTTTAGGGGTCTTGAAAATTACTAATTCCTCAATATTTGGTGAAATTTTCAAGCCTTAGACCCCTTAAGCATGCAACTAAGAGCTAAATCAAGCTTGGAATATTATGGGGTATTACAGTATCTCCACCTTGGGAATATTTTTCCTCGAATGAGACTAGATGACTGAGAATACTAAGGCAACTGAGGTCATATACTGAACATGCATGACTTGGAACATGATTACATAACTGAGTATGAAGCATGATATATGAACTAATTTGATTTTGTGAATGCTTGAAATGACATGAGAATGGTTACATAGCTAAAAATAATAACAAAAAGGAGTCGATGTAAAATAGTTATCTCAAGTTGAATCTGAGTTTGTAGAGAAAATATGAGGGTACTTGGTTCGATTATCTGCTTGCGCTTCCCAAGTAGCTCCCTCAACAGATTGATTCTGCCATAGAACTTTATCCAACAAAATCTCTTTATTCCTTAGCATACAAATCTGATGATCCAGGATCCCAACTAGGACTTCTTCGTAGGAAAGGCTATCCTTAACATCCATACTGCTTAAAGATGGAAACTTTGTAGGTAACTTAAGCTCATATGCTACCTTCCCAAATCAGTTTAAAATTCTATAAGGGACAACATAGTAGGTGCTGATTTTCCCCTTTTTTCCAAATATATTCATTCCTTTCATAGTCAAAATTTTCAAATCAACTAAGTCACTGACCTTAAACTTAAGATCCCTTCTCCTCACATCTGTGTAAGATTTCTGACGATATTGGGCTATCTTCAACCTTTTCTGAATCAACTGAACCTTCTCCATTTCCTACAACACTGATTCTAGACCTATTAAAACAGCCTCACTTGCCTCAAACCAACCAATATGATATCAACATCTCCTTCCATAGAGAGCCTCAAATAGAGCCACCGGAATACTTGAGTGATAACTATTGTTGGTCAAATAAGTCATCAATTATGGGGAGTGGATACTTATTCTTGATTGTGACATTATTCAACAGACGATAATCGATGCACATTTTGAGAGAACCATCTCTCTTTGCACAAATAGGTCTGGAGCTCCCCATGGAGAAGCACTAGGCCTGATGAAACCTTATCTAAAAGATACTTTAACAGTTACTTCAATTTTTTAAGCTCAACTTGAGACATTCTATTGGGTAGAATACAGATAGGTTGGATATCTAGAAGGAAATCTACTGAAGTCAATTTCCCTTTCGGGAGGAACTTCGGGAAGATCTTTAGGGAACACATTTGGAAATTCTCTTACTACTAAAACTGACTCAAGAATTGGTGTCTCAAAATTTGAGTCCTTGACTTAGGCAAAATGGTAAATGTAGACACCTAATTTCATCCCGCCCCGATAACATTTTTAACCCATTTATCTTCTCCTACCGTGTACCCTCATCCATGTTATTATATCTCTACAAAATGACAAAAAATATAACAACTCCCTAACTAATTTTATCTTATCCTAACAACCTACCCCATACCCCTATCCTACCTGCCTACCCCTACCATACCTCACTTACCCCCTTCATATTTTTTTTTGATTTTATTCCCTTTAACCAAATATAGAAAGAATACAAAAGAGAGAGGACCACTAGGAACCTTCCTGGAAAGACTATTTTTCCATTTTTTATTTTTGGATACCACTACCATATATATAGACTCCACTCACTGATATTAGAAAAAGGGAAGGGAGAAAAAACTAAGACCATCAACACACAGAGGTCACCAAAAATATATAGATCGGGAGAGGTCGAGAGTAAGAGATTAGGTGGGAGAGAAACACAGAGAGAATACAGTGAGAGGTCGAGGGAGGAGAAAAGAAATCGTCCCTATCACGCTACTATTTTGGCAACCTTTGTCATCACCAAAAAATGGCATAAACCAAGGGTAAAGTGCCAACAGATCAGCGTCCCATTTTTATCATCAAACCTTAGTCCAAAGTTCCAAGTTGGGTTCGATTTTGACTATCCAATTAGTTGTTCAGGACTTGAGTTTCAAATTTGGAAAATAGAGTGTTGAGAGAGAAGTGAACCCCTATATTTATCACTGTTCCAGCAATGGATTCACCGGAAAACACCACGTCTATCAGAATCTGACCAAAACCCCAATTGGAAAAATCACTAATTAAAATAGGTCAGTCAGTTCTTTGGGTCGGTCCTAATTACAGGTTTTATCGAGTTGGTAGATCCATGTTGAGTTCGTTGAATTGAGTTCCTGAGGACAGTGGCTTTGTTCGCACAATTCAGTGAGTTGAAATAAAAAACGAGGTCCGATTCTTCAACTCAATTTCTTTCTATTTTTATCGTAATATGATGTTTGATGTCGTGATGTTTGTTGATTTGTGATGGGTCTATGATATGAATTTTGAGTGTGTTTGAGTTTCTATGATTATCGTGGCTTGATTGGTTGATTCTTATATTGAACTTGGTTAATTGATTAAGAATAAGTGGGACGAGAATTGAAACTTGATAAAAGGTGAATTTTGGTTGGTTTGATTCATGGGTTGTTGTTTGACTTGAAATGAATGCTATTCGAACTTGATAACGGCATGTTTTAGGCGGGACAAATAGACAAATTCTAAGTTGGGTAGGCAAATTTAGAATTGATGTTGGGTTGAATGCGTGGAATGTTGAATGTGTTGGATGTTTTCAAGTTTAGCGCATGAAATTGACGTTGTATTCATTTGCGGGGAATGCCCCAAAGGAATTGTATTTATTCATTGGGGAATGCCCCAAAGTATCATGTACTTGAAGACGACGCATGATCAAGGCCCGAAACACCGGGTGGAGAAAGGAATGGAGTGTAGTTTAGGATTAGTCTAGAATAGGATTTACATTTTTTGCATTTTTCTATTTTTTGGGATTGTATTATTCGGACTGGACATTATTTTTGTTTTGAATTTTGTTTTTATTTGTTTGTTTTGCTTGTTTTGTGTGTGTATATGGTTTATACATTTTATATTGTCAAGTTAGCCAATACGCTCTACCAAGCGACCGTGGTCGAACCATGGGATCGAGGGGTGCCTAACACTTTCCCCATGGTCACCAGAATTTCTTAGCCAAAATCTCAGTTCGTGGATCAGTTTATAGAGTCAAACTATTTTTGAAAAGGATTTTCAAAGGTGACTTGGCACACCCGATTTATGTCAAGTGGCAACTCTGAGTTTAAATGTAAAAAGTCCTTTTTGATTTTTTTTTAAATCTTTGGTCACTTTAATAATAAAAACCCTTTCAAACTTAAAACGAATTCTTTTTGGGAGTGAAAAAAGGGGTGTGACAGCTCTGGCAACTCTGTTGGGGAACTTGTTTAGAATTCGAGCTTATTTTGGAGTCGTATCAGCTTTGTTTGGCACTATAGGTGTATAAATATTTTGTTTGTGTTGTTTTGTGTTATTTTTTTATCATTTTGTAATGTTTTCGTGCTCGTTGTGTATAGTATTTATCCTATTTGTTACCGCTTTTATATCTGGCATCATGTATCTACCCCCAGGCCTTCTTTCTGTAACAAATCCATTGTACACGTGTTGTACATGACCTCTAGTTAAGTCACCCTTATTTTTAGGGGGGAGCCGTCAGTGTTATGGAGTAGGTGGAAAGCAAAGCAGCCACTATCGACCATACGCTCCCCCGAACATCCTTGTTAGTGAACCACAATGTAGGTCATCCTTTAGGTCATGCTTATGTGCATCATACTGAGACCTAGCAAGACCCACGTGGCCCTTTGTAGGAGATTCACCTCTAAAGCATCCCTACGTGCTAACTATTGCATCTTTAAGGGTAACGTGGTCATTTAACAGACTAATTTGGGTAAAACATGTGTTAGAAGTAACGTGCGTAGGCAAAAACTGTTAAAAAAATAGAGAAAAAAAGTGAAGTGAGTCGAAAAGAAGAAAAAAAAGAGTGTCGTAGCTTTTAGAGTATTTTTTTTTACCTTTTGCATTTATTTTCTCAAAGTACTGCAAATTAAAAAAAAGTGAATTTTGTTTACCTTTTCTACTTATTTGCCAAAAAAAAAAAGCACAAAAAGATTTTCATTTTGTTTTTTAATAAGCATTCATAATTCGAAAATTTCAAAAAAAAAAAAAAAGAAAAACACAAAAAAATATTTTTATATAGTAGTAGATTTTAAAAAAGAATATTCAAAAAAAGGGCTGGTAGAAATTTGTACATACCAAAAAGATTTTTCTTCATAGTTGTTGGTGTCAGTCTTAGTTGAAGTGTCTAATTAAAAATAAAATAAAAAAAAGATTTTATTCATTTGTCTTTGGTTGTGTCTCTTGAGTTAGGGTCAATCTATTAATTAATCGTTAATTGTCCAATCTAGACGAACTACGCACCCTGATTCTCCTCTCTCAGGAGTGAGATACGTAGGCAACCTATTGTGGGTTTGGGGATCTTATTTCAAAAATCCAAAAAGATTTTCTTCACTCTTTATTAGAGTAGGTATTTCATATAAGTCTTTAAGAGAAAACAACAAAAAAGATTTTTTCTTTAATAGGTTCAAGTTTCGTTTTCATATGAATTCAAAATAGAAAACCCAAAAACATTTTCTTTGGTAATCATAGGTTTTATTTTGTATAGGGATGTTAAAGCCAAAGAATTCAAAAATATTTTCGTTATTTCTTTTGACAAATTTTTCTTTTCTTTTCTTTTTAAAGTTTCAAGAAAAAGAAAAAAAGAAATAAAAAGAGTTTAATCGGCCATTTTGGAAAGACTTCACGAACTATGCACACCTGATTCTCCTCTTTCGGGAGTGAGACATGTAGGCGCCCTTCTTGGGTTTGGTGATCTATTTAAGAAAAAAAAAGATGTTTTGAAAAACTGTTGAACTCTAACCATTTTCTATCTCTTGTCCAGTTAGTTTAAGGTGGTTGCTTTGTGGCATTTTGGCTAGGCCTCCATATTGCTCCAAGTCACAGAGGAAGTTATGGCCAATAAGGATACCGAGTTAGTTGTCACTAAGCATATAGGGAGTTCGGGGAATGAGAATGTAGGAGATAATGAAGAGATTCGGAAATTAAGGCGGCAAATAATAGAAATGCATCAGGTTTGGGCTAATGGGTTGCCGCCTCCTCCAGTTCTCACTGATAATCTGGAATATCTTTTTAGCTTGCCTCCCGTGTCACATGTACAATTTCCCATTTTTTTTGATATTCCACAATATGCATCAAGATCGACTCTGGGGAAACAATATCAAACCTCTTCCAATGTTCATATCCTCACTCTCCAATCCAAGACTACCACATACTCGGCTCTAGCTGCTGTTCATGCTTTTGCAGAGCCACCCCTACCTGAAGCTCCTACTTTTGATGTTCATCCATAAGTTGTGCCTCCCTACTCTACAAGAGAGCGTGCATTGAATATTTTTAGTGATAAGCATTATGCTCTCTAGCCCACATTTAATTAGACTAGTCCTTATGATTGCCCTCAACCGCCTGAATTTCCTCCTAACACTGAGAAGCCTATTATGACAGAAAAACAAGAGGAAATAGCCAAAAAATTGAGAAGTTTGGAACTGACTATGAAAAACTTGCAAGGACTTGGGGGGTACAAAAGTGTCTCATATAAAGATCTGTGCATGTTTCCAGGTGTACATTTTCCTCTTGGTTTTAAAATGCCAAAGTTTGAGAAGTATGATGAATATGGCGATCCTATAGCACATTTGAGCTGCTATTGCAACCAGCTAAGGGGCGCTGGAGGGAAGGAAGAATTATTCATAGCATATTTTGGTGAGAGTCTTTCAGGTCTAGCTTCAGAATGGTTTGTGGACCAAGACATCGAAAAGTGGAATAGCTGGGATGACCTGGATAATGAATTCATGCAATAATTTCAATACAATATAGAGTTGATTCCTGACGAGAAATCCTTAACTAATATGAAGAAAAAGAGTACTAAACTTTCAGAGAGTATGCGATTAGATGGCGTGAACAAGCTGCTAGGGTGAAACCGCCAATGAAAGAAAGTAAGATAGTGGAGGCTTTAATTCAAGTGCAGGATGAAACATATTATCAACACTTGTTACTTGCATTAGGCAATCCATTTAATGAGGTCCTTAAAATGGGGGAGATCATAGAGGATGTAATTAGGACTGGTAGCATTGTGAGTTTTGCAACATTGAAAGAGACTACTCAAGCAATTCAAAAAAAAGTTTGGGAAGCGTGGAAGGAAAGAATAATGAGGAAGATGCATCTGCCATTGCAGTTGGACAACAGGCATGGGCAAGAGGACCACACCATCGTTACCCACGAGCTCAAACCCAAGTTTATGCCCAAGCTCCACAAAATCTTTACCAAAATCCATTATATCTCATTCCCCCACCTCCATATCAAGTGTATAATGTGCAACCTTATGTTTAACCTCCATCTTACCCACACTGGGGTATGCCAACTCTGCCGAGTCATCCTCTAACTCCACATACATTTCGAAGACCTTCTAGGCCTGGTTTTCAATTTAAGCCAAATAATGAAATGAGACAGAAGTCGAGGGATAGCTTCACACTAATTAGATAGTCGTATGCAAGTTTATTCCATAGATTGGTACAACAGGGCCTGGTCACTCCTCTCCTTAGGTATACTCCTGACCCATATTTATGAAGTTTTGATCCTAATGTATGATGTGCATATCATTCTGATGTTCAGGGTCACAGTATTGAAGATTGTCATACTTTGAAAAGATAAATTAAAAAGATGATTCAAGATAAATCAATCATGGTATAGAACATTGACAGTGAGGAAAGCTCTCGTTGTGCTGATATGCAAACCAATGGCTAAGATATCAGGCTGAGCAATTGCGAAGTTACCCCTCTCTTTACTAGAAAGGAGTTTGGTAGCTTGTTTTATTTTATTTTCTGTCGTCCGAATTATTTCAGGGTTGTAGTTCGGGATCTATCTTGTTTTGTACTTTTGTTGTTTATGTTCAAACCCATCTATCTTTTGTTTCAACTAAATGAAGTGTCCCCTTTTTATTTTGTGTTCTAAAATATGTGTTGTTTGTTTGTTTTCTTTATACAGTACATTTTATGTTGACTCTATTGATATGACATGTTTGTAGAATTTTTGGCCAGATCTTAAAATCCAATTTAAGCATGAACATTGAATCAAAGGGTTAAGGTTAGAAAAGAGAGCATTTGAGAAAATAGATAGAGAGCTGGGGCATTTGGTGATCAAGTTGAAGCCTCTTTGAAAATTAAGGCAATTATTTTGAGAATTGTGAGAAAGCTTGGTCATTAATTGAAAGACATATCTCAATTAGGTCAAGTAGTGAATGTGTGATCCTACATCAAAAGGAATAGAAAATGTGCTCCACGAAAGCATGAGGAATGTACAACAAAGATGGAGTTTGCAGAAGAAGTAGCAACACACACTCTCAGTTAAAATTAGTGCCATAAAAACAAATCTCACAAATGATCTTCATCTCTCACTTTCATATTGCATGATATGTACTTGTGTTTTTTAAGGATTGATATGACGAAGGCACTTCATTCTGCTATCCAAATATTGTGTCATCCTTTATTTACCCTATTTAAGCCTTAGTTTTATTTTCTTTCATACCCCTCTTTTGGAATCAAGATACAGTTAACAAAGCTCAAAAGATAAGTGTCGAGCAAAAGAATAGTGTCAAAAGTTTCAAAAAAAAATGTGTCAAAAAGAAGGAAAAGAAAAAGTGTCAGGTAAAATAGACTCAAAAAAGTACAAAAAAAAAAGAAAAGAAATCAGAATCAAGCAAAAGAACAAGCTTCTAGAACTACGTGTGACCTGATTCTATCTCTTAGGGGTGAGATACGTAGGCTGCCCTACTCTGGGCTCGGTCCAACCAAATAAATAATTTAGTATTTTCAAGTCAAAAGAAACTGGGGCATGAGTTGATCCTCATTGTTTGAGTTGATTTTGAAAGTTGTAAGTCCCACCCCACTTTAAGTGTCGTTTGGGCCTCAAATCATCCTTTCTTTCTAATCTTTTCCAAAAGCCAAGTTACAACCAAAGAAAGACCTTCAGATCAATCTTTGAGAATGTTAAGGCTAAGCATACAATGGATGTGATGATGCATTTTGCGAACTACTTGTCTTCCTCAGCATAAGGAATTAGGAGAGAAATGAAAATGAGAGAGTCTTATAGGTGAAAACCCTCACGGGCACCATAAGATGATGGTAAGATGAGAGAGATAATAATGAGAGAATCTTCTCGGTGAAAACCCTCATGGGCATAGTAAGACGACGGTGAGTTAAGACAAATGAAAATAAGAGAGTCTCATTGGTGAAAAACCCTCACAGACACTATAAGGCAATGGTGAGCTAGAAAAAATGAGAGAGGCTTGTTGAAAAAAAATCCCTCCAAGGCGCCAGTAGCCGAACTAGGTCTTAAATGCAATTGACCTAAGGAAACAACTCAGTTTCAAGGCCATTAACACAACAACAATTGGTAGAAAGTTTGGATGGAAAGATCAGGCAGCCTGACCCAAAAGGCATAATCTTTGGAGTTGACAGTCATTTTTAAATAAATTTTTATTTCTTTGTTTCAATGGGGACGTTCATTATCTTTTCTTTCTTCTCTTTATTTTATTTATCTTTCTTGAGTCAGTTATACAAATAAAAGTCATTGTCATTTTTCTCTTGTTGTTGAGTCAAGTCTATGTCGAAACAAGTGAGAAAAGATTTCAAAATTGGCTACCAGCTTCTTCAATTGCAGAAAGCAAGACAAAAGACCATAAAATGAAAAAGACATGATTGTGAGCCAAAATAAGGCATGCAGAAAGTTGTGTCAACAAAAAATTCTAGGAATTCATGAAAATACCAAGGGTCAAAGAGTTTATCTGAGAAGCATGGCAAAGCAAAGATATTGTGTTTGTTTCAGAAGAACTCTTTATAATCGGAGTTTGGGTTAATGATGCAGCAAGCCAATGACATATGCTAATGGTTGGAAGCAAGGTTAAATGTGACCGGGGCAAAAGCAATTTCCACAAAAGCTAAAGCCACTAACCAGCCACCATGTTTTTAAACTAACAAGTTTTCTTTGTATAAAAAAGGAACACATGCTAGCTTCGAATCAAGGATTTCAAAGCCTAAATATCAAAGGCCATAACATTCTCACTTTTTCAAATGTAACAGGCAATATTGCTGCACATATTTGATATTCAAAGCCATGGAGATGCACTTCTTTGTTTGGGTAATTCCATCAACATTTGTGAGGAAATGCACTTCCTTGTTTGGTAATTCAAGTGGTATTTGTAAGGAGACGCACTTCTTTGTTTAGATAATTCAAGCAACATTTGTAAGGAGACGCACTTCCTTGTTTGGACAATTCAAGCAACATTTGTAAGGAGATGCACTTCCTGTTTTGGGCAATTCGAGCAACATTTGTAAGGAGACATACTTTTTTGTTTAGTTAATTCATGAAACATTTGTAAGGAGATGCACTTCCTTATTTGGTTAATACAAGCAACATTTATAAGGAGACGCATTTCCTTGCTTGGGAAATTTGAGCAATATTTATAAGGAGACACACTTTCTTGTTTAGTTAATTCATGAAACATTTGTAAGGAGATACACTTCCTTATTTGGTTAATTCGAGAAACATTTGTGATGAGACGTACTTCCTTTTTTGAGTAATTCAAGAGCCATTGGTAAGGAGACGCACTTCCTTGTTTTGATAATTCAAGCAACATTGGTAAGGAGATGTACTTCCTTGATTGGGTAATTTGAACTTTGCTTTTTGGGTAATCACTTCCTAACTTAAGTGGTGACTCCTAGTATATGTACCTCCTAGTCGAGCTAGTGCACTTAATTCTTAGGAGACGCACTTCCTTGCTAGTTTTCATTTGTCAAGTAGAACACTTTTTAACTTAAACTTGTACTCTATAAGATGCACTCTCTAGTCAGAATTCCTCACTTTAATTCCTAGGAGATGCACTTCCTAGTCGTGGTCATTTAATTTTACTCTCAAGAGATGTATTTCTTGGTTAGAGTCTTGATTCATCATTGCAACATGCAAGTAGGTATGATGTGACTTTCAAAAATATTGAAAGAACTGACTAAAAGTCTAACTAATTGTCTAAAAGCCTCTAAACAACATGAGAAGTTGATAGGACAAACCCCCAACTAACTCCAATTGACAGAACATAAGGAAATACTGAAAAATTAAGTAAAAGATAGTCTGTCCTCAATGGATGAGGATTCACCACTACTGCTGCTGGGTAACACTGAGCTGTGTAAGAACGAATGGGAAACTGAACGTCCGAACCTATGTTATAAGACAACATAGCGCAAACAAAAGTATCTGATTAGTAATTTGAATTAACTAGTACGTGAGATAAGAATTGACTGAAATATATTAGATAACTGCGCACAAATACATAAACATGTAACATATGAGAATGCAAGACAAAGTATAAGCACGTTACTGATATATTCTAAAATTTGAAAGACTTAAATCTGTGTAACTAAATAACTGATAAATCTATATATATGGTCAAGAAAACCTAAGTTGGGTTACACTGAAATACTAACTAAAATTGTGGGAGGTATAATATAATTGATATACCTCAATCTAAGCTAATTGGGATTCAACCTATAACACCAATTTGAAGGTTGTGAGTACCGTTCCATGGGTACTGACACTAGATGTGTGGATCCACTAATCTAATCTCACAAATTACTAGGGAGTCAGTCCTAAATTAGAGGGTGACCCGTAAGAGAGTATTATCCATAAATTGGCAAGTGAAATCTGATTATCCTACATTGGCAACGTAGTTCTGAACATAGGGTCTACTACTAAGGACCCAATCCTAACTGGAAGGTTATCCCCCATCCCTAGGTTTGCTAGATATTAAATCTTACTCCTAACTGTACTGACACTGGTACTGAACTGAACTAAGTTTAAGAGAACATTACCTCTTATGGTGCTCATCATGATTATATCAACTGAGTGAAATAATAATAATATCCATGGTTTAACTGCATCATTACTTGAAAATCTGAAATCATGTAAAATACTAATAAGTAGTAATCCTACAACTCATTTGCACTCACTATGCACGCATACTACTATGTTTTGTGTTTGAAAATAAGACATTCCCTGGATTTACCTACACTAATATCCTCTTTTTATAGATATAGAGATTAAATATAGAAAAAGGGAGCAAAAGAGTGCAATAGAAGACCTGCATCTGGTGAAACTCAGGTACCGCAGTGCAGCTAAGACTGCCTGTCAATATGATCGAGGACAACCTCACGCGATCACAGTCATGTGGGTGTATGGATATGGGAGGTTTTGTACTTTCTTCTAGACAAACCTAAGACCATATATAGGAAAAATCCTTTCTCTTTAATGGGGTGCTTACCTATTAGATAGGAGGGAGTTCTAAGATTGAAACCCTAATTTGGGAAAGTTGTAATTAACTTTGGAGACTCAAATTTCTTAGTTGCTTTGTGAATAATGAATGCTTTTGATGACCCACATGGCATATTTCTCTTTACTTTCTTCATGAGTAGATAAATATTTAGTCTTGGGATTATGTTGAACTAGAGTGTGATTGTGTGTGGGTATTGTTGTGTTTGCATGGATTTTAGTTGTTGTGTATGGATTTTACCATTTTGTGAGCTTATGAGTTAAAATTTGATGGGTGAAAACTCCAAATATCCAAATGGGTTTCATGAATGAAATCTCTGAGATCTAGAAACCCTTTATCATCCTTGAAAGAGGGTATTATGTGAATATTAGGTAACCTATAACATCTTTGAAAGAGAGTTATCGAGGGACAAAGCAATGGTAAACAACTAAGCCTATGGTTTACTACCCTTTGAAATCTTAGAAATAAGTGTTTAGGGAGTGTAAATCATGTCAAGAGCATATCCTAGAAATAGGGATACTTGGTTGAGGTTTTGGGTGGTTATATAAACTCCACACTTGTTAGGTGATGGAAAGAGCCAATGGCTGAAATCATTGGGGTTTTATTAAAGGATTAACTTCAATGATCTTCGACCTAGCCTATCCGTTAATTAATAACTTAATTCCACAATAAACAAACATTATCTCACATGCTTTACCTCCAAGGATACATAATCCCAAGATATCTCCAAACCTTGAGTTCAAACCTAAGATAGCATTTACCTCCTACTTATTGAAGTGATTGTGAAAAGTAAAACATTTCCCCTATTTATTTATACATGTTGTTTTCATTAGAATTCCTGGTAGCCTTGTAGTAAATTGAGCACCCATAGTTTTAAAGTTTATAACATTCACTTTTTAAGATTTGACCCCAATTTACATTGGGTTACTTAACAACTACTGCCTCTCCCCTTAATCATGGGAGTTAGTTGAGCATTATCAAAATGGTGACATTGTCAGGGAGTGAAGTGTAGATTTTACTTGTGTGGTGTTACTCTTACTTGGGAGAATTCGGAGTGTCATCCTTATTTTCGCTGTTGTTTTTGAATATTTTGTAGGTAATTATAGCATACACGAATTCATGAGTGAAGGCACTAATCATCCGGAACCATTTGACGATACTTGTGGAGAAAGCAACTTAAATTGTGGGGCTCATATAGGCAAAAAGGGTATTCCACCTCATCATAGGGGCAGGATTCCATGTGACTAGTACCATGCTTTATGTGTTGCAAATAAAAGGGTTATACGGGGGTCAAGCATATGTGGACCCATATGCTCAGTTAAGGAACTTTTTAGAGGTTTGTACACCATTCAACATTCCACATACCAATCAAGAGCCCTTTCGACTCCGTCTTTTCCCATTCTTACTAATAAGGTAAGAATTGTTGTGGTTCCGCTCACATCTTACGGCTTCAATCACTTCATAGAGTGAACTCACAAAGAAATTCTTAGACTAATACTCCCCTCCCTCCAAGAACTATCAACCAAGAGATGAAATATAAAGGAACGGGGAGCCACTTCATGAAGTATGGGAGAGATTTCATAGGAAGCTATCCAAATGCCTAAACCAGGAGATTCCAGTGAAAACACTTCCCAAATATTCTACTGGGCACTAGATCTATTGAACTAAATAGTGGTAAACAATGTGACGGAAGGGTATCTCTTAAACTTGCATTTTAATTCGGCTACAAAAATATAAAGAGAGGTATCTAATCAAAATTTTAAATGGCATACCCAAAATTCCAACATTTCCAATAGCTTTTCACCCAAGCCTATGGTTACCAAAGAACAACAAAAGTGGGGCGACGAGCAATAGGGAACCTTGGCTAAGATCTTAACTCAACTTGATCTCCTAACCAAGTATGTCATAGGTTCTAAACCAAAATACCATGGCGAGGATAAAGGCATTAGAAGGATGGGAGAAAAAATTTCAATATTTAGCAAACCACTCAGAGGGTTCTCACCCGACATATTATAGGCAAAGAGGGGATCAAGGTTGGATGAATAAGGTTAGTAGTCGATATTAGAGAGAGCAGAATCATGAGGATTGCTATTTTTTGCCTCACTATTATCGTGCTTCTAGCAAGGATTCAAGCTCCATTGATGCCGACAGATGTGGAATAGAGGATATCCTTACGAGAATTTCGAATAGAGTTGAGGGAACAAATAAAATAGTCCATTAATTAAAAAAGGACTTATTTTCACTCTCTCAAATTGTGGTCTCTCATTCAGCCTCTATCAAATAGTTGGAGATCTAAATAGGACAAGTCTTTCACACGGTTAAATGTTACACCCAAGGGGGTCTCCATTAGTGACACAGTTGTTGACCCTAAAAGCGATGATCAAGTTTTGGAAAATTATGTGGAAGGTGAAAAAGTAAATGAGAAGCTCTTGAAAGAAGACTTTGGAAGCAAAATTACCCGCACTAAGCTAAATGAGAAGTTACCCCAAAGCTTAGTTGACAAAGAGAAGAAAGTGGTGGAAAGACTTGATGAAAGGTCAATTGATAAGGTAAAGTTTGATAAGTGTGGACTTGCGGACCCTCCTTGACAAAGTAATTAAAAAAAAGGTCGTACCACCACTATAACTAAGGCACTATGTGGGAGACAACTTACAATTGCTATGTGGATGGATTATATCCTTTCTATCATATTTTTGTAGTTTCCACTTAAATGAATCATGCATGTTGTGAAACTATAGAGTGTTAAGGATAAGCAGGAAATCTGAATAGGAAAAATAGGGGAATAGGCCTACCCTCTGTTACCACGTTCGCGATCACAAAATGTGATAGCAGTAGACGCAAATCTGCAATAGCGGTCAACCAACCATGATCGCCACTACTACAGTTAATTGATACACTAACTGCTCCTCCCCTAAATTTTCTCTCACTCTTGTTAAAGTTTTTGTATGAAGCAATGGAATGATATCGAGGAGAATGATGATAATGTCGAAATCAGAAATGATAGCGATCGTTGATAGGGTTTCAGGGAGCACCCTTATCTCTTTGTTATCCTTTGTTGTTTATACAGTAGGGACACTGCTACCTGTTTAGTTGGTGGTGTTCCTCAATTCATTGATTACCTATTCATTTGTTTTAGGCTTGTATTGTTGATATGCCTGGATACTCTTCTACTCTATTAGATATTCCTTAGTTTTATTCGGGTTGTAATATTCAGATACTTTAGCAGTGCCTACACTTGCATGAATTACATACTTCATTCTTAAGTTATTATTTTATTTCAATTTTAATGATCGAGTTATGTTTGGGTTTTTATCCAAGGATGCTAGGGAAGTCAAAGTACCCGTGGCATTGATAATTTGGATTCGCATTTACACCCATTGGATAAGACTTAGTAACCACATATAATTTTGGCGATACTATAGTTTGCAATGTAAGAAAATAACTTGGTTTGTTGCCATAATTAGCAAATTATGAGTGGTTCGGGAACAAAAGCAAACAATCCTCTCCGTCTGAAATTTTATAAAAATCAAAGGCATGGACGTGAACAACTTTATAAAAAG
The DNA here is from genome assembly GCF_002878395.1 of Capsicum annuum. Classification (NCBI taxonomy): domain Eukaryota; kingdom Viridiplantae; phylum Streptophyta; class Magnoliopsida; order Solanales; family Solanaceae; genus Capsicum; species Capsicum annuum. Next base: position 20,764,700 of record NC_061119.1, on the reverse strand, counting down.
ATTCTCCCTCTTATTATGACTCTATAAGTTGACTACGGAAAAGTAGGGAATATTTCATTCCTTTATCAAGCTGGTACAACAAATGAACAGCCTTCACATAATTCGTATGTTATGTGTGAGCTTAGTTTTCTACATATCATGTATACCTGTACCATCTAAAACTTGCCCCATTAGTCTTTCCAAGATAATTATTGATTTTTCTTGGTTGGGAAAATGATCTCAGGCAATCTTGTGATTTTAGAGGCCCACTTTAGCCTAAAAAGCCTACCAATACATAGTAATTACCACTAGTCACCCTTTTTTGCACCTTTGGACTTTTGTTTGGCAAACATGCTATAAGTCGTGACCCTTCTATTCATCCTCTGTTGAGCCCTATCCTTCTTGAACTTAATAATAAAAATTAAGGCTAAAAGACTAAGCTGGGAGTGATGGAAAGAAAGCGGAAGTGTAGTGAGCCACGAAGTCATAAAAAAGGCCTTTAAGTTTAAACAAGTAAGTATTTTGCTTTGAAGGAAGGTTAGTCCGTCAAAAGTATGAGTTTCATGGATCTTGATGCAATCATAAAAAGTTAAGAAATGAGGTGAAAAGACTTTGGGTAAAGCAAAAGAGACAAAGTTGGTAAAGCAATAAATGAAAAAGAAGTGGCCCAATGATAAATAAGTAATATAAATTTGATGTAGAGGTTTAAGGAGGGTATAGACTTATTGTCCTAAATAGCTATCCTACCCAACCTGAAGCCTTCATTTCAAGATCAAAAAGCCCTTAGTGATTTTGAACCAAGTGTGGTCATTATAGTGGTGATTGAGAAATGGAGACAAGCCTATGGCATGATACTTATAGACTTGGAGAATTTGTTGAGATGATGAGTGATTGCACTTAAATTTCCTTGTTTCATGATTGATAACTAGGTGTGTGAACCCTTCTTTCTTGTGAAGAGGCATGTGGACTAGTTAAGGTTGGTGATTTTGTCATCTTCTTCAAAATTAGATAAACGGAGGTATAATATGATTGTAGTCAAACATGCGAGTCATTTTTAGAGTGTTGGTAGTTGTCACATAGTTTCTTCCCAAAGTTCATTATAGCCTTCGCCACTCCATTTTATGATGAGGGGCATCACTAAAATTCTTCTGTCCATGTGTGAAAAGCTTTTTATGGTGGAAACTAAGTTGGAGTCTTTATGATCATTGAGAATATATTTGGGGGCATACATGGAGATTGTTTCATTAAAAAAGGTAGTGATGCTTGAGGAGAAACAAGAGTTTAAGTTGGGGGTGTTGATAAGTGGTAATCATACCACTCATTCGCACCCATTAATCATGCACAGTACTATGTTTTGTGTTTCAAAATGAGACATTCTTAAGATTTAACTACACTAATAACCTCTTTTTGCAGATATAGAGATGAAAAGATAGAAAGATGTGGATTGGATCTTAAAAGTGATTCAAAGGGCACAAAAGAGTGCAATAAAAGACCTACAGCTGGTGAAACTCAGGTACCACGGTTGCAGCTAAGACCGCAGTCGCGGTCAGTGAAGATGATCATCAGAGCGCGACCGTGGTCAACAAACGCGGTCGTGTTTGCTACGATCGCGGACAACCTCACACAATCATGATCATGTGGGAGTATGGACTTGGGAAGTTTTAAAATTTCTTCTAGATGAACCCAAGAACATATACAGGAAATACCCCTTCTCTTTAATAAGGGGCTTACCTCTTAAGATAGTGGGGAATTCCAAGCTTGAAACCCTAATCTGGGAAAGTTGTAATTAACTTTAGAGACTCAAATTTCTTAGTTTCTTTGTGAATAATGAATGATTTTGATAACCCACATGGTATCTTTCTTTTTACTTTCTTCATAAGCAACTAAATAATTTAGTCTTGGAATTATATTGGACTAGAGTGTGATTATGTGTGGGTATTGTTGTGTTTGCATGGATTTTAGTTGTTGTGTATGGATTTCACAATTGCTTGAGCTTATGTGTTGGAATAAGATGGGTGAAAGCTCCAAATCTCCAAAAGGGTTTGATGAGTGAAATCTCCAAGCTCTATAAACCCTTTGTCATCATCGAAAGAGGGATTTAGGAGAATATTAGGTAACCCATAACATCCTCGAAAAAGGGTTATCGAGGGACAAAGCAATGGTGAACAACTAAGCCTATGGTTTACTACCCTTTGCAAAATTAAAAATAAGAGTTTAGGGAGTGTAAATTAGGTCAAGAGCATCATCCTAGAAATAGAGATGCTTGGTTGAGGTTTTGGGTGTTTATATAATCTCCACACTTGTTAGCTGCTCAAAAGAGCCAACGGGTGAAATCGTTGGGGGTTTTATTGAAAGATTGACCACAATGATCTTCGACCAAGCCAATCCATTAATTAACAACGTAATTCCATAATAAACCAAGATTATCCCGCATTCTTTACCTGTAAGGATACGTATCTAAACCTTGAGTTCAAACCTAAGATAGCACTTACCGCCTACTTGTTGAAGTTTGTATGAAAAGTTTTCAAATATTTCCCCCATTTATTTATTCATATTGTTTTTATTAGCATTCCAGGTAACCTTACAGTAACTTGACTATCCATCGGTTTGAAGTCTATAGCATTCACACCTTGAGATTAGACCCCAATTTTCATTGGGTTACTTGACAACGACTGCCTCATCCATCAATCATGGGAGTGAATTGAGCGTTATCAAACACATAGGTATCGGGTCGTCATAACCTGCCAGCACTGATTGGCCAAAAAATATAATACAAAGCTTTAAAACAATAGTACGAGATCATGGTTCAAAGACCCATAACATAGCCATTTCATAAAACATCTGAGAATCATGAAATTGAACATAGGAATGGGTTAAATATAAGGAAGACAACATGATTACATGGCTAAATTCATAAATTGAAGATTTAACATGAAATTCACTTGAATATGACATGGGAAACTAAAATTTATAGCATGAAGCAACCTAATTTTTCATGGGATAATACATGAACATGAATTGAGTTTAAATATCTAGGGAATACATGAAATTAACCTATCTTGAACATATGAAATTCCATAGTAAAGGAAAAGCTCCATATTTAAATTAAAAAAAAAAGGTTTTTTGGATCAATGGGTGAAAGAAACCCATTGATGAATACCCACATACGTTAATAGCTTATTTCTTGAACTTAGAAGCTTGAACTCTTGATTTCATGAGAAAGATCTTGGGTTTTATTCTCGGGAGAAGAGAAAGATTTCTTGTAAGCAATTTAGTGTGAAAGGGGTTAATAATGCCCTTTTGGAAGTCCCAAATCGTGTTAAGGATGAATTGGGTCGAGGGAAATGACTCAAATACACCTTGGGCACTTAGATCATATAACTATGCAGAACAAAGACACGTTTCATGCCTTTCTCTCTGTGGGAGAAAGTAAAGTGCCGCTTCGCTTACTCCGGGGGTGAAAGCAATGCGCCGCGGACCTCCTCACTATGGGAGAGACCAATGTGTCGTGGCGTTATCGCATTGGCTCTCTATTTTGGCAATCCAAACAAGTCCCAAACCTCGCCCGAAAGCCCCAAAACTCTCCTGAGACATATTTTTAACCTCTCTAAATATGAACCAACTCGAAAACCAGCATTTGGGGGTCGGGAAGGCCTAAATAAAAATCCGTAAAGTTTATGGGTCTTGAAAAAGACTAAATCCTCAACACTTAGTGTAATTTTCAAGCCTTGGACCACTTAAGTGTACAACTAAGAGCTGAATTGAGATTTGAATATTATGGGGTATTACACTGGTTAAGGGTGACGACTAGGGTTGACGGTTCTTCACCTAGATTATGGCTTATCACCTTAGCCATCACTTTTCGGTAGACAAACACTTCTGATTAAAATGAGCATAACTTTATTCTCCAATATCGAATTATGGTGAAATAGAATGAGTTGGAAAGAAGACTCAAAGATATTTCATTTGATATGTAGTAGGACACCAAACTCATTATATTATAGGAGTAAAGATCGTTGTAACATGACAAAAGTTGGAACATTCACTTAAATTTAATCAGTAGAAAAGTTCTCAATTTGACTTTGAATTAGGAGATTTTTACTATCTCAATTCATCTCCAAAGGTGTTCCCACACTATAGAATTGATCATCACACTTATATGACACAGAATCATAAGGTTCGGGTCTATATACGTAGGAGCGAGGTTTGAATTCTAGACCAAAAATGCAGGGTGTTACATAGTATTAGTATTAGCCTAGTCTTTTCATTTCTCCATCAGTTCAATGCATTATTTTATCCAGCAATCCCAAATTCTCCTCCCAAACTCAAGCTTAAAAGTAAATCCAAGACAATTGGCTCAAAAATCAAGCTTAATTTCCTCCCTTCTGGTCACTAATTTCTCTGCGTTTGGAGGTATGTAAGGCTTCTTTGATTCATAAATATATTCACTTCTAATTCTCTCGATTGTCTCTCTTTAGTTATTACCTTACCAGTTATTCTTGTGACTAAACTAGAAACTTGTGGAACGAAATTCGAATTATCCTTCTTATTTGGGCATTTTCTGATTACGCTTTGGATTGGTGTTGAACTTTAAGTCTGGTACTACTTGGGCTTATATGTGAAATGACCGTGAGTTGGAATTCAATTCTCTCCCGAAAATTCAAGTTTTGTTCATAGTGTCAATTTATAGAGTATAATAGTGAAGTGAGGTTCAAATCAATAGGGTTTTCATTAATGATATTGAGAAATGATTTGTGGTATTGAAAAGAAAAATATGGTTGCGTGAGAGAGATTACCGGAAATGTTAGGGAGAAAATTTTGAAACATGAAATCACGTGGTTCTGGGCTACAATGGTGGAATTGCCAACATTAGATATGTACCAGGAACAATTTTTAATTTAAGTTATTTATATAATTTTTTTAAAGGATATGGGATATTATGTATTAATGACCCTACATGTGGAGATTTGTCTCATTTATTTATTTTTTAAAGGGTAAAAAAGTCATTCGATAAATTTAAGGACATTTTGATAATTCAACTTTTTTATTAGGGTCTTCCCACTCAAAATAATTATGATGTGTGTGTGTGAGTTTGTGTGTCATTTTTCAGAAAATCTATTTTAAAGATCAACTTCCAGCCTATCAAACACGGTAGCTAGCCTTGCGAAATGGCAAAGTCAGATAAAAATATTAATTGGATCTCAAAATATACTTCACCAGCACACTATTATTTTTAAGAAAATTTGAACGAGAAAAATATGAAGACAAGCTACACAGAGATTACCTGAAAGCCAATATGGGTGTAATAATTAAAATTTTATCCCACACAAATATTATGCTAAAATTGAAATGCAATATAATTAGCTCCACGAATGATGAGTCCCATATTTAATATATCATCAGTAAACCAAAAGGTTATATAATGGAAGGACACATGGAAGATACTAAGCAAAACAACAATTCCAATTCAATAAACAAAAGATAGCTGTAATCAAACATCGGTCATTAATTTCCAATGAGAAAATAAAAACAAATCTACAATCCAAGCCATATCGAACAAAAATAGTCTCCCAAACATAAAATGAAGATGCACTTCTCACTTGAGAAAATAACTTTCACACTCCAAAAGAGCCCTTAGAGAGTTGTCACTGGTAGTCTGGATTGTATTGTATCATCATTGATAATTTGTTAATTCTGAAAATTGAACGTTTAATGTCTCTGTCATCTACATATGTAGATTTAATATAAACTCTAGAGGTGATTATAAATATGAAAAATAATATTTATTAAAAAGGAACTCAGTATTGAGATAAGACACTCATTGTGAAAAAAAAATAAAATATTTACCTCCGAATGAAAGTAAAGATATATATATATATATATATATATATATATATATATATATATACTGAAAAGTTTCATCAAGTTACTACCCAATTTGCTAAGAACTCATTTGATTTGAACAGAATTATTAGATTATAATTTCAACTAAAGACAAAAAAATAAAATTTAATCTCGAGTTTGATATGGGTATATAATACAAGAAAATGATTTAAAATATATTGATTTTGCCTAATAGACTAATCAAACAGGGAATATATGTAATACCAAATTAGGTAGAAGCACTAACCAGATCATCAAAGCAAACTTGATCAAATCCACGGCCTTGTTCATTAGGGAGAGTAGCACTCTTAGGTCCAAGATTGTTATTAGCCATATTATTGAGATCCAAGCTATAAATACTTTGAGCCTGATGACTTCCACGGTTAAACTCTAGATTAGGCATATAATTAATGTTCCCAATAATTGGACCTTGAAGTCCTTGTGAACCCGGCATTCCAAAAAATGGTCGATATTGTTGTATTCCGCCACCAATATTACTTTGAACCGGGAAAAATGGGTTATTGAATGAATTGCCAAAGGGAGGGTGGTGGGGTTGAACCTGAAATTGTGGGTGATAGAATTTTTGGATTGAACTCTCTCCTCTAGAAAAAATATTACTTGTGCTGAGACTTGGAACTAAAAACTCCGGACCTCTTTGTACTTGATTTGGGTTACGTTGCAAATTGGAAACACAAGTGTGAAGTCGAGGCATTGTTCCAAAATTTTTAAAGAAACTTGGTTGTTGAGAACTACTTGATGATCCCTGACCTGATGAGTGAGGAACAAATTTTCGCTCTCCTGGAGCTCTCCAATTATTTGTACGACATTTCTGGAAGGTGTTTAAGAAAATGAAAAAAGGGATAAATTATGTATATATTTATCATTATTTAGACATGATTGAAACAGCTGAAGTCATTTATAATTGAAGATATTTTTAGTGTTTGGTAATTGATGAACAATAAAACATTGGAAATTATATTATTCATCAAACTACAAAATAATAGAAACTGACAACTAATAATTAAATTCCATCACTAAACATGTAATAAAAGTCTATCACTAATGTTATTTAAATAGTGTGTGTTTTGGTAAGTCTTTTGAGTACTAAAAATTGATCATAACGTCTAACTATTTACTAGCAAAAGTGAAAAAAGATAGATGTTTTGTTCTGCTTTTGATACAAAAGCGGGAATAGCTCATTTGTGAGAGCATCAAGGATCATAAAAGGTCATGTATTAGAAAATATTTTTTTGGAAACATCTTCTCCCGAACCAAATACACACAAATGATTAAAATTTGCCACTTAAATTATTTAAAGTTATACCTGAAGATGACTCGCCACTTGCATCCTCGTAAGATTAGGCACACCCATCACCTCAAGAATGTTTTTGGGATAACAATCTACATATTCCATAACAATGTAACTTTAATTTAGTAACTATAATATTCTTAAATCAAGTCCATTACACGTAAATACTACAACCACTATGCCTTAATGAATTCACACTATTCATATCGCTCCATATAATGAAATTACCAATAAATGTATTTAATAGTGAAATAAACTTACTTCCTTCACCTAGTTGTCGCACAGCTTTCATAAATATTTCATGAAGATACTCAGTCCATTCTATGCAAACCTTTTGCCTAACAGCCTTATTAACATTACTTCTTTGTCTTTCTCCGACATTAGTCTCTATCAAGTTTTTTCTACCTCTCTTTCTCTTCAACTTGTATTTTCCATTCGATCCGACATCATTTTCAGCCTCATGGATAATATTGTTACCAATATCTTCAACACGCATCGGATTTTCTCCCACTTTCTCTCGTTGCATTTTTTCTCTCAATACAAATTGCCATAAATACTTCAAAATACCCCCATCAAATGGCTTTTTAATGTAAAGATAAGCTCCATTGTCCTAGGCCTTCTTTGCGAATAATTCATCATGTTCATCACTTATTACTGCATAATTATTTTGAGAAGATTGAGATTAGAATTGAATATATTAAAATTATATGGATAGTTAATATTATACATATTCGCTAAACTTTATTTATTACAACATTACTGCTACAAAATACTTGTTTATCATATATCAAAAGATATAGAAATTACTAATCAATAATTTGTGTCACTGTCACTAAACAACAAAAAGTCATTGCTAATTCTATTTAATGATGAATTATAGAAAATTCATTTAGCTAAAAATTATTTAACGATAGATTAATGGTAAATTTTATAGCTAACCTTTTTTGTAGTTTCTTGGTTAAAATAACTAACTCAGAGGCAGCTCAAGAAAATCCATGGCCTAAGGCAAAAATCAAATGGAGGCCTTACATTTTTAAGAAAAAAATTATTTTTATAAATTCTATTTTTAAAATTATATAATTCTATTTAATAATTCTTTTCTAATTAATAATATCGTCAATGCATTAAAAAGTTTTTACTATATCAATCTCCTAATTTTTTTTTTACATAAAAAGATTCTCTTTTCTATAAATAGTATTTAATATATTTCTTACAGTTTGTAATTTATTATTACTAAAAAAAAAATGCGGCCCCTCAAACTTTGGGGGCCTTAGACGGCCGCCTTTTCTCCGAAAGGGTTGAGCCGCCCTTGAACTAACTATACCCATAGTAGACACATAAGAGGAAGAGTAGCACAAATACTTACCGAGTGAAATTATATCCAAGTTCACAGCTTGAGCTAAGTGTTCAAAAGAAAACAGGTTCAATGAATGGACATTGATTATCATAACATCAATTTTTTCCTTTCCTTTAGAAAGCATTGTCATTGCTGCTGAAGTTGTACCAATCATAGTAACTGTATAGTTCCCTTTGAAAGTCAGTGAAGAAAATCATTCACAAAATTATCATTAGGGTCTGTTTAACATATACAAATTCAATGATAAATTATCAGATTGTATTGCTACGATTTAGTTCATGCAATTGCACATATTCATCAACTTATATTACAACCACCTGTGAAATCTTAGATAACTTACCTATATGAAGCATCATTTAGGATAAATTATTGGATTATATATAATATAAAAGATCATGTGGGAAGCATTATTAAAGAATCTAGAAAAAAAACTCAAATGGCCATCAATTTTCGGAGATGGCTCATATATGTCATCCGCTAATAGTTGGGCTTATTACATTTGGTTCATTCGTGGCAATAACAACTAATGTAGTTCTAGTACAATGAGATTTTGCCACGTGGCTTTATCTAAACACTTCATTGCTTACAAGCCTCCACCCCTTTTACAAGTGGCATATGTGAGTCGTCATTTCATCAAGTTCAATGATATATTTAAGTGTTTTCACTATAATGCCTTATAATACATGACTCTTTTTGATAACAAAACTAACTTATATTATTTTAAAATTATATCAATTCAGCATCTTTTGTAATTTGTATAATAAAACTTATAATTTTATGTAACAAACATACAAGGATAAGTTTGTCCCTTATACTAATAACATTATTATTTTATGTGGAAAAATTCTATGCTCTCATTTAATTGACTATTAAATCCGGTTTAATCTCGTATTAGTACAAAGTGGACGAAATGAAGACTCTTATCTGGATTCTTGTCCGATAAGAGAGTGTCACCTAAACTCAAAGGCAACTCCTACAGGTTGTAGTTAGACTGGCTATGTTGTATGGGACAAAGTGTTGGTTAGTAAAGAACTCTAACATTCAGAAGATGAAAGTTGTAGATATGATGAGGATGTTATGATAAATCTATATGTATACTAAGAGAAATAGAATTAAAAATGAAGACATTCAAGACAAGTGCGAATGACTTCAGTGATAAACATAATTCGGGAAGGGAAGTTAAGCTGCTTCGGGCATATGATGAGGAGATGCATAGATGCCCTAGTACAAGAAGTTGGTTATGGATGGATTTAAGTAAAGTAAAGGTAGACAAAAGAAGTATTGGGGGAGGTGATTAGATGGTCCATGACGCAGTTACAGCTTACCAATGACATGACCTTAGATAGTAAGGTGTGGAGGACATAAATTAGGATAGAAGGTTGGTAGGTATGAGTGTCCCCATACTAGCTAGTAGATATGAGTGTGTTGTGTTGTTTCCTTTTCTATTAGTCGTAGGACTACTTTTGTAGTTTTGTGTTCTTCAATTTCTGTTATTACCCATTGTTTTTGTGTTGTTCGAGTGGAGTGTTATTTTTTTGTAGTATTGGTCTTTTGCTATTTATCATTTTTTATGCTACCTGTGGTCTTTTGTACTCCCATGACATTTTCTTACTATTTTTATCTTGAGTTGGGGTCTAAAGGGAAAGGCCTCTCTACCTTATCTCTAAGGTAGAGGTACGATCTGTGCACATTCTACCCACTCCAAACCCAATTTTCTGAGAGTACATTGAATATGTTGTTGAATCTGATCTTATATGATATCATTCACAATTTCCACATATTTTATGGATCTTTGAATAGATTTAAAAAACATATAAAAAACAATTAAGAAAAAATGATTGGTTTAAAAGAAAGTACACTAATGAAAATGTGTTGCATGTGAAAAGTACATTTGACGGTATCTAAAATTCTAAATTAAGAGTATTTATATGTTTTGAGTATTTATGTGTTTTCAAGGTGAAATTAGGGTTATTACAACGGCTGGAATGTGGTAATTGCTTAGGAAAATGACATAAAATATTGTTCAAGAAATGAAAAGACAGAATAAAAAGCGATCAATGAGGTATTGGACAAGTACATATGAAGTTTGTGAATTAAGAGTATGTATGTTTCTTCTTAGTGGAATTTGGGATTGGGACTTGATAATGTCTGGGGCAAATGAATAAATTTGCTTTAAGAAAAAAATGGGTTTAAATGAGAGTGCACTAATGAGGTGTAGTTGGGTGTGAAAGTAAATATGAGTATGCAAATTAAGAGTATATGTGTTTTCATAGTAAAATTTCGGGTGCTAATAGTGGTTGATAAGAACGTGATAAGGGATTGGAAAAAGCTCACATATTCCACTCATAAAAGATGTTTTAAATAATGTCACCTGAAAAAATCTGCTTCAAGTAGGATTTTGTTAGTGACACGAATGAACCAAGTGTGTCACGACAATGGCATACTAAGGACAGCTATTAAGGACTGACATAGTTGAGACATTTATGAAAGTTTAATAGTGTATTTCAGATTTTCTTCAAGAATTTATTTCAATGATCTAGCAACAACATTTAAGTCGAAAGGATTAACTAGGTTTGGAGTGAGAAAAATCAATGAATACGGACAAAGTGATTAAATAACAAAATAAAACAAATATGAAAAAAGCCATAAAGCACACCTAAGTTTACTAAAAGTGTAACCACTGTTGTAATATAGTTTTGGGGTAAGATAATTGTGGCATTTACTTATTTATTTTAAATATCCTGAAAATTGTTTATTACCTTCACAAAGTAAAGTAGCCGAAGTAATTGAATGACCATCAATGTTGAGTCAAGATTTTAAAAAGAAAAATTGGCTACTTGCCATTAAACTAGATCCCAATCTATTTTCTTTTAAATTAAGGAAAAAATTAGTAAAATTAAAATATTTTGAACATTAGGACATTTTGAAATGACCAATTAACTGGAAGAAAAATATTATTATTCTATGAAAATCATATATACATAATTTTTTATCTATGTCCAATAGAAGAAGATTAAAAAAATATTATCTCAATGTCGATAATAATGATTGTCATATTAGTTCTTAGCTTGTTCTTCTCTTGCCCTTTCTTTTTCCTCTCATTACCCTATTCTTATCCTTCCGAGCTTCCACCATCCAAACAAAATTATTTTTTAAAATGATGGATGGATTAGTAAAAATCAACTATCTACTTCTTCAAAAATTATTTTTGAGGGATTTAATTAACTTTCTCATCCATATCAATTGACAAAGAAAATTTTTCCCACATTTCTACAAAAAGATCAATTATTAAATTCAAATATAAGTTGATTAATAATTAAAATTATCTCGTCCGGGACATTCGTTAACTGCAATGATATGAATATTAATCTAAAATTATCAAACTCCTTTGAAAAGCCATATAATCTTTATAGAGTAAGGCAATCAAATGTTTGACATGCTTAAACGAAGAATCAACAATAGAAAATGTAATTTGGTTCTTTATAACCACACAAAACTCAATTATTAACTATGAAAACAACATATACAAACATACTAATTTGGTTCTTTATAACCACACAAAACTCAATTATTAACTATGAAAACAACATATACAAACATACAAATAGTGTTATGACAACAAGTAAAAGAGAAATTCAAAATTTAAAAGATGTATTTAAATGAATCTAAAAGGAGCTATAAATGAATCTAAAAAGAGCTTGGCACTAACATCACAAATGAAATAACAAGCATCTTATCAATAAAATATGTTGTAAAAAGGAAATCACACTGATTTTATTATAAAAGAGCAAAAGGTTATAAGTTCTATATATATTTTTAGAAATATCACCTTTGTATTCATAACACTTTAGCAAATGTACCATCTCAGTAGCAGATGTTGTATCACTATCGATTAGCATCACACGAACTTCTTCAATCATACCATAGTAAGAAACTGTCATTTCTATTCCTTCAACAATTTAACCTCTTCGGAGTTACAAGAATTTTTAATTTCTCTGTGGACATAACTCTTTTGGTAGACATTTATATAGTGACTCTGGTGGCTTGGGCCTAGGGGGCATGTCTAGCGTAGCGTTGACTACACAAATAATTTTCATTTGACTATTTGATTATTTTTCCATTTTGAGTCAAAGATAAGGTTATGTTGATAAAGCCAAGATAAAGGATAAACTTTTTTCTTTTTCTTTTCCATTTGCAGATTTAGTATGGAGAAAACTTTTTTTTTTTTGATAAATATTTTTTTTTCATTTTTATAAAACATTTTCAATTATAAAGAAAAGTAACTTTTGTAACTTATCCGATAATAGTGGGTATTCATTTTCATTTAATAGGTGTAATTACGTTTTCACTTTATCTCAATCATTTAAACTAATACTTATATATTATTATCAACGATTAGAATTAATTCCAAAGTGTCACAAAACTATTATCTCTTTATCATAATCTCCACATTATATCATGAACCGACTTTAAAATTGATCTAGAAAATAATTTCTTTTCTGAATAAAATAATCATAGTAAGTGTTGTAATTTATACCTCAAGTAAAACGAGACCTCAACATCTGTATTGACAATGATTTTATTTGATCACCTCTCTATAGATATATAAATTTTGTTGGATTAAATTCATAAAAGGTTTGGGTTTAGTTCATGTTCATTCGGGTTAATTAATTAACTTGGGCCTTACAAATTAATTAGTCCGTTGTATTATATTCAAGACCAAAGTTCATTATACATTCAAGTCCAAACACATGGCATGTGTTAGGGTGACTTGGCGTCCTCATCAAATACAAGACCAACAAGATGACGCCACGTGTGCAAATGATGTGGAAATCTCGTCCAAATTCAAGAACAAGTCAAAAGCCATCAAGTGTCGAAATGATATGTTTCGACCAATCGCAAGTCTCCTGACCTACTCCCTACAACTATAAATAGGGGAGTTACATAAAATTCTAAGAAGACTTAAAAAACACTTTGACTAGAATTAGAGAAACATTGACATCGGCTACTAAGTTCTTTCAAGGAGCAATCAACAGAGTTCTCAAAGATTTTTTCGAATTTACAAACCACATTCCAACATTCACAGTGATTGAAATACATCTCTAGGAGTCAAAATCATCCAACGACTCGAGAAACACGCTAACAAAGTCTCTCAGATAATTTCTAAGAGAGAAGAATGTTACAGAATTGTACTCACAAGATAGATTAATAAAAATTACTTTTTCTTTTATTCATCTTTGGCCAAAGTTAATTTTTAAAAAATTTAAAAATTTGATTCGATAAAATTTTTGCACTCCAATGGGGACGATTTTTGCTCTTCATCTCTTCCTCTTGTAAATGGGAAACTACAAATTCAACTATTGTTATGGATTTCAGAAAAGATAAATTATATTTCATGCAAGGAATCTACTACAATCCAGTCTGCTGAACTCAGTCATGTTAGGCAAATTACTAGACAAAATTTCAAGACTCGTGGCTGGATCTGAATACCTCAACTCTTTAGAGATGGTGAAAAACAACAACTCTCATATGGAAGCTATAACTTTCACAAACTGACTCCAACAATGGTGAACCCGAGGATTCAACGGATTCTTCAATTTCAATGAAGGTCAATGCACTGACTCAGCTAACATGTATGACAATCTTGCAGTGATGAAACAAACCATTAAAGCCTTCAACAAGCCTGTTGATGATAAGAATCTTTATATTGCTCAACTTATGAACAAATTGGAGGCCATCGGACCTGGAGAGTTGAGTTACATCCCCACTTTTTCTCCTAGGTTCACTCCACAAGACATGGATGTTGCACAATTTGTTGCTAATCTTAACTTTCAAAAGGAGAAATAGTATTCTTCCATAGTGCTTTGTGTGTCCAATAGTTGCAAGACATGATAACCAACACCATCAGGGCTCAATATTGTGGAGCACGACAAAGTTTGTTGTATTACTCCAAGACTTACACAAGATGAATTGATTTTCTAACCCTAACAACAAACTATCAACCACCAAAGCTGTAGCAATTTTATGACAAGCGAGACTAGAGGCAACATACTACACTTTGTCGAAGCTTGTAGCAATGCTAAAACACTTGTCGACCTTTTAGTAAAACAGTTTGTTAGTTCACTACACAAAAATGAATTTGATTGGTATATCAACCTAAAGAATTAGTTAATTGATATTTGGGAGCATCACAAAAAGGAATTTTCAATCAATTTTATAACACTCGGTGAACTATGAGCATGATAGAGTTGACTATCACTAAGAAAAAGACGAGCATGTTATGGATTATGTCAATCATTGGATATCATTGTGTTTAAACTATACAGACCACCTTTATAAAATCCCGATTATAGAAATATGCATTCAAGAGATACATTGGGGCCTTCTCTATGTACTACGAGGAATCATATTGTGAACAATTAAAAAGCATGATACACAAGGACATGTCATGGAGATGAGCATCGCAAAACATGGAAAGGTATCTCCTTTTGTTGATCTTATAAAAGAAAAGAAGTAATTCAAAAATGTACAACCTCAAAGGTTCAAACTAAAGAATACATGGTATTGAAAGCAACTTCTGTGAAGGTCACAACCAAGCAAAAGGTGAAGGCAGATGAAACCCTAAGGAAATATCAAAGGGAGGAAAACATCGTCCAACCTTGAAAAATTTAGAAGCAACAGTTTACACATGTCTAGATTCTAACATATCCATGATATTGGATGAATTACTAGCCAAGAGAATCATTGATCTTTTTGAATCATAGAGGTAAGAGGAAATTCATAAGGTCAACAATCCCAAATACGATAACTTTTATCATGTCATTGTCCACCAGACAGGAAAGTTCTTCAACTTAAGGCAGAGAATCATGACGTTAGTGAGTGGATAAAAAATCATCGTCGACATAGATGAAATAGTAGAAGCAAACTATGTCAATGTTGTACCCGAGAAAGAGAAATGTTTAATGTAATGGACTATACCTAGCTTAATTTTCTTGTAATTTGGAAGTTTTGACCCGGTTGTTGTGGATTTTCCAAGAAATACTCCTGAAGTTACACTAGAGACAAATAACAACTCTAAAGATAATGATAGTTCAATTGAACCTTGGTTTCTCATAAAAAAAGGAGCTATCAAACGTTTTTAAGGATACGACTTTCTAAGTCAAGAGTAATTAGAATTAAGAAAGAGCAGCTACGGCGATCACAAAATCTTAGGTTTTGTACTAGAAAGAAGAATGATGGTTCCTTGTCTTAGAACGTTCGAGGCCTATTACATTAGATGAGTTCTTTCGATGGAAAATTCCTTAAAGATAGTCAAATTAGTGACACACATGTAATTTCTGTCAGAGGGGAAATAATGAAAAGCAAAGTTAGTGTTGTCCAATAACAGCACTAGAATATCATGCTAATAGATAAGTCCCATAATGTTTTTCTGCAACTTCCTTGCAGATAATGATTTGTTTCTGGGTTTAAACTACATAACAAACCTTTTTTCGTATGAGTTATTTGAGAACGATATTTCAATATCATATTGATTAATGATGGTTTGGTAGTCAATATCAAGCCGAAGATGGTGCTCAGAAGGCTTGGAATCTCTATTGATAAACTATCAAAGAGCAACATATAGATCTAAGGCTTCAATCAAGGAGGACAATGACCCCTGGGAAAGATTTTTGTACGATTGTCCATTGGAAACATGAAGTCAAAAATTTTGATTCATGTTATAGATTCCAAAATATCATTCACCTTACTTCTTGAACTCCCCCAGATTCATGAAAATAGGGCGGTGCGTCATCTAATTTACATCAATGCATAAAGTATAGGACGTATAGTAAAGTTGTCAAAATTAATGTGGATATCAATCCTTTCATTGAGAAAAAGTATTACTTTTTAGATGCAAAATTCTACTTGGATTCTTGTGAATTAGTTATAGAGAAACTGTAGCACCCAGATTTTCGGGCAAGAATTCAAACAGTCATTCCTATGTGTATAGATCTGAACCCAATGATTCTATGTCAATATAAGTGTGATGATCAATTCACTAGTGTGGAAACATCTTTGGAGATGAATTGAGATCATAAAAATCTCCTAACTCAAAGACGAGTTGAAAACTTTTCTAATGATTGAGTTTTAGTGGACGTTCCTAGTTGAATAAATTTAAAAACATCATTAATCCTATAAAATAATGATTTAGGAGGACTACTATATACCAAATGAATGATATTCAAATATTCTTTCCAATTCATCTTATTTCAAATTAATCCGATATCGGTGTAGAAAGTTATGCTCAATTTACTAGGGAGTGTTTGCCTGCTAGAAGGTAATGACTAAGTTGACAAGCTGTCAACTCAAGTTGTCAACCTTAACCAATAAATGGCCCAATCCAGATAGAGATTGATTACTAGGGTGATCAGTTATCAACAAACTGATGGGAAATTAACTTAGTTGTCGACCGAGAAATTCCTGCAATCTTTGTCGATTTTTAGGGGTATTTTGATCTTTTCCTCAACTCAAACCCTACCCCCACGACTTAAATCACTCGTTAAATTCTATTTTCTCATTAGATATCAGTTTGTCATTGCTTTTTCCCCTCTCCACTCTCAAGAAAAACAAAACTAGGGTTTCTTGTCAAGGTTCAACTTCGAAGGTTTCAAACTCAAGTTCTTCTCAAATTGCTTCCGTAAAAAAGCCAGATTGTACACTCCCTATTTTATTTAATGTAATATTGCATAAATTTACATAATTTCTTAAATGTTCTTGTATGTTGACTCAAAATAGGGTTGAGGATTTTTGGTTGTTAAATACTTGCATTATTTTTTCTTATTTTTAATGAATCATTCATGGTTTAAATGGTGGATTTTGAGCTGAATTTGAGTCTTATAGTAATGGGGAAATTGACAAATAGTTTTTTCACAATGATTATGGCACTTGAATGAAGTTAATGGCATGAACCTCAACCCACACGGTTAATTTGATTTTAAACAAGGATTCTTAATAACTTAACTTATCTTTGGAACATAGAATGTTATAATGATTGAAATCATGACTTTCAAGTCCTTTGAAAAGGATTTTCATGAAAATGGTGAACAAAGATGATACCCCGTATCTTTTGAAATATTGAAAGTATTGAACTTTATGACTGCTTTGAGATTTTATGCAATTTAATGATGATGATGAGCATGATTTTGAATAATGAGGTTAAGGAGTCGTTAATGTTTTATAGTAATGTTTTATTAGCATAATATGAAAGACTCGCAAGTCTTAGTATGACGAGATCAATATGAATATTCCTAATGTATGACTCCATGATTAATGTTATGTGTAAACTCTTTTAAATTTGCTCTAAAAGGAATTATATAACTCATCGTGAAGGCATAGTCTTTGTGACCAATGCCCGAAATCTGTATTTGACGGCATAGGGATAACGTACCTTTATTGGATGATCAAATTGTGTCCTTAACATGAGGATGAGGACAATATGTATGGTTACTTTAGTCTACTTGTGACTCTAGCCTAACCCCAGTTCAAGCGGCCTACCCACTAGGTCCCTTCCGGTTGGGGAAGTCGGACCTATATAGCCCATGGGTGAATAGATGCCTTATACTACCTATGAGTTATTCGATAATAGGGAAAGTTATTTTGTTTAGGCTTAAATTTTTAAATGCTCAAATAACTTTTACCTTACCCCTACCCGACATCCTATTATATATATATACACACACATGCACCTGATATGCATGTGGTTTAAAACTAGTTTTGGTATATGCATACATGTTTTATTCCTTTTCTTGGGTTGTATGCGAGTACTATCCATACTGACCATCCTCGGATGCTACATAATTTAATGATGTAGGTCCCGAGGGATTTTCTTGCGCCTCTGTGCAACCGAACGAAATAATTTACTGAAATTCAGTCATAAATTGTCTGAACAACAAATATAGATGTAATAGGATGCTGGGACATGAGACATGACCATTTGAAAATTTAATCCTAAACTTTGTTGCTCATACCTACCTTCAGGCACCCACGGGCTTTAGGGGTCCGGCACCCTCTGTAGGAAGGGCCCCGATCCATGTTAGCTGCATAGATCAGAGAAATGAGGCTAACATCACCAATAGTCAATAGCCATCCAAAATTATACTGTGTAAAGAAGACACAGTGGTCATAGACCCCCAACGTTGGAAAACATGGTTCTTACTGTTAGTCCCCTTGGAACTATACCTGCTTACTGAAGCTACATAATTTCCTTTAAGCCCAATTAAAATACTTTTCACATACCATTAATTGTGGAGTCTTTTACTATGATATTTTTGAATTGGAATCGTCATACCAATGGACTTGAAAATTATTCCCACTATGCCATACCTTAATCATTTAACCATTTAACTCTGAATTCCATTTTAAAATCCAACACCATAGCCCCCAAGGACGTTTTAAAACCTCTTTATATTTTTACCATTTGATTCAATGCAATATTTTAAAAGATAAGTTAAACTCTGTAGGATGCTTGTTCAAGGACAAATAGGTTGAGGGTCATGTTATTATTATACCAAAATCTATAAACATTAATAAAACCATATTACCAATTTCCACCATTATCATGGGACACAAATTCATTTTCCAAATCACCATACAAACCATGAATAAACCATTTAAATCAAGTAAAATATAGTGGTAGTGTTAAACAACTCAAACATCCTCAATCGTAGATTAATCAAGCATTCAAAAACACATAAGAAATCATGTAAATTGATGCAATATAACAAAAATTAAAATATGGAGTGTCCAACATGCCTTATGATGGAAGAAATTTGAGAAGAGCTTGAATTGAATCCTCGGAAGCTTGAATGTTGGAGAATAAACCTTATTTGGTGTTCTTGAGGGTTTGGGAGAAGAGAAATCGTGTATTTGTGTTACGGGATGAGGAAAAATGTGTTAGTATTAATTATAGGATGATTTAGGACATAAATGACTAGTTTGTCATTGAAAAATGAAAGAGAAACGTGAGTTTCAGAGTCTATGGGAGTATGGGTGTGCCACTCCCTAAACATGGAGAATACAGGGCATGCCACACTCTTATCGTGGAGCAAACAGGGTGTGCCACACCCTTATCATGGACACTCATTGGTTCACTCGTGAAAATGCTCATAACTTTTCGCTTGGGTATCGGATTAAGGCGACATCGATGGCATTGGAAAGATAACTCAATTATCATTAATTTAGTGGGTCTTGAGCACCAAAATTTCATATATTTTAGAAGTTATAGAATTTCAAAATTTATCCTTGTAGGATCGAATACCAAAATTCAGTCGATAACTAAAGTTCTTAACTCAACTTTGGTGTAAGTGTTTCCAATGAACATTCATCACCAAGAAAAAACATAAAACACTAGGTAAATGATCATGACATTTATATTTACATAAAAAACATGGGGATCAGGTTTACACACATAAGAATGATGGTTCGAATTCTAGCCCAAAAATGTGGGGTGTTATAATTTGTTGTAATGTCGAACAAATGCTCTATATTTTTCCAGTTTGATGCTACATTTTTCCAACTAATGTTATATCTTTTCATACCTTGACAAGATACCTTAAATATTTTTTATTTAATTTCCTTGTGTGATAAGAAAGTGTCACCAAAAACTTAAAAGCAAGTGTTATATAATGGCAAACTCCGCTAGTATAAAATTAAAAAAAAAAAATCTTCTCCTGACAGTTGGAAAAAGGAAAAAAAAACTTCTCGTGACACCATTTATGACGCTGAGAACCAAACATTTGAGATAGATCTCCAAATAAGATCTCTATCCATTTTTTTGCAAACCCAAATCTTCTCATAACAGCAATTAAAAGCTATTAAGAAATTCCAGTTGCATGTCGTAAGTTTTTGCCATGTCAAGTTTAATGTCCAATCGACCCTACCGTAAAATAATGCTTTTGATGTTGAAGTGTGTTAGGATCGTGAATCCCGGATAGGGTATAACTAAACTAAGTAATCAATTAAAGACAATAACAAAGACAATAATAACAATAAGTTGAGAAAACAAAGGAGGCACAAATTTAACGTAGTTAAGTCAACTTGACCTGCGTCCACTAACCAAAGAAGGAGCAATTTTACTAAAGATCAACGGAATAAGAAAGAGTACAAGGGCATAAAAGAGAATACAAAATTAGAATAATTAAATACTCTCATATATCAAATACCGCAAGAGAATAGCATCACAAGATCACTCTAAAAAAGGGTTCACACAAATTTTTCCCAGCATAACTCTCTCACAAATACTCTCTACAATAAAAAAAAAACACACGCAACTAAGATCCTGTCAAATTGGCGTGTCTATGCTAAAAGAAACACATCTATTTATAGCAACAAAGTTCTTGTTGTCCAAGTATTTGATGTCATGGATGGCGTCAATCAAATTTTGTCCCCAAATCAAATCTCATGGTAGATATTTTCAACAAAATATCATGAGATTTTTACAAATAATATGAAGAGATTTTTCATAATATATTGGCCAAGATATGGCCACATTACAAAGTGAAATGAAATATGATTATTGATGCAGTAGTATAACATCATATTTTACCTGATGTTGTGAGTAGCTGTATGCTAATTCTCTCCTTGGTCATGTCCATATCGTAAGCTTCAAGACCAGGGGTGAAGTTACATTATTTGAAGCTATGGGTTCAACAAAATTTAGTAGCTTCATCTTAAATCTTGTTATATAAGGATATTTTGTTAACATATATAAATAATGTATCTCAAATCTACTAAGCAAAAAAGGCTTTTCATTTAGTATTCATCATGCATCACCTAAAGCTGAAGTTGTCTATACACTTGGATAAGCATTCTGTTTGATCCTGAATCGTGTCTTTTCAATAAAACCGTGTGTTTTGGGTAATACTTTACCGAAAAATGATGTTTTTGATGTTGAAGCGAATAGACAGAACAATTGTTGATACAGTAGCACAATTGCATTTGGTCTTATTTCTAAAGATTAAGAGAAGTGTAAACATCTATTTGGAGAATGCAAGTGAAAACAGATGGTTTCTTCAATTTTATCGTTACATGCGAGTTGAAGACGAAAAGTAATTTATTTGTCTTGATACTTATGTTCTTGGAATAATAAACCAGAAGTTGATCAGATACTAGAACACATAAGAAAAATAATTGGATAACATAAATAATGCATCAGCTGCAACATATTACTCATGCACTTATTACTCCCACAAAGAGCTATAAATATCAACCTAGATCCAAAAAAAAGAGGGAAACCAAGTTGTGTAGGTGGCGTTTCACATGGGACTCCTCCACACCCCCATAACCCCCACACTCAACCACATAGAATTTGCCTACATTATTTATAAATGTTTATGAAATAATATATTTTGCTAATTAACAATCATTAAAAATTCTGTTGAAAAAGTAACAAACTCTTTTTCAAATTAACCATCGTGAAGTTTGAGTAAACAACAAAACATATTTTCATCCATGAAGGATGTCTTGAAAACTTCACATTCCCAAAGTAATTATCTTTTGTTTAAAGACTGCCCAACTAGCCTCTGCTTGAGTGGTTAGAGAGTCAACCATGTCTTTCTTTGAAATTAGAGATTCAGCTCCTAGTTCTTCAAATGCAGCTTCCAAAGGAGATATTTCATTTTTCAAATTGATTTCTTCTTTCTCGATTTCTCTCTTATTCATCTCTGCTTTTTCTAAGCTCGCCTTCAACTTTGAAATATAAGCATCAATTTCAATGCGATGGTGCTTGAGATCATTGTAACCCTCCTGGCTTTTAGTAAGCTTGTTGGTCAGGTTTACCTTCTTGGCAATCTTACTAAAATGGTATTCCTCCTGCCTCTTTGCATGATGAAAATTTGTGAACAACGAAGGAAGATTTTTCTCCAGTTCCTCCAAAGCATGTGCTTTCTCAACCGAAAAATTAGATGATCCAGCATATATAGGAAGGGAAGTCACTATGAGTGAATAGTTTTCAGGGAGAAGAACGTCGTTCAAAGGCATCATTAGTAAATTCTGAACTTTAGCTTTAGTTTTTTCAAGTACAGGTGACTTGAAATGAGATGATAAAGGTGCAGCATCTTAGAAAAGATTTAAAAGATAAGGTCATTTTACTCGAAGCAATCTACGAATAACTGAGGTTAATAATCAACTGAAATAATTATAATTGAACATAATCATAAGAGAATTACAACTTATCCTCATTAGAAGAGATGTAAGTACAAAATAAGGGAGATGCATAGTAACTCAAAATATCACGACTTCTTAACCTTCCACCTCACCAAGGTCTCGCTAAAAAAATTGTGATATCTAAGTAGACAACACCATAGAAATTTATGATACAATTGTCGTAAACTGCGTCAACTATTTCTTACACTGGAAAATATAAAGGACCAAGGGTGGAAAGAAAGAAATAGAGCTCATTCGCAATTGTTAATTGAACTGCTAGCATAAAAATATGAAGGTTTGACCAACTCACATTCCTCCAAAACGATGAAGTTTTGAAGTACATAGCCTAAGTAAACGGAAATCAACCGGCATTATTTGTTATATTACGAGGATTCCAAGTGTTCTCATCAATTTCCTATATCTCTAATCCTTCATCTATCGTGTGGAGACCTTGCTATTTTCCCTATTTCTCTAAATTTAATTTCCTAACTTGTCTTGAGTACTGTACCATAAATGGGTCTTGAAGTTTTCATTTAAGGTGTTTCCAGCCACAGTAGTACTCTCTCATGGCGTATCCATGACTTTAATATGATGAATGCAACCTTAAGGGGTTTTTTTGTTAGAAAAGAGTTATCCTAGGATAATTAATCCCGGGGATCAGCTATTAAGTGATTAGTTGTCCCACCATATATATATGAGATAACTTATCCCATCACTATGGTATAAATGGTGGGATAAATAGTCCTAGGATTAACTAATACCTCCAACCAAATATGGGATAAAATAATCCTTCATTTTATTTCGGGACTATTTATCCCTTATACCTCACATCAAACGACCCCTAAGGTTGCTAATATTGAACACATTATAGGGATATTGGTGCACTAAAGCTCCTACTATGTGCCGGTCCAGGAAAGGGACTAACAACAACGGTTTATTGTAAAAAGCCTTACCCCACATTTTTGCAAGAGGTTGTTTCCAAGCTTGAACCCATGACATTTCTACAAGAGCATATTGAAAACATTGTACTTCTCAATTTATATGTTAAATACCATTTTATCAACAAGTTGAATACTAGATGACTACTTCCAATTTTGAGATATCTCAAAATATTCTATAAACAAAAATCATTACGAAATTCATAAGTTTAAGAAATTTAATATTACAAGCAAGCAAATCATTGTGAATTCTCTTGGGTTAACTTAAAGTGATCACAACATTTGTCTTCAATTTTTGTTACTGTATTCAAGTAAAATTCAATCATATCCTCAATAATCCTCATAATTCTATCATCCACCTTTTTCCATAGACATGAATACATATAAACACAGATACTGGCATGAGCCGTGGAGATAACCAGGAGAATGGTTGGTGAAGTTAGTAGCAAAAGTTTCATACAATACCTTCATTCCTCCATTTCTTGGTTGCTTCTCCATCCTTAGGAAAAGGAAAAATTACTATTCCACTCTGTTATGACCATTCATGTCATTTTCTGTAGTTCCGCTTATTTTTACTATTAGAGCATTTCCGTATCTTCCCCTAGTCCTTTATGACTTGTTGGAACTGATAATTCAGTTACTGGATAGTTCGTTTGGTTTTTAGAGCAATTTCTCATTTAGAAGTCTTTGCCGATTCCAAATGGCCGTCGAATGACAACTTCAGTAAAACAATTTTGGATGGAAATTTGAACTATTCCAGCAGCTCCATAATATTGATTTTAGGCTAGGTAGACCTTTGGTTAGGGTCCACTGCACCCGAGCTCAACCCATTGATCAAAGAGTCAAAAATTGGAAGATATGGGTGTGTGACCTACAAGTAGCCTAAATGACCTCAAACGGAAAATCCAACTTCACCAACATGTCCAAAACATCTAAATTAGTATGGTTACATAGTTCGTTTGCAAAAAATGAAGTACGAATGATTCAGGGAGGTCAAAAATAAGTTTTCACCTTGTGGGCCCCATTGAAGCTCGTGTAAAAAGGCCCTTTGGTCGAAATTTGGGCATTTTTCGCTTTATTTTGAACCATTGTAGCCCTAGAAAGACTTAGCATCTTTAAATCGATTCTTGGGGTGATTTGGATGCTTGCTTAACATATATATTTCCGATTAACAACGGATATGAGGTAAGAATAATCCTTCCATTTCATACTCTAATTTCTTAAATTTTTTATCGAAACCCCAATTAGCTTGAGGGAATGATTTTAGCACAAACAAGCTTGTTTTTCACTCGATTCTTGAGAGTTATGATTCCCTAGTAGTGTATAAATGTTTGGTTGATCTTGGAAATATGTTTTCCCTACGTGGAACCCATTGGGATTTTTGGTATCGTTTTTAGACCCAAAGCACAATGGTTCAATATGGGTATAGAAATTATTGTAATAATGTGTA
Organism: Capsicum annuum; assembly: GCF_002878395.1. Classification (NCBI taxonomy): domain Eukaryota; kingdom Viridiplantae; phylum Streptophyta; class Magnoliopsida; order Solanales; family Solanaceae; genus Capsicum; species Capsicum annuum. Next base: position 20,739,603 of record NC_061119.1, on the reverse strand, counting down.
GATTTTGATTTTGATAGCTTGGCAGGTTGAAGAAATTTCTCAGAAAGAGAAAATATAGGTTTAGTGGTTCGTGGGCTTTCTTTGGATTTGAGGTAGGTTAGGCTTACTTCTTGTTAGATTGAGATATGTTATAGTATAATTGTGATATTTTATTGAATTGAGAGGGGTTCTAGGTGTTGGATTGATTAAATGGTAAAACTTGGGATTAGTTGAATTATTTAGGTCATTTGAACTCATATTTTGGAATACTTGACTTATAGGCTTAGTTGATTTCCTCTTTTGGATTAATGTGTAATCCTGGCCTCTTTTTAGAATTCAATGTGTAATATCGACCTGTTATCAACTACATTAATCTCTTGTATTGTATCTCTTTCACCATAGTAGTGGTTTTATTCAAAAATTTTACAAAATTTGTCTTTTCTTACTTAGTAGATTAAATGACCATTAGATGGGCTAGTTAGTTACTGTATTGTATAGCTATTAATTGAGATTGTTCTTTTTATGATCCATGTATACATTTTAGATGACTATTGTTTATTTTACGTATTGAGTCATCTTGACTTCCTTTAGCACCGGAGTTTGTGATGCAGCTTATCCTCGGACAAATTAGTATTGTCCCTTGTTTTTTGGTGTGAGACTATGGATTTGCTTGAGTAATAATTACAAATTACTTAGCCAATTTTCCTAAATGTTATTTCTTGAGTAGGTATGTACCATGTTGAACCACTACAACTGAATTTAACGATTTGTCTCTTTTTTATATACAAGCTTCTGGAGTTCTTTTTCCTTGACACCTTAGTATAGCTTAAAAATATTTTTGTAACAATCATTCACTCTTGGTCGTGAAATGGAAGTAACATGAGACAAAGTTGGAAAAAGAGCTATGTCTTTTTGCCAATCCAACTAGGGTACACATATTACTGGTAACTATTCTCTTCTTACGGCAGAGCACAACTTTACCAATATAAAAGTTGTTTATTTAGTTCACCAATATCACATATATAGATCTAAGGGTGTGATGTTGAAATATTAATGTTATAACTCTATGCTAGATACCTGATATAGTGAGTATTTATGGATTTCTTGTGGTATTCTGCTAATAGTGTTAAAGTTACAGTTCATGTCCTCATTCATATATATTTTCAGTAAAGTATGTTGTGTTACATAAAAATTTATTAGTACTATGAAGGGACAAAGTGCATAAACTTGCAGTTAAAGATGATCTATTAAGATATGAAATTTAGGTTGGTAAATTGACATTATTTGGATAGTGAAATATGCAGTATTGGGGCTTGCATGTACTTTAGACCTTGTGGGGCTTGTTCTTTATCATTGATATTTACATTGATGTGATGATGGTGCCCGAAAAGTTCGGAGGATATGTTGATGATATTAATAACCAGTTTGAGTCCGGAGGATATGTTGGTGATATGGATACACGATTTGAGTTCGGAGGATATGTTGATGATATTGATACCCAGTTCGAGTTCGTAAGATATGTTGGTGATACTGATACCCGGTTCGAGTCCGGAGGATATTTTGGTGATATTGATACCCGGTTCGAGTCCGGAGGATATGTTGGTGATATTCATGGCAATATATATATATATATATATATATTAGTGTGTGTATGCTTTATATGTTTACATCCACTTGTGAAATAAGGGTAGGAGGTTGCCCTACCATTTATAGATTTCTAGTGCTAAGCACTTATAAAGTAAAGTAATTCATGTTTATTGAAAATTAGAGAGTGGAAATGGTTATTGCCTAATAATGAACCAAAACTAGTTGGTAAATGGGATTTATAATCTAAGGATTCACCTAGTGAATAATGTGAGTACTAAAAAATGAATTAATTAAGAAATGTTGGCTAATGGAATTAGCTATGTGGTGAATACTTGTCTATTAAATGACTATATTACTTGACGGTTAGAAACTAGTGTACTAGTTAATGAATCTTGTTTAGTTAAAGTATGGTAGCTAGAGAATATGGTTGATGCCTGAGTAATGATGATAATACTATGGAACAAGGGATTTTTAATCGATGTTGGTTTCTAATGAGAATTTAGAAAAAAGATTCAATTTATGATAAATGTGGGATATGTTCATGTTGATGGTTATGCATTATTATTATTTCCTTGGGTGAACTCTCTAGTGATATGAGACGCAGTATGGGTTCTTTTACTTTATACACTAGTTGATGTATGGGCACCAACTTTGTACTTAAGTGGTTTGTGATTGTATTAGTATTGTTTTATGACTACGAATCATTTATCTTTTATGTCCGATGGTATTGGCAAGTGTTGTGCATTATGTTATATTATTGTTCAGGTTTGCCTACTTATTATATTTGGTGATAATAGAGATGATTCAGGTTCTATTCTATACCTTAACTTAGATATGTTGATATTGCGTTATATCATCTCTATATCATGACTTAGCTCAAGCAATTGATGATGCCTACTGAGTGCCTGTTATTTTAGTAGTTATGCTATACTTCTTTACCTTTTAGTGCAGAATTGAGTACTACCCGCCGCTGTTGAGTTGAGTTCATGCAGTGTTGATATTCTGGAGATAGAGTGAGCTCTTGGAGTTTTGAGTAGCTTGTTTCCTTCTATCAGTGATTCAGACTCTTGTATTCAAGAAAGATGTACTAACTAGTTAAGATTCTTGGGTTGTACTTCTTTTACTATTATATATAGGAGCTTTTGTACTAATGTTACTAGGTCGTGGGATTGATATCCATAGTTGATTTTCTTTTTATATTAGAACACTATTTAGGTATGTCTTATGTTTGTTGATTTTGGCCTAGTTGGGCATTTCTTACCTAATTAACTCATTGTGTTAGCTCCGAGTTATGATATTTTCTTACCTACTAGTGGGAATTGGTAGGTGCCATCATGACCTGCAAATTGGGTCATGACAAATTAGTATCAGATCCTTGGTTTCACTGGTATTGTTTGTATATGAGCAAATGTCTAATAGTGTGTTGCGGATAAGAACATTGATGTCTGTTTCCAATCTTTGGGAGGCTATGTGACATTCTTAGGAGTCCTTCACTTTTTTTCATTCATATCATGCTAAGAGTCTGAGTTGGTTTGTAGAATATTTCCTTGACCTTACTCTTTCGCAGATGCTAAGGAGATGCGCTACCTCTATGCAAGATGATAGTCTCGAGATTGGGCCCAGGGATCCTACTCCTATTTGTAGATGACCTAAAGGGTGAGGACAACCTCGTGATGTGTACCCAACTAGGTGCCAGAATAGGTCACGTTCCTCAGACCCTATCCCTGCACCTGAGTTAGAGATTTCTTTGCCATAACCAGCGGTGGGTTAGGGACCAACCCAGGCTTCACCAGGTTTCATTCCTTCTTCATTACTCATAGATGCTTAGATTCAGATGATGAGTATAATTGGTAGTGTATCATCTGATAGTGCACAAACTATTGGGCCTAAGGCGCAACTTGTAGCAGTAGCTCCTAAAGTAAAGATTACTCCTACACCGATAGTCTCTTAGTTGGTAGTTGCACTGCTAAATATGTCCCAGCCTACTATGTCTACTGAGGAGTAGAAGATTTTGGGTAGATTTTTTAGATTGGCTCTACTTAGGTTTTCTGGTGATCTTAGAGAGGATGGATTTGAGTTTCTTACTACTTGTGAGGATAGGCTTCGTAGCTTAGGACTTATTGAGACTCGTTGTATAGATTAAATGATATTTCAATTGGATTTGTCCACTGATCATTGGTGGAGAGGTTTCACGAATTCTAGACCAGTTAGATCTTCTCTCTTATCATGGACATAGTTCTCTAAGATGTTCTTGGAGAAGAATATATCGTGCAGACTTAGAAATTGACTGAGGGATCAGTTCTCCAAATTGGAGAAAGACTCCATGACAAACATCGAGTATGAGGCCCAGTTTCATGAGTTGTCTATGCATGTGACTTCTATTTTAGATGCTGAGTATGAGAGAGTTTGTAATTTTGTTAGAGGGTTGAGACTCCCTATTCGTATGGCTACTTAGAGTTTAGTCATTGCAGGAATGTCTTTTGCTGAGGTTTCAGATATGCTAGGGTAGTGGACAAGTTGCACAGGGAGAGTCTTGAGGGCCATGATAAAAGGCCTAGGGTCTAAGGCAGATTTGGTGGGAGCCATGGTGGTTCCCAATTAAGAGGTGGTAGTTCTCGTGCTGGATATCCTCCTGGTCCATGTTATCAGCCTCAGAGTCAGCCAAACTGATCAGTTCAGGAAACTATTAAGACTACTGGAGGAGGTCACATTGTTGCAAGTGATCGCCCTAGAAAAGGGCGGCGATTAGTCCTGACGGGTTCATTTTGAGTTATGCTAGAAGTGGTGTTTAATTTGGGTTAGTTGGATCGTTCGTTCTAGTTTTTCTTATGATTCCTATTATACTTATAGGCTTCGGGGTCACCATTCACAGGAGTTCCTTAGTCTTGGGGTGATGGTCACTTTATCCCATGGTGCTTCCCCTATTAAAATAGTTCATTCCTCAGGTAGAGGTAGTTCTCATGGTCATAGGCATAGTTATCAGGGTGCTTAAGGTCGTACTCAGGCAGGCCAGATAGAAGGTCGGTCAGGTGCGTATCCATGAGGCAGGTATGGTCAGTTATATGTGGTACCTGCTAGGCCCGAGGATAATACTTCAAAAGCTGTGGTTACAGTATGATTTTGGTGTCCTGTAAGTGGCTCTTGCTTTATTTGATCATGAATCCACTTATTCTTATATATCGTCTTATTATGCACCACAGTTTGAGTTGACCAGTGATTTATTATTTATGCTATTGCATGTATCTACTCTCGTGGGTGATTCCTTAGTAGTGGATCAAGTATTCAGATCATGTGATATGATAGTTAGTGATACTGATACTTGTTCTCACCTATATGATGGATTTTGATGTTATTCTGGGCATGGACTGGTTATCCCACTATCACGCGAACATGGATTATTTTTCCAAGACCATTACCTAAGCCTTACTCGGTGTACCCTCTGTCGTTTCGCAGAGAGGAATTTGCTGTGATCCAATGGTAATTATATCTTATGTCTGTTCCAGGAGACTAATGTCTAGGGGCTGCTAGTCTTATCTCGCTTATATTTGTGATCCTCATGTGGAGAGTCTGTCGCTTGTCTCTTTGTCGTTTGTGAGTTTCCTGATATGTTCCCTACCAACCTACCTGATATTCCACTTGTTCATGAGAATGAGTTTTCTATTGGCCTAAAGCCTGGCACCTAACCTATTTTTATAGCACCTTACTGTATGGATCCTATCGAGCCTAAGGAACTGAACTCTCAGCTTCAAGATCATCTTGGTAAGGGTTTCACTAGACCAAGTGCGTTCCCGTGAAGATCTCCTATATTGTTTGTGAAGAAGAAAGCGGGCTCTATGTGCATGTGTACGGATTATAAGCAGCTTAATAAGGTGACAGTAAAGAACCGTTATCCTGTGCCTCATATTGATGATTTATATGACCATCTCAGGGTGCAGTAATGTTTTCTAAGCTTGACTTGAGATCTGGTTACCATCCGTTGAGGTTCTGAGCTGAGGATATCCCAAAGATAACTTTTAGGACCCATTATAGTCATTATGAGTTCTTAGTGATGTCTTTTGGGTTGACCAATGCCCCAGCCATGTTCATGGATTTGATGAATTGTATGTTCAGGCCATATCTAGACTGTTTCTTTATTATGTTCATTGATGACATTCTTGTTTATTCGAGGATTAGTGAGGATCATGTGCAATATTTAAGAGTCGTGCTCCTGACTTTGAGAGATCATATGCTTTTTTCCAAGTTCTCTAAGTGTGATATTTGGCTTGAGTCAATAACATTGCTTGGGCATGTGGTGTCTAAGGTTGGTACTATGGTAGACCCGACTATGATTGAGGCAATTCGTGATTGGGCTAAACCTATGTCTCTAGTAGAGGTCCACAGTATGTGTATGTATATATATATATATATATATATATTATTTTGTCTGATTATTACAAATGCTTTGTTGAGCGCTTTGCGACTATTTCACCCCCTATGACCAGATTGACTCGAAAGGAAGTCCATTTCTAATGGTTCAAGGAGTGTGAGTCAAGCTTTAGAAAGCTCAAGGATTTCCTTACTTTATCTCCAATTTTAGCTCTTCTTGTAGAGTATGAGGGATTCAATGTGTTTTACAATGCTTTTGGTGTTGGTCTTGGTTGTGTTTTGATGCAGCGGCGTCGTGTTAATGTTTATGCTTCTAGAAAACATAAGGTATATGAGCGCATCTACACCACTCAAGTTTTAGAGTTGGTGGGGTAGTTTTCACACTTAAGATATGGAGGCATTACTTGTATAGTGTGCATTGCAAGATTTTCACTGATCTTCATCGTCTTCAGCATCTTATGACCCAACGAGAGCTTAATACTGGAAAACACAGATGGATAGAGTTGCTTAAGGACTATGATATTTCCATCTTGTATCATTTGGATAAGGCAAATGTGGTAGTTGATACCTTGAGCCGCAAGGCAGTAAAATCGTAAGCTTGGCTTGCATATAAGTTTCTTAGAGGAATATGGCATGGGACATTACATCCTTAGTCAATTTGGTAGTTCGTCTTGATGTTTCAAACTCTCTATGGATTTTGGTTTATGTGGAGGTGAGGTCCTCCCTATTTAAGCAGGTTCGTGGTCGTTAGTATGAGGATAGCAAGCTTTGCCTACTTCATGATCAGGTGATGAGTGTTGTGTCCAAGAGGCATACCATTGATTCTGATGGTATTTTGAGATTCCAGGGCCATTTTTGTGTTCCTTAGGTTGGAAATGTGATTCAGTGGATTTTACATGAGGCTCACAGCTCTAGATAATCAATTCATCCCTTCACAGCTAAAATGTATAGGGATTTGAGATAACATTATTGGTGGGATGGTATGAAGAGATATATGGAAGACTTTATAGCTTATTTCCTATATTGTCAGTTGGTTAAGGCTAAGAATCAGTGTCTTGGTGGCGTGACTCAGAGGTTGCCCATTCCTGAGTGAAAATGGGAATGAATTACTATGGAATTCATTAGTGGTTTGCCTCGTACTTCCTATAGTTTTGATGGTATTTGGGATATTGTGGATCATTTGACCAAGTCATCATATTTCATTCATATTAAGATGACCTTCAGAGCTAATTGATTAGCCCATATCTATATTTGGGAGATAGTTTGTCCGCATGGGGTCCCTATTTCTATCATTTCACACTGTAGTTCTATGTTAACTACAAGGTTTTTGAGAATATTCCAGGAGAAGTTGGGTACTCGAGTGGATTTGAGTACAACCATTCATCCACAGACCAACGATCAGTTCGAGGGTATCATTCAGGTGCTCGAGGATATGCTCCAAGCTTGTGTCATGGAATTTGGAGGACACTAGGATCAACACTTAGCATTGGTTAGATTCACGTATAACAACAAATTTTATTCAAGTATTGGGCTGGTACCTTATGAAACTTTGTATGGTAGGAAATGTCACTCTTCGGTCGGTTAGTTTAAGAGTTCTGAGGTAATTCCTCGTTGTACTAATTTTCTTTAGGACTTTTTGGATAGAGTCAGGGTGATTCAGAATAGGTTGAGAGTAACTGAGAGTAGGCAAAACGCCAATGCAGATCACTAGATTAGTGTCTTGAGATGTGGAGTTGGTAACTGTCTATTCCTCCATGTTTTGCCCATGAAGGTATGCTGAGGTTTGGAAGAAAGGGTAAGATCAGTCCTCGATATGTTTGTCCTTTTGAGATTCTCCGAGCAGTTAGCAAGATAGCCTATGAGTTAGCTTTACCTCAAGATTTTGGTTTTGTTCATCAAGTTTTCCATGTATCCATGTTGTGGAAGTATATTCCGGATCTGTCTCATGTGCTTAGATGGGTCTCAGTCAAGTTAGTTAAGCAGTTTACCTTTGTGGAGGAGGCTGTGCTGATTTTGGCTAGTAATGTGAGGTGGATATGTACTAAAGAGATTCCTGTAGTTAAGGTTCACTAGAGGCACCATCCAAGACTTGCAAGTCATTCAGTTCACGCCAAAAAAGACTTTCAAGTCATTCAATTCATGCAAAGAAAACATTTTCATAAAATATTATAGACTCCTTAACCCCATCATTCAAAAAGATAAAACATACTCATTATTAGGTTTGCATAAATATATTAAAATAAGCAAATTTCAACACTTTCAATGATTCAAACAGATAGGGTGTCATCTTTATTCATTATTGTAATTCAAAGCCTCATCAAAGTACTTGAAAGTCGTAATTACAAACATTCATAATATTCTACATTTATAAATTTAAAAATGAAATGCATCCTCCCAATCATTCTTTTATAATCACAATACCCTCTAAGAGTCGTTGGAAATAATTTGTAAGGAGGAAAAATCAATGTTTAATGTTTGTATTCTGAATCTCAACTTTAAAACATTAATAAATTAAGCATAACGATAATAAAATTCACATTTTAGGATAGTAGTTAATGTAGCGAATGTGCAATATGCCTTTTGACGGGAATCTTTGAAGGAGATAGGAAGATGTGAACCTTAAGCTTTGAAACCCTTGCCTTTTCCCTCTAGTTTCTTTAGAAGAGAAGAGAAGAACCCACTCTCTTGGGTCTTAGAAATATCTTAAGTGAAAGAAGGATGGTTTATTAGGCGTGAAAGATCCCAAATAACCCTAACTAGCCATTAAAACAATGGCCTATCGATGAAGAGGATGGGGTCGCGGTACGGGGCCTATAGCGGGACGGTCCCCCCTCGCAGTCTCCTTCATGGCGTGGGGCCATCGCGTGATGGTCCCCTTCAGGTGATCAACCGTTTTTCTTTCCCTAAACTTTCCACAATGCATTCGAAACCATTCCAAGGCATTATATGTTCAATCTAGGGGTCATATGGATTCGTTTTTAAAGCCAACTAAACACCTGGGGGAGTTACATGACTAAATGTTTGTTAATAGACTATATGGACAGCTTTATAAGATTAATTTTTTTTTTTGAAAGTGTATTTTTGTAAAAATAATCATAATAATAATTTAACTCATTATTAAGACTTTTAAGATTACCTTAAATGTAAGCTAAGCTCACATTTTATTTGTTTATTAATTAAAATTATATATTTGTTGTATGTTGATGAATTAAGTATACTTTAATTTTTTTATTTTTCATTTTTTGATTCTTTTTTTTTTTGGACAATGCGAGTTTAGCTTGGCAAAATTATATTGAACTACTTTTCTAACTGACTAACAGTAATTTGTAACTAGGGGCTTTGGGCTATAGATGACAAAAGAGTTTTAAAATGAGGTGTAGGTGACACAAGTCTTAATAATTGAGTGGAGGAGACCATTACTTTATTATGGATTAAGAAAGTTTGGTAAGTTTGAGAATAGCCCATAAGTTTTTAAAATTTATACTTTGATCCAAATTTTTACCTAATAAAATGGGAAACAGAGGGAAAATAAGGCGCCCCTTTCTCTCTCTTCTCATCCATTGTTCTTTTCTCTCTCTTAGCGATTTTTGTTGTTTATTATTGCTGCTGCTTTATTCATCAACTTCTGCTTTATTATTATCATCTTCTACTTTATTATCATCTTCAACTTCTTCTTGTTGATCATTGTCGTTTTTGTTGTTACTGCTACTGTTGCTATTTGACCAATTTATTAGGTCAAATCTTGTTTCGTACATCACTTTCCACATTTGCATTACTTCATAGGAGATTTTGGTAAGTCAAATTATTATTTTTGGTTGAATATTTTATCTGGGTAACTGCTATTGTTCTGTTTTTCCAACAATGGATAGAACCCAATCATGAATCCAACATAACAGCCTTCTTTTTAAACAGATAAATCATATGTTGCGATAGATTAGAAATCTATTTCAATGGAAGACTGATATTTTGGATTCATGTTTATGGTTCTATATGCCATAACATGAATCGAATTGATGGGTCATGTATTGGAACAAATGATTTATCTATTTATATATTTAGTGCAACATGGTAAATATCTATTACAACATATTATAAACCTGTTGCAACAGAACCTGAACTCGATTCCAATAGACGTGTTGTCTATTGCAACAGATTATAAACCTATTGTAACAGAACTCAAAATTGATTTCAACAGACGGTAAACATCTGTTGCAACATATTAGTAACTTATTGTGATAGAATCTGACCTTGATTCCAATAAATCAACATCTACTGCTATAGGTAAGTCAACTGTCGCAACAGGTTAATTATCAATTGCAACATATTATCATATGTTTGAATCATCTTCAAAGGTGCCTCAGTACTGTAACATCAATCCAAACAGATATATAGTCTATTGCAACATATGATTCACCTGTTACAATAGATGACTCATCTGTTAAAATCAGCTTCAGGAGCGTAATATCAATCCCAATAGGTAAGTAACATGTTCTGATCGATTACACGTCTGGTGGAATTCATTTATGGCACTATGAAATCACTATTAACTTTTTTTATCAAATGACTTTATTTAGGTACCACTAATGGAGGGATCAATAACAATAGAGGTGTATTGTCATGGTCAATGGATCGAGAAGAGCAATCGATATGTATGGCGTTGGAAAGAGGGTTAAATCCAAAAGATGATAGCTATGACAGTCCAAAGTTTTTTTTCGTATGATGATTTTGTGAACTTAATCATCATTTATTGTGGACTGAATTGTCAATCGAAAGAACTCATCATTAGCTATGTGCACAACTCCTTTTAAAATCAAAAGGTACTGCCTTTCAAGATAACCGATCGGGTTCGGTTGCGTGCTTATCTTAGTGATTCATCTAGGGCAGTGTTAAGGATGTACATGGTTGAAAAGATGAGAGAGAATGAGAACCAGAACATAAAAGAAGAAGAATAACAATAAAATTTTGATGATATGTTGGATGATCTAGACATGAATATTCCAAATGATGATCAAACACCGACGCCCGTTGATGCGACTAATATGATGTGCACTTCGTCTCAGTCGACATAGTCTAAAAATCTTCAAGATGATGGGACTGGATTTTTTATTGGAATTTTATTTAAGGAAAAGAATGAACTATCTACCACTTTGTTTATTTCCTTCTTGAAAAAAGATTTCAGAATAGAGAAGGTGATTAATTCGAGCAGTGTCTTTTGCTTCAAATATGCTAATTCAAACTGCAAGTGGTGGTTGAGAGTGGTGAAGTATGCAAGTTCTGATAGATTCATCATTCATAAACATGAAAAGCATCACACATGTGGTTCAGAGCACATCTCGGGCCATAATCCTCACGCCACAGCAAAGGTCCTCAGTGAATATTTTAGAAGTAGTTTCCTCGATGGCAAAGGCCCTACAACAAGGGTTATGGAAAATTAAGTCCTTATAGAATTGGGTATTATGGTCACATTGGAAGTTATATACGGCCATGGGAATTGACAAATACTTGGTTATAGGGACACTCGAGCATGGGTATGCAGTCCTGGATGCCTATCGTTACATGATTGAGTCCACAAATCTCGAAAGTAAGATGAGAAGTACTTTTTTATATCCTATGGTGCTTGGATTCAAGGTTTTCGACATTTGAGATAAGGAATAGCCATCGATGGTTCCTTCTTGAGGAGAAGGTATAATGGAGTTCTGTTACCGACAGTGGCGTAGGATGCAGAGAATCATATCTTTTCTATCGCTTTTTGTGTAGCAAAAAAAGAATGTAATGCCTCTTGTGGATTTTTTTTGAACAACTGTGAAGCTGTATCAAAGATACCGAAGAGTAATGTTTTTAATTGTGTAGGCATCTAAGTATTCCGAAGATGGGTTCACGTTTCTTCACTTCAGCTTACTTTGGTTGTTGCATTAGGCATCTTTTAGAGAACATTCAGACCAACTATCACAACAAAAGGGTAGTGACCCCTTTTTATAGATAAGCTAAAGCATATAGTTGAGAGGAGTTTTTAGACAATTTCAATCAAATAACAGATATGAATCCTAATGAAGTAGAATTTCTCATATGTGTCAGTTTAGAGAGATGGACTCGGGCATTCTGTCTGGCAGATAAGTACATTCTTATCTATAGAATGTCTTGTGTGAGTTACAAGTTGAGTATGATGTCGTACTAAGTGATTCTTTTGTATAGGTACAATAATATGACGTCAAACATAGTTGAATCGGTGAATTCATTGTTTGGAGATGAAAGAGAATTTCCTATCAAGGCTATGTCTAAAAAAATAAGCAAAAACTAGGGTGAATTTTTTAACGAAAGGCGTGTGCAGTTCAAGTGGCCAAAAAAAAGATCCCAATTTGTTGTCAAGATCAAAAAAATAATATCAACGAATGTCATTTTAGGGAATAAGTTATTATCTCATAAAATAGCAGATTACAAATTCAGTATCACCGGTCATGGTGATGTTGCCACGGTCGATCTTCAAACAAGATCTTGTACGTACAAAGTTTTTGACTTGCACAAAATACCCTGTCCACATGCTATGGCAGCTCTTCGAGCTCAATACTGTCATAAATATGGAGCTGAAGTTTACAAGCACTCCTCTCAATATTATTCAGTGGAAAAATATAAAATTGTATATCGTGGGCATATTACTCCGGTGCCTCTCGAAGAATTTTGAATTATTCCTACAGAGATTATGGGGAGATTAATACCTCCTCCAAATATTGACCCAAGAACTGTCAAATCAGGAAGAAAGACATATAAGAGGTAACGCCCTGGATCTGGTACCCAGAATATTACACGTTGCTCATGACCTCGAAGGACCACAAGCTAACCCATGACTGATATCTGTACCTATATACTACATAATATACTATACTATTATGGAAACATGAACTGAATGTCCATAAGTTTTAAGACTATAACATAACTGATAAAGATATAACATTTGAATGGGGTATGAAATATCCAAAACAAAATTGAAATAACATGATAGTCTAAATATGATAGTCTGGAAAGCCTATAATTGACTGAACTGTCTGATGAGGAGTTGATGGGATATGTATGAAACTAAATCCAACTAATAAATAACTTAATGAGATAAAAAATAAATGATCATGTCCTCGAGATATGAGGACTCACTACTAACTCTGATTGCTAAGACTGGAATCCTACGGATGCTTTGGAGCTCGTGCTTCGGAACCTATGGTATAAGACACCATAGGGCAAATGCATTAGTACTTTTAATGTACTGGTATGCATGGAAGGTAGGCTGAATGCATGGGATTCATATGCATGCACAATACTGGCTAACTGACTAATATGAATATGAGAATACATGCATGAATACATCGTAAGTATATCTAAGATCCTGATAACATGAATTTTCTGTTAAATGCCATGACTAATAACTGAATTCTGATGATTGATATAACTGATGACATGAGTGACTATATTTGATAGTCCTGAATCTGATGGAACTAGCTGAGTTCCATAGTGTTCTAAGTTGACTGTATCTGACAGTCCTAAATTCTATAGAACTATCTGAGTTCTATTACTGAGACTGAATAACTGTATATGATAGTCCTAATTCTGTAACTGAAACTTTGGGAAGTAGTTATCTAATCGACAAACCCCTGATACACCATTATGGATGAGTTGGGGTCCAATCTGTAACCTGAATTGGACGGCTGTCAATATCGCACCACTGTTAAGGACAAGTCGAGTGACCCTTATCTGATAGTGTCCCCCAAAAGAGAACGGTGGGCCACTCATCTGACAGTTCTTATCTAACTTATCAACCCTGATTTGATAGTGTTGATGTCTCAACCTATAATACACCAAAAAAATTTTCGCTGAAATTTTGTTCATAAAACTGTTGGGTTTTATCTTCTAGAATGAATTATAAATTTTCCGTGCGGAATGTCTTAGATTATGACCCACCATTTCATAGAGTATCAAATAAGCTTTCCAACAATATGTGGGTCATCCAAAATGGACACCCGATCGATGAGTTATAAACATTCCGATCGAATAGTGAATAGTAGTAAACAGTAAAACGTGCAGGAAAAAGTACTGAGGCTTTGCGTATTTTTGCTCCAAATTTAAATGATCATAACTCCTTGTACATAATGATCTGCGTGATCTACTATTTATCAATGGAAAGATCTATGCGTCCTCTTTCCAATGAAATTGGTTTCATCCAATTTGTCTATCGGAGAAAAAAGTTATGATCGATCTACTTTAGCCTATGAAAAGAGAATTTTTGGGTGAATTTCAAATGATCATAACTCCTTTTACACAATGATCTGGGTGAGATACTATAAATCAATGAAAAGATATGAGAGTCCTCTTTCTAATGAAATTGGTTTCATCCAATTTGGATATTGGAGTAAAATGTTATGGTTGATCTACTTCAGACTATCAAAATAGTCCACCAAAGGACATATCCGAGAATTATTTCATTTTTAGGGGCGTTTTGGTCATTCCCCCCACCCAAAATCCATCGAAACCCTATATTAAAGCTTATTAGAAGCATTATATGTTATATTTTATCAAATTCCCTCAAAAACAAAACCCTAAGCTCGTACATCCAACTTCAAGAACATCCAAAGTTCACCATTAATTTTGTTAATTTATTCAAGATTACAAGTTCCTAGTTCAAGAACTTCAAGAACCTCCAAAGTTCACCATTAATTCAGCAAATTTATTCAAGATTCCAAGTTCCTAGTTCAAGAACTCCAACAACCATCATTCAAAGGCACGATTAACATCTCAAAAACGAGTATCGATCTAAAGTTTATCATTCAAGGTATGTGGGGTTTTTCAACAAGAACTCTTTTTCATTCTTGTGCCCAAAAGTAATTTTCTTTATAATGGCATGATTTTTATGTGATTTTTACGAATTTGAAGAATGAAACCATATCTTATGATGATTATTATGGAATCTTGATGTTTATGATTTTGAAAGCTGAATTTACATGTATGGAGATATAAAGCATGAATCTTAAATGATATTTATCATGATTTTGATATTTGGGCCATGAATCACTATTAGAAATTGTATTTTTTTTGAGAAAGTGTGTGTCATAAGCACGTTGATATTGAATATTTGAGATATTTTGAATGATTTGACCTTTTGGTCTTAATGGAGTTATTTTGAACTCGAGTGTGAAAGAAATCCACAACGTGGTTGATTTTGATAGATCGGAAGCATGATGACTCCCGATGTATATTTATATATTACTAAAAATTGTTTTGTTGTGGATTGTCTTTGAAATAATCTGAGCTAAGTCTAGGAGAAATCTTTAGCACTGAGTGGGAGGTATAAAACGACCTTACTTCCGTAGAACTACGTGCTCCTATAGGAGTGAACCTGAGACTGATTTATATAGTGATTACTAGTGTTTTTGTATTGATATTGGAAGTCCTACTCCAATGGAAAGGATAGGACAGATCTCCCCAACGTGGGTTGGACGTTGGACTCCATGTGGCTCACATGGTTTATGTCGGTTATAGGATCTCCCCGTGTGTGTGTGTTTCCATCTGTCTATGGTGAGTGGTGAAGTGATTTGAAAGTGGAATTGTGAAAGTTATTCTTTCGAAAGATTTAAATGATATTTACATTATGAGAATTGATATTCTTGATGAAATGAAAGTGATTGACTAATTATATGATGACTCACATGTGTTATTGTACTTATATCATCCTCTCAGGATATTGATGATTTTCTTTGGGTTATGTGAGTCTTTTATACATCCTGCATATTTCTTCTAAATATTTATGATGATAATGTTTATAAAACTACATACATCCCCATATACTCAATTCCTTTCCATGGTACTGACCCACATCTTCGGATGTGCGTTGTATTTTCTCGAAATGTAGGTTCAGGTGCTCAGTTCTAGGTTCGACAGTGATTCTTCAGGCACGCTGTTCTACATCCTTTGTTGTTGTGAGTCCTCATTTTCCGAGGATGTGATGTTTGATGTTGGTTTCACGAAATTATTTACATTTGATAACTGAGTATGAGTCAGTTGGGGTATGTCTCAATGGCTCACTGGTTTTATTGATTTTCTTAGAGGCTTGTCAGACTAGTATAGATGTTGGGAGTTGACTAATAAGTCGTATTTTGTTATCTTTCTAAAATTCTTTTATTCTTTGATAATGATTACTTTGTTGATATTTAAGGGTTATTTATGGACACCTTATTGATTTGTGTTGAACTGAATGAAAATGGCTCAAAGGGTTAACTTGGGGCTTCTCGTAGCCTCAAGCACCATGTGATGCTGCAGGACCCGTTTTCTGGGGCATTACAAACTTGTTATCAGAGCCTAAGGTTTTAAGGTGTCCAAGGGAGTCTGACAAGCCGCGTCAAGTAGAGTCTTGATCATCGTTGTGTAGCGTGCCACATCTATGAGCAAGAGGCTACAAGACATTTTAGAAAAAAGTGTGATTCTTTCTTTTAGAAGTCTATCGTGCTTAAAGTTCTCTCTTTTCTATTAATTCATGCTTTCCTCTCTTAGAAATATGCATCCACGTCGAGTGAGAAGAAATAATGATGGTCAGTAACCTAAACCCGCTGACCCATTAAATAAAAACGTGTCTCATTTTGTTGGATCCAGGATCCAGTTTCTCATATATTACACCTTTAATTGTTGTGAATTTTTAAATGAGTCCTGAGATTATTCCTGAGCTTATCCTAGTTTCTACCCAGTGGACGATTCGATTGATGCCTAGAAAATGTATAAAAAGTGTCCTGTTACCATTTTTCATAGAGTCTTGTTAGCTGATCTGATTGAGTTAGACATGGTAGATTTTGATGTAATTCTGGGTATGGACTAGCTGTATTCTTCTTATGCCTTTTTGATTGTCAGACCCGAGTGGTCAAGTTTCAGTTTCTGATTGTATCCATGTTTGAGTGGTCTGGGAATTCTATGTCACCCAAGAGTCATTTTATCTCTTACCTCAAAGCTAAAAAGCTTATTTCGAAGGGGTGTATTTACTATTTGGTTAGAGTCAAAGACACTAAGTCTGAGACTCCAACTCTCCAGTCTATTAATGTCGTCAATGAGTTTTCTGATGTCTTTTTGGATGATCTCCCAGGGATACCTCCTGATAGAGAGATAGAGTTTGGGATTGATCTTCTTCCCGATACTCGGCCCATTTCTATTCCTC